>NC_139712.1:33955666-34008166 GCF_964188405.1 Protomyctophum parallelum | reverse complement strand
ACAATATGAAGTCAGTTACAGTCAAATGTATTTTCATAAAGCTTCTGCAGGACGGAGGTTATTTGCACTGAACGGTTGAGTTGATGCCACTGAGGTAGAGAGCTGCCCACTGCGTTCTTCTCAAAACAATCTACATACACTATATGGAGAGAGAAAATGTACAAAATACACACAGCATTCACACTAACGCACACGCACGCAAATGCACGAGCGCACACACACGCACGCACAGGGATGGGACGATAATGGTCATTAGGTTTATCGTTAAAAAAACACTCAATGTATTGAGAAATCGTCCATCTGGGTCATAGTTGGCACTGTAGGTTACTTGAACCACTTGCAAGTGGTTAACAAAGGTTTTAAGCCTATTTAGATAATAGTGATAATATAACAGAAATTATTTTGGCTACAATATTAATCGTGAGATGAAACTTTCTTATTATCCCATCCCGCACGCACGCACGCACACATGCACACATGCACACACACACACCAAGCAAACCAAGCAGACCATCACAAATCGTTCTCAACCAATCCAGCAGTGAGATGGTGACCTTCCACCATCCCCATATAAGGTCTATTGTGTGCCCACCTGCTGTGGCTGTGACATGGGATGACTTGCTGCTAATGTCATCTTCTCCCTTTCAAAGGCCCAGAGAAAAAAAGCCCTTCAATTTCCCCTCAGAACTACTCCCGTCGTCCGCTTCACAAAGCGGCCCATAAAAAAATCTCCTGAATATGCTTTTTGTTTTTGAATCTTCAAATGATTTCCCATGCCATAAAGATATTCTGTGTTTTCCAAAAAAGCCCAGATGGTGAAGTCGTCAAGCCTTCCTCGGCTCCTTTTGTTGCACGAGGCCAACCTCCCTCCGCATGCCCCCGTGTGTCTTTCACCTCCACCCAGACATAAAAAGGAGAGAGGTGTTTTTGTGTTCAAATAAGGAAAAAAGGACATTTCTTCCCCTTTATTTCCTTCCTTCCTTCCTTTTCCGTGCTGTCGGGTGGAAGCGTTATTACGTCCAAAGCGGTTATACTTTTCAGGATTCAAATTCAAAAACGGCAAAAAGCTTAAAACGTATCACGATGCAAGGCGTTTCAAGCTTGTAGATCGGCTATTATCATGACTTAATAAATATATATAATATAAAAGGTAAAATACGGAGATAAGAGGTTTCTGCCCGACAACATTTTACTTCCCTCCCCTTCTTCGCTTGCTCTATGCGCTCTCTCTCTCTCTCTTTTACAACCACATGTCCAAGGGTAAAATAGTGGGCCTGCTGCCAGAGGCTTTAAAAGCGTCATCTGTGAAACACATTTGGTGGAGGGCTATGGGGTAGGTGAACGGGCGGGGGCGCGGGGTGGATGGGTGCACCGGGCGGGCATCGGGATGACCCTCTCCTGCCATTTCGGCTGGATCAGCCTCCCTCTCTTTTTCCCTCTCTCTGTCTCTCTCTTTCCCTCCCTCCCTCTCTCTCTCTCTCCCTCCCTCCCTCCGTCCCCCTCTCTTCCTCTCTCTCTCTCTCTCTCTCTCTCTCTCACTCTCTCTCTCTTTCATTGGCGCGTGTGCACGCCTTGCAGGATCCTCCCCGCTATTCATCTCTGCTCGGCAACTAAACGAGAAAGGATTACATGAGAGATATATTCAGACAGACCGCCTCCATGTTGTGTTTTCTCTGCGGTGATTGTCCTCCTGGGGGGGGGGGGCTGGCTTGGACTGTACTTATTTATTTATTTTTAATTTTGAAAATAATATAATAAAAGGGTTTCTTTGTATTACTAAATGGCTGCCAATGTTTCAGCGAGCACACAACGTATCTGGCAGTTGTGTTGGTAATTAATCAACTTTGAAAGAACTTGCCAAAAGTTGCTCACAGGTCTGAAATGTGCATGGCGCGCTCGCACGCACACGCACGCACACACATACACACAGGAAGGTCAGTATGGACTGTACAGGGTGTACTGGTGTTAAATCACCACATTCCTCCTGATCAACATCAATCTCTCGTTTTGCCTCGTGACCGTCATATTGTTGACTGGATTACGCCATGCTCCTTTGACCACTTAAGACAGAGGTGCAACTGCACTTGGTACGATCTTTCTTCTCCCAACGGTACACCAAATGTCTTTGCCAAAAATAGCCAATCTACAAGCCAGCCTTGGTCATGTTCCTTGAAGTTTTTGTAATTTAGGATTGTTTTGTTCTTGCCCGCAATGTTAAAAAAATTATCATTTGTTTACCCGGTATTCTTTAGTTTCAATGTACAGATTATTATTATTTTTGACAGTATATTTAGACTGATGCCAGGTTCTTGGTTTAGCTGTGATCCTATAGTTGTACTGAGGCGCTACACTGTCTCTCTGCATTTGATGTATGCGTTTACCATACTTATGTAAGTCGCTCTGGTAAGAGCGTCTGCTAAATGCCTAAATTGTAGCTCGTAGACTATTTTTGGCGAATGTTCACCCCTAGAATAGGAATGCTGTATATGTTTCCTATGCTACTCCATGAATACAGTATCTTAAGGCCGTTTCTTCTATGTAAACATTCTAGTGTGATTGCATAGATTTTCAAATCAATGATCACAATTTTCAAAGGCTATCTGTGCTTAGTTTTTAGGCTATCTCTATTCCAGCTCATGTATTCTTATTGCTAATGAGGACCTGCAGAAGTAACATGATAGTAGCCAGGAGAATATTGTTGAATCCATATGCCATACAACAAATTAAGACCAAAGATTCAGATATATGTTAATATTTTAGGAGACCATTTGAGTAGCTTGCTCTATATTTAACAAACCCATAGCAACCAGAGATGATTGCTGTTGCCGGGGGTCTGCAAAGCTAGTCAATCTATACGTCCAACTAAGAAAGTCCTATAGATGATAGATATGTCCTGTTAAGACTCTTTGCGAATTATGTTGTCTTTTTCTGGTATAGCTTCAGCCAATCTATACAATCAATCCACAATCTACAAGCTTGAAGATCTGCTATTTTTGCTATCTTTGAAATGTTTTGAAACATAAAAAAGAAGGGAAATTATTATTATAATAATTATTATATTCTCGTCGTATGGATCAAGGTATTTGGTCTTACCGGCATCAACCAGTCCATCTGGGTGGACTTTTTGGTCGACTGTAGAGCAATTTGAAAAGTCTGACAAAAACAATACAACAACTATTCATATCTTCTGCAATCTAATCAGACCTGCTAGTTTGAATGTGAGCCCCAACAAATCACGTCAGAGGAGGGGCCCAGGTTGAATCAACACAGGAGATATTATTTTTGTAAACTCTTTTTGATTTTGATTTTTTATTTAAAATGTTTGTTACGTTTCATATTGAAATCCAGTATCACATGCTTAGATACCTTGTGCAATGTATTAATCTGTTTTATTTTAATCAGCTATTTGTTCAGAATATGCATTTGGAGAGCATCTCTGATGCTAATCCAGAGATGCTCTCCAAATGCGTAGGTTATTGCATAACCTCCATTTCTGTTGTATATGAATATGAAACGGGATCATGAGCTCTACAGCTTTAGAAGTCTTATAAATGATTTTCTTTAAATGATTATGTGTACAACACTCTCAAGATAGTCATAATTTATTCACAATAATTACATTAACTTATTCTCTTTGAGGTTGTATCATTATTAAACTGCTGACTTAGTGTATGTTTGTGTTATTCTAATTAGAAGACAGAAATAAGTAAATAAAATCAATTTGGCAATTCTCACGGTGATAATTGACATGCAAGGATGGACATTTTGGGTGCAGGGCATGCAAAAGTGATGGGTGTGGCCGACAGGCCCGTTACACACACTCCTGGCACTGTGCCAGCCTTGGAGAAGATCTAAGTGATCTCGTGCCCAAAGAGGTTGCCCAGTGCCCACCACGTTTTCAGAGGGTCTGCACTTTGTGTAACACTGTACTGTACAGCAGAGATGCTATCAAATATTGATTAAGGAACAACCGTAGACTACAGCTTTAAGGGAATACAGACTTTGGAGGCTTGGTATAAATTTTAATTTATTAATATAATAATTAATTTTTAATCATCTCATCACTGATGTTTCCACTGTCAAGAGGGATTTCATACATACAAACATGGGAACGCGCGCGCACACACACACACACACACACACACACACACACACACACACACACACACACACACACACACACACACACACACACACACACACACACACACACACACACACACACACACACACACACACACACACACACACACACACACACACACACACACACACACACACACACACACACTAGCGGTATAAGGAACTCCTCGTTAAGGTAATGCACTTGATTGTACAGGTCAGGTCCGTGGAAATGTAGCATCATCTCCTTAATACTCACAACGACATCTCATGACCTAAATCAACTGAAATAAGTAGTGTGGAAACAAGCCCGGAGAAAGAGATGCCATATTGCAGGACGGGAATTCTTAGTGGATGTCAAAATGTTTTCATTTCAAATACCGCCATAACTCTGAGACTCTCAGAGTTACACACCTGTAAAGGTCCATTTGGAATCCCCTCAATGAACCCTAGGGGTCCCCACTTTGACCAAACACCTTTTCATGTTTAAGTGTGACCGCACGTGAATCAGTTAAGTAAGACAAAGATGATTTGGTCTCAAGTTCCACTGACACCTCTAAGATGGGTGACTTGGATACGGCCAGTCATAACCGGTCCTGACCGAGATAATCTCCCATTTCTTTCAGGTAGAGACATTTGAGCTGCACGCCAAATGAACAGGGTGACTCACATGGGGAAAACCGAGGATCTCTGGGCTAGATAAGCCATGCTGTCACTGTGTGTCAAGTCATTGCAGGATAATCCAAATATCCCAGATATTGTGTTCATTAATGAATCTAGAAAAACTGTTACTATTTTTTTTAATAGGCTACGCATTTGATCTGTATATGAACACTTATATCAGCCTTTTGTAGAACATATTAACGTATTGTCCTTGTGTTTGGGAGTCCGGGCGACGTACACAAACTTGTGCTCCGTGGTCTGCAAATGGGAGGATTGCAAAAGGCAAAAACAATCGGCTGTTCCATCTCAGCTATCATAGGCAGCTAGTGTCTATCTGGAGAAGACATTATGTTTTCTATATCCTTGAGTAGTAATCAATCAGTCACTTTCTGTATTGTAAATAAGTCATCAATTTCTGCGTGCTCATTCATCCAGTTGTATCTGGTCAATAACGTAACCTTCTTCTGATCAGTGTTTGGATCCATTACGCATGCGTTACGCGCGCAGATCGACAGATGAACTAACTCAAATGTGTGCGTGCGTCCTCACCTTGTAGAGGCGCACGGCCGCCTCGTGCCTCTGGTTGGTGGCGTGCAGCCGCAGCTTATCCACACTGTTGCTGTAGTAGTCGCAGGCGTTGCACTTGAGGTGCACAGGGTTGCCGATGGCCACGCACTTTAACCTCCACTGGTTGGCCTTGCCCCCTTCCTTGATGTGCGCCACCAGCTGGTGCTTCTGCATGTGCTTGTCCGTCTTGCAGTGCAGCTGGAAGTTGGCCTTGAGCTGCGTGTTGTAGCTGCACAGCTTGCACTGGTACACGTCGCCCGCCACGCAGCGCCACTCCTCCTCGGGCAGCAGGCGCTCGGCGCTCACGTGCGCGCTGAGCGCCTCCAGGCTGTCGGCGGAGTAGCGGTTGCACACGGCGCACTGGTAGAGGCGCAGCGACGGGTCGCTGATGGGCGGAGACAGCGAGGACAGCGCAGAGGGGTCCGAGGCGACCATGCCCATGCCGCCGCCCCCCATAGCGCCGGCCAGCATGGACAGGTCGTCGGCCATCAGCTGACCGCCGGCCAGCCGGAGCTCGGCCGAGAGGTCGTTGTTCACTGCGGAGAGAGCGAGAGAGAGAGACAGAATCACTGTGATGTTATCGTTACGATTTGTTTTTGTGCAAGGGCCGTCGTTTCCAGAAGGATGGCGGGGGGAGCCAGGGGGAAAAGAAATAAAGATAAAATGCTTTCAAAAGGTTATCTACATATTTAAAAATAGCATATTCATAATTTCATCCGCTACAGTATGTACAGGGTTAGACATAAGGAGCATTAGCATAGCAGCAGGCATGTACTATACATGATAGAGAGACACACAAGTACTGAAAACACAGGATAAGGGTGACGTGGAGAACAGGACGACTCTTTCTTATTCATTATACGAACAGTGAGCAGAGTTCTCTGTACACGCTCTCACACAAAAGGTTTTGATCCAGAAAAAAAGAAAGCCTCAACAGAGCACTGCAAGATCGCCTACAAAGCCTTGCATATAAGAAGAACAAAAAAAGAAAAAGCTAATAGGATTGAATCAGGATCAATTACAATCATTCTTTTCAGCTTGCTAACTCGCTCATCAGATAGCTTTAATTACCACTCTCAGCGAGGGTGGGACAGATGGTTTTGGGCCTGCAAGCTCTCTCTCTCTCTCTCTCTCTCTCACACACACACGGAGAAGCCGAGAACGGTGATCGATACGTCACACACACATCCCTCTGTTTCCGCACCCCCCCCCCCCCCCCCCCGCCGCCTACCCAAAGAACAAAAACACATGTGCCATTCATGTAATTGTAATTAACTCCTTCGTTTGATGTTTTCCCCTCTCTGCGCACGTTACCAAAGCTCAACACGCCTTTTTTTTCTCTCTCTCTCTTCTCATTCTCCCTCCAGATAGCGTTGACACAGGATCTGACTGCAACACAGAGGATTTAATTATTACATGTTTTCTAGCCTCTTTGGCGGTTTTGTTCTTTTACAGTCAAAGTACAAATCCACCAATTAGTGGATAACTAACGAGCAGGATGCGCGCCTGTGCCTGTGTGTGTGTGTGTGTGTGTGTGTGTGTTTGGGTGTGGGTGTGACAGAGGAGGAAAAAGAAAAACAGAGAGAGGAGACATGTGGTGGTTTTTACTATCTGGTGATCAAAACCCAACCACAAGAGCTTTCACACTCTGTAAATCCATGACAAGGCTGAGGGGAGAGAGAAAGCAGGCATGTGTTAATCATCATAACTTTAGTCATAACTTTAAATATGACCAAATTATAATGAGCGTGTGTGTGAGTGAGTGAGTATTTGTGTGTGTGTGTGTGTGTGTGTGTGTGTGTGTGTGTGTGTGTGTGTGTGTGTGTGTGTACGTGAATGCGTGAGCACGTGCGTGTGGTATCTGTAGATCAATCTACAGCCAATCTGACTACATCCTTGATTTATACTTGATTTATACTTACAAATTCAAAAATAGATAAAGTAGCAGATCTACTTTTGATACTTTTGTGTGAAGCCGTGTCATGATCAAGCAGGGTGTTAATTAACAGAAGACTAAACGGAGATAAACAACGATGTGCTTCCACTGAGACACATTTCCCGCGACCACAAAGACGAAACTGAATCGGCACATCCGCTTTGCACCTGGGTCGTTCTTTAGGGCCTCCGCCGTACAGACTGTATGACGGAAGCGTTTGGAAAACGGTGGGAGGCAACAGACTGGCTGGAGAAGACTATAAACCCTATGGGTGTTTGTGACCGCGATGGGAAGCTGTGCGCAGATTTACTGAATCAGAGTAAATCACAGGCAGGACATGTGCCTGGCTGGGCTGTGACCTCCACGCGAGAGGAGGGAGTGGGCGTGCAACACTGCGGGGTCATTGTTAAATCTCTCGCTCTCTCCTCAGGGAATCCGCTTCCTGCTGTATGAGTGCATGTGTGAGAGAGAGAGTTTGAGCCATGTGTGTCACTGTATGAGGTGTGTGTGCGACGCGTGTGCATGTGCGCGCGCGTGCGTGCGTGATATCGCTCTCCAGGGTGAGGGAAGGTGGGTTAGTGTGTGTGCGTGCGTGCAGGGGAGGGGAGAGAGGATGGATTAAGCTGACTTAAGAAAATTACGAATGAGAGATTAAGAATAATTCTCATGCGGTGTCTCATAATCATGTTTTAATCAGCGAGAGGGGTCAGAGCAAGGAGACAATGACAGGGGTGACAATCTGACAGAGCAGATAAGCTCTGGATGGCGGGGAGGAGAGAGCCAGGGAGGTGGCTGCAAGGTAAAAGGAAAGAAATGGAGTGTAAGGGAAGAAATGGAGTAAAAGGGAAGGAGAGAGTGCGAGAGAGAAGGGACAAAAATGGCCACCATGAAAGGTCAGGTGGAAAAGGATTAAAATAATAATTCCCACGTGGCATGAGATACAGAACTGCAAGGAATAAACGCAAACAAAACCAAGTCCATGTCCAGATTGGCAGGTGATTCGAAATGCATTTCAAATCAATTTAAACATTAGTGAGTCTGGACAGTCTAGCCACTCGAATGGGATATCAAATAATGGTCAACATTAACGTCTGTGTATCTGACAGTGGTCATAGAGGCCTTAACACGTCCACCCCAATGAAAATGCACATCAATGCCGGAGACCCGCACGGATCCATGTTGTATAATGTTCAGTGGGGTCCAGATCGGTTCAGGTTCTATTTTACCTTCCAACCTCGGACCTTTGGCTTCACCGGCAGGATAGCCTAAACCATTCATCTATGGTCGCCAGACTGGCCTACCATTCTCCAACCGGCCTTCTTCCTCCCTTTATTTTAAATTAGCCATCCGGTAGCCCATTTGGGGTTGATGGCCTACTGCCTCTGTCCAGGTGAAGGAACATTGATCCTATCAGGATGCTGCTGTCTGCTGCCACAGAGGAGATCTGCAGCGTGACCTCAGGGTGACGACACGTTGTCTGCACCACTTTGCACGTACGTGTACTCAGCGCCGACAGTGTACGTGGTTACCACAGCAACCAATACAGATACTGTCTGAACAGACATATGATGTGATCACTTGTAACAGTGTGGACTGGACAGGCAGGCCTAAAGACTGTATTTGATAAACAGTCTTGGGGCGGCGGTGGCTCAGGGGTAGAGTGCCTGGATGGTAACCGTAAGGTTGCCAGTTCGAACCCGGGCTCCCCCAGAGTTACTGTCGAAGTGTCCTTGAGCAAGACACTGAACCCCTAATTGCTCCAGATGTGCTAGTTGGTGCCTTGCATGGTTTCCACTGCCATCGGTGTATGAATGTGTGTGTGAATGGGTGAATGTAATGCACAATCTCTGTAAAGCGCCTTGGATAAAGGCGCTATATAAATGCACCATTTACCATTTACCATTTAAACAAGACTAAGACAAGGTGCAAAAACATGAAGACAAAGAATTCCAAAATAAAATAAATAAGATAGTCAACAACACAAAGAAATATGACCAAACCCAAACACCAAATCTAAAAGACAGCAGAAGAACACACTAGGAAGAAAAAGGCAAAAAAGATAGCTTATTAATAATTAAAAGAACCCTAAATAAAATCAAAGTCATACAATAAAGGGACCCACCGAGTCCAGAGCCGAGCGCTGCAGCCGTCCCAGGGTCCAACTGGAACGGGTTGATCATCATCTGGGAGCAATCGGGACCCCCGGGCCCGCCGCCCGGGTTCTCCAGCTTGACGCCGGCCAGGCCCATGTTCTGGGCCAGGTAGTACTGGTAGAGCTCGGCCTCGGCCGGGGCCAGGCCCAGGTGCAGGCTGTGCTGGATCTGCTTCATGTTCTGCTGCAGCAGCATCATGTTGTGCATGTGCTTCTCGCTGGTCATGTGGATGCGGAGGTTCCTCGCCACGTTGGTCTCGTAGTCGCACACCTGCCGAGGGAGGACGCCAAGACAACAACGCTCATTATATTCATCGCGATAGCAACACTCCCTTAAAGTGGTTTTCCCTACTTTGGTTTTTAGTTCAATGTTTGTTTTAAAAACGCCATTGACAATGAAGGGAAAATGTACATAATATTGTCCCTCATTACGTCATATTGTCTCTTTATTGTTAATGGCATTTAATGTTTGTGTTGGCAATGTTTGTTTTACATCAGCATTACATCACCTGATCAACATGAGTTAGACTTAAATA
Source organism: Protomyctophum parallelum (assembly GCF_964188405.1). Classification (NCBI taxonomy): domain Eukaryota; kingdom Metazoa; phylum Chordata; class Actinopteri; order Myctophiformes; family Myctophidae; genus Protomyctophum; species Protomyctophum parallelum. Next base: position 33,998,190 of record NC_139712.1, on the reverse strand, counting down.
TATTAGCGCCCCTCACTTCACACAGGTGTGATTTTTTTCCCTGGGTGATCAAAAATGTGGCTGAAACTCAATTTAATTTACAACATAAAATTATAGTGAAATAAGGTAATACATTGCGAAATGATGGTTAATACTTACACGTTATGTGTACCCAGATCTTAAAATTGCTACCCAGCAATCAAAAACAGACAAGCATTCACACTTTGGTTTTACACAATTATTACAAAAAATAAAAAATAAATCAAGTCGATTAATTGATATGTACAGTGCTTCACAATTGCGTAAAAGTCATTCTTCTCAAATGAAAATAAATAAATACAACATTAAAATGACCAAACCTGCCTACCGATATGATGCTGGTAGGCAGGTTTCTGAATGGTGAAATGATGGAATATTATTAGGGAGCATTAGGGAGGAGCGATTAAATGAAGATAGCTACAGTACTTCCACATCATGTCGGAATGTGTGAAAAATGCTTGTTTTAGTATTTACTGGCGCCCCCCCCGTTACTACTGTAAAAGAAGCACATATAATACGTTTGTGTGTGCGTGTGTGTGTGTGTGATGTAGGGGGTGGAATAAAGCAAGTCATTGTGATGCCGCACACTGCCAGCGAGCCAATAGGAATGACACCACTCATCTCGGGCCAGCTACAATGATGCACTGAGTGTTTTGTTTATTATTACCTCGCAGCGCCAAGTGGGCTTCTGTTTGGGTTTGGAGGGCGAGGGCGCTCCGGGCAGAAGCCCGCAGCCCCCGCCGCCCACCACCAGGCTGGCGCTGGGAACGGCGGGGTTGACGTGGTTGTGGTTGAACTGGGGCTCGCCGACGCTGACGCCGCCGTTCTGCAGCGTCTGCACGTTGTTGAGGTGCTTGTCGGACTGCATGTGGATGCTCAGGTTGCCCTTGGTGGTGGTGGAGTAGTTACACACCTGGTGATAACCAAACCATAATATAAGACGACAATAGTCCCATCCTCGCTGGCGGGGCCAGAAACCTCATATGACCATATTTCATATTTGTTTAATCCATTTAGGCCTGACGTCGAAATAAAAAAAGTCTTCTGAAAAAATATATATTCAAAGATTTGTGCCGCATTTCCACGATTTTTCAAAAATAGCAGACCTACAAGCTCGTAGCGCGCGCGCTATGAGCTTGTAGATCTGCTATTTTTAAGTAGCTAAACTATAACATAATGCTTCGTTTTTTGGGGGGGGCATTAATGCTCCGCGTCACATAAAATTATAAAAAATAGTCTCACAAGCTCACAAGGTGTCAGATAGCGATGTGTTGTGAACTTGTAGGAGTGCTACTTTTGATAGTTTTGAAACATTTTGAAAGTGAAGTGAAGTGGGTTTAAAAATTATATATGAAACGAATGGAAAAATTATCCAACTACATTTGGAACACAGTTTTCCATTTCCTGAAAAGTAAGGGTTTTGGACATACAAGGTTTCCAGCCGACAGCGACGACATGCAGTTTATAGTGTTTTATAATGAAGCAATAAGCCACACATGGTTGTGGTTTGCGGTGACTTTAGACCAGCTTGGGGGCATTGTTAAGGCCCGCCTCTTAGCCGTTCTATAATCGAGAATTATTGCTTTTGTAAAACGGTTGGCAATATGACAAATCATAGATATATCCCAAAAACCATTTCACCACAAGAATCAAGAAAGTAGTTCATGCGAATGCCTGCACAAACGAGGACGTCGCTATGCAAATGTGAATTGGTTAGAGATTTCTAAAACGTGCACATACGTATAGAATTTGGGATTGGCTTGATGACCAAATTAGGGATGGGTGTGTGGGCGTATGAGTCTATCTTCTGGGACGCATATTTCTCGTAAAAAAATAAATAAGAATATATATATATATATATATATATATATATATATACAATATATATGCATTCCTCCTACCTTGCCATAGGAAAAACAAAAGTATTTAACAATGGGACTTAGACAATCAGAATCAAGTAATGGAACTATTACTAATAACCAAAATGTTCAGTGCCAAATCAACAAAACACCCATAATATTTTCCTAGATAATGATAGTCCTGTGCTTAGATGATAACCTTTCAGTAAACCTTTTTTCCAGGTGATAAACACCTTCGGACGAAGCATGTTTAATGTGACACTAATGGTCTAATCTAAGAACACAGAATGGAACAGCATGGACAGACCTCACAGCGGAAGGGCTTGTATCCACAGGTATAACTCTCTCCCCTGGCCAGGCGTGGGTGTGGCTGGCCCGTGCGGCAGTACGCGCACGAGCCGCCCGACTCGGGGTGCTTCTCCTTCATGTGGGCGTCCAGTGTCTGCTGGTACTTGTAGTGCCAGTTGCACTTGGGACACTTGAGCGTCTTGCAGGAGTTCCGCGAGTGCATCATGGTCATGTGGCCGCCCAGGGACCGCGAGGACCCCAGGACGGTGTCGCACTTGGGGCACTCCACCCCGCTGCCGGGGGACCCCTCGCCGGGACCCGGGGTTCCGGGGGTCCCCGGGGTGCCGGGGTTGACGCCGTGCTGGTGGTGCAGAGGCCCCGGGCTCTCGTCGTCTCTGCCACGCATGATCATCATGTCGAGGGGGTGGTGGGAGAGGGGCGGGGAGGAGCCGTCGTCGCGTCCGCCCAGGGCGTCGCTGGCCGAGTCGTTGCTGCTCTCGCGGTCCCTGGCCGCCGCCGCCAGGCCCTTCTCCAGCTCCAGCTCCTCGCACGCTGCGGCCAGGGAGGCGGAGGAGGCGAGGCCTTTGCCGCCGTCGCTGTTGTACTTCAGCACGCTGTTGGACAGGAGGGGGGAAATGCTTTGGTTTAAGAGAGGGAAATCTTTGCTACTGGTGCTGTTGGCCCGCTGGCTCGCCGCCGTCGGCATGCTCATGCCCATGGCGCGCGCCACCTCCTCCTCCTCCGTCTCCATGCCACCTCCGTTGGAGAACGCGTCGTCGTCGTCGTCCCGCTCCGGGCACTCTCCTCCCGCGGCGCCGGGCTCCCGCTTGACGGCGGCGTACTGGCCGAGGTCGGGCCCGTTGGGATGCAAAGTGCGTGTGTCCCTCACGTGGCCCTTGCAGTCAGTCGCGGCGTCGCGGACCTCTACACCGGCGGCAGCAGAACTCCCGCTAGGGGTCCTGCGTTCACCGGCGGCCCCTCCTCCACTGAAGTTTGGGTTGATCTCGGCCTTTGGCATGGGTTGGGTTCTGGGGATTTGGTCGTTGGAGGAGCTGCTGCTGCTGGCACTGCCCTTCAGGAAGGCAAACCCCGCCTGGAGGGATTCGGCGTTCTCCCCACCGCCGCCGCTGTGGAAAGCGTTCCACAGGCCGCGGAGCCCGGGATCGGGCCCCAGGAAGTTCGCGGGTGCGGGGTAGTGGGGCAACACGGAGTTGGGGGATTTTTTTGGTTCCAGAAAGCTTATAAGAGGTTCTTTGTCCTTGCCAATGCCCTGGATGATGGCGGAGACGTGCTTGTTGCTCAGCAGCTTCTGCTCCTGCTCGTTCAGGGTCATGCGGTGGTCGTGCACGGCGTGCGTCACGAACGAGCGGCTGTAGCCGAACGACAGCTTGCACAGGAAACACATCAGCACGGGCTTGCGCCGCCCGTCGGCCACGCAGCCCTCGAACTTGGACAGGTCCACATTGTTGGGGACATCTTTGGACACACAGGAGTTTTTGGCCGCGCCGTCCGCCGTCAGATAGTCCTTCTCTGTCTTGTGGCGGAGGTCGTACACGCGGAAAGTGTGCAACACGGGCCTGGCGGCGCCCACCAGCCCCCCAGCTGAGGTATTTGGGAAGGAGGGGTGGTCAGCCACCAGGGATTTGTTGTTCCCCAGGGACGAGGCAATGTGGAAGGTGTTGATGATCTGGGGGTAGAAGGACATGGGTGCAGCGGGCTGCTCCGCGGCCCGCTCCCCCCCTCCCCGGGGGCTCTGGCCGCTGGCAGGCCCCTGGGCGTTGGCGGTGGGAAAGGCTTGGGGAGACAACAGGCCCCGGAACTGTAGGGCCGAGGCGAGCCCTCCCGCCCCCTGGCTGCCGGCGCCGCGCTGCTCTTTGGTGTCCTCCAGGATGAAGGCCGAGCCGTCGGGCTGGTAGACGATCTCGCCGCACAGGTTCTCCACGTCGCTGTCCTCTTCCTCCTCCTCCTCCTCCTCCTCCTCCTCCATCTCGCTGTTCGCCTCCGCGTCGGCGCCGTCGCGCTCCTCGCCGCCCACCGCGCCCATCGCCAGCATGTCGTCCTCGTCGTCCTCTCCGCGCCCGCCCCCCGCAGTGCTCGGCAGGCGGGCGTTGGGGCAGTGGTGCTCCATGTACTTCTGTAAACTGGAGAAGGACCTGGAACGGCAGAGGCATTCGACTGGATTAGACACAACTGAAACGTGACTTCAGATCGGGGGCCACAAGTCTGTGACAACACAACTAAATTTCACGGTTAAAGCTCTATTATGTCATTTTTGTCCAATCTGTATAGCAGAATATATAATATAAATATAAATAAATGTGGTCTCCCTGCTCTTCTATTGAGACATTTGACACAATACTGTTTCTGGTTTGACAAAAATTTTGACTTGAACGAAAAATGTCAGCGCGAGTCAGGAGACCCAGGTTCAAATTCAGGGTGGAACACGAAAGTTACATGGTACATCTGTTTAACTGGTAACCGATAAGAAATGTGTTAGGCTAACAAAATTAATAGTTAATCACCCGTTAACTAGTTTAGGTTGTGAAGAGAAAAAACATTCATACAGATGCCACTGTTGTACAACCAACAGTCATTATTTTTTACATTTATTCTTGCCACAGAAAAGTAATGTAATACATTTTGTGCTCGAAATGCATTGCTGAATAGGCCCTGCCTAGTTTATAAAAATAGCTGTTTGAACGAAGGCATTACAACTATTTCTTTGCTGAGGCAATTGTTGTTTCTTTTTACTTTGGAATGTAAAATGTGTACATTGGGGGGCCACTGGTTGAGTCGTACTGAATGTAAAATGTGTACATTGGGGGGCCACTGGTTGAGTCGTACTGAATGTAAAATGTGTACATTGGGGGGCCACTGGTTGAGTCGTACTGACCTAGAACATTCGTTGCAGGGGATCTCCTTGGCAGGCGCCACGGGAGAGGTGGCGGGGGCGGAGCAGTCCGTGCCCAGCGCCGCTCCTCCTTGTAAAGTCCCGACAACGCTCCCGTTGGCGTTGCCGGTAGTAAAGCTTTCTCTCCGGCCCTGCTCGCCGGCAGGGACGCTGGTTGTTGCACTAGCACCGACACCAGCGGTGGCGGGGCTAGCGGCGCCGGGCCTCAAGGGGACCGCGGCGGGCTCGCCCCCGCAGACCTTCGACTCCGACTCTCCGGCGGCGACTGGAGACGATCGGTTGTTGTTGCTGCTGCTGTTGCTGCCGGCCGCAGCGCTGTTGTCGTTATGGTTATTGTTGTTGGCGACACTGGTCTCCATGGCGACGGCGGAGTTGTCCTCGGCAACAGCGTCCAGCTTCTGGCCACCATGTTCCTGCTGCCGTGACGACACCATATGGGGAGAGTCACAGGTTGCCATGGCGACGGCTACATAGGGCTCTCATCTCATCCAGCCTAACAGGGACCTGCGTGGAGGAGGACGGAGGGAACAAGCACAGAAACAAACAAGACAGGAGGTTAGTCATAGTCAGGATGGCCATTCACGACAACTTGTAGGATATTGCAAGGCGGTCCCCAAATAACTGGGGACATGTCGCAACACGTTGTAAAGCTTGGTTAAACGTTGGGTTGTTATTTTTGTAACTATTTTGACAACCCAAAACGTCAGCTCGAGTGGCTTGGGCTTTCTCAGGCATCTGCCTGAGGAAGGCCTGAGGAAGGCCTGAGGACCGAAGCGTTGCACCTTGACATTAAATAAAGAGCTCTTGAAACAGCAAGCGGCAGCGTGCGGGTCTCCCTCCTTCTCCTACACGTTTGCTGCTTCGTCACCTGCTGTTAAGTAAGTCGAGTGTGCGGAAGTCTTCTCTTCAACTCGACACACGCCTGCATAATTACCGATACCTACCAATCTGATCAAATACAAATACCCATATATCTTATCATCCAAACCCATATACATTATGGGTCTGGCTCTATGAACTATGCAGTAATGAACTCGTGAAGAAACATGTAATAAAGTAACATAAAATATCGTGATTGAAGCATTTTTTCAGATTAAGTTCTGATCTGCGTTTTGTGAAACGGCATGAAAGGAGCCTCTCCCCCACACTAGTGCTCAGTGCCCTAAATAATTAGCACAGGTCTGTAGAGCTATGATGTTGTTTAGGTATAATCGTTCTAAAGCGGTGTTCTTGCTGTTCTATACATACAGCCAACACAGTCGAAGACATTTCAGATTGAAGGCTTTAACCATTGCTTATTAATATGAATCATCCGAGATCATTAGTGTTTCTGGAGTTTAATCTATCGCTAATTTGACAACTTCAAATACTTTTTGAGGAGTCGCTCAAGTGTAGATTTTTGTACACGAACATTAAATGCCATTGACAATGAATGGAGAATTTACGTCATATGTGGACGAGAAAATCGGCTATTTATACACTAAATTCCCCTCGACAATGAATGGAGAATTTACGTTACGTTTCTGATGATGTTTCAAATGATGATGATGTACAACGATAAGACCGCCCCTCACTTCACACGGGTGTGATTTCTAATAACTAATAACCGAAAATAGCTGATCTACAAGCTTGTAGCTTCCATAGAAACTTCCATAGAAGACATGCTGGCTTCTATGGATTCCAAATGAGTGAAATCAGTCATGGCGGCTGTGAACTTTAAATCCATGTGAATGAAAAAAAGAATAAGAAAAACACACCCCCATCTCAGAAACACACACACACACACACGTCTCGAAAAAAAACCTCATTCCAATCAGGCTGTCTCCCTCACTCTCTCACACACACACACACACACACACACACACACACACATTCCTAAGCCGTAACTTTAATGCAATCAAATAACACAGGACTATTGTCTACCTTTTCCGTGTCTGTTTGCAATCGCGCACCGCTGAGGAGATAAGCAGGCCAGTGCCATGACAACTTTTGAAGAGTAGAGGGAGAAATCCAATATCATACTGGCAGAGAGAGAGAGAAAGAAAAGCCCCCACTCAGGTCTTTGTCTTAAAGCTGACAGACTCACCGGTTCAACCGCCACAGAATTAATAAAAACTCATCTTTGGACAAAAGTTTTCTCTAAATCTTCTCCCTATGCTGACCCCCGAGAGCGAGAAGACCCTTGGCAACAACAACAAAGGCAGCTAGTTGTTGTGGAGTACTAAAAAGTAGCAATACCACAGTTTACAAATACTATTTTTTTTAATATATATATATATATGTTTTTATTCCACCATTTTGTAACCCATTTTTCACCCCTGTGTCAAATACTACTATTTTAAAAGAAAAAAAAGGTACAAAGATATTAGCCAATTTATGTGTCATGTACTATAGGACTATAATTATTGATCATTAACCACTTAAGCCTGATCTACCATCTCACAGATCGACTGATTTGGAAAAATGAATACATTTTCATTAATAGTGATTTATGTGATTATGTAGTAATAATCTAAATGTCCAATGTAACTACTGTAGTAACAAAAGCGGTTAAATAATTGTATCAGAGTAAAAAGCGGGTCCTTGACATTAAAAATGGTTGAGCACATAGAAACATAAGGTTTTTCAGAAAACTGTTTGGATTTAGACGTTTTTTCTTTTTTAGAATCGGTCTCAGGTCTAAATGGGTTAAGTTAACTTTATGCCACTGTTGCACAAATAAGACCTTCTCCCCATCTCTGTCAGGGAAAGTGTTTAATAAAACGTAAGAATAATGGACCGAGTTAAATTAACACTGGTGATCAACCATGCTGTGTGCCGTTTAAAAGGGTTATTGCCAGAAACGGTTGTAAAATACCTCAGCGCTATGAAATGAGGCGGCTGGCAGCAGGTGCACCTCTGCTGCAGAGTCCAGTTTGTTTGCTTTCCTTACGGTGAGGAGGGCCAACACTACATGTTGGCGTCATATCAATAAATAAAGTAGCAGTGCTATGTGTGGGTATAGTTCAAATGGGGTCTAAAACATGTATTGGTATTAGATCCATGTCTAATCCTGTATGTTGTTTTCCCCTCTTCAATTTGTTTTATTAGATATTGTAAAATACTGTATGAGGAAAAATCGTAGATTATAATATCCTAGTGATTTATTCCATTTATATGCAGTTCACATTTTATGGGGAAAAAAAGGCTTAATTCCGATTAATCTGGGATATTGAGTTATAAACGGCTAGTGACACACATTCCCGTTAACCTTTTAACTGGCCCGCAACCAGTCACAATGTTTTTTTTTAATAATAACAAAATGGGAGCCGTTTTGGACATACAATGTTTCATCATCATCGAACACACAGAAGCATGGCCGCTATCGCTAATGCTGCTGCTGTCAAGGTAGCATGGACTGTTTGAAGGGTAAAGGTGGACTTGTGTGTTTTGGGTGAACCCATTTGGACCTGTTGTTTCAGCTCAGGAGGAGCTGCATGGATTAGCAGCGATTAACCCACTGATATCACAAAAGGTGTAAGACTGGTTTTAAGTCTTGCTAAAAAGGATGATGTTTGCAGATCACAAATTCTATTCAAGAAACCGGGTGCACTTTCAGAAAATGAGTGCATTTTCAGAAAAGAATTAAATGAGAGAGCGAGAGAGAGAGAGAGAGAGAGAGACAGAGAGACAGAGAGAGAGGGCAAGCTGCCATGAGGAATGATGTTTGGAATACCAGTGAGATGTTATCAATCCTGGGTTGCTGCCCATCTCTCAACCCCTTCACTACTTCAATCTCTTGGAGAGCACACACACACACACACACACACACACACACACACACACACACACACACACACACACACACACAATGTGCTAGAGAACTACATGGCCCTCCTACCAGTCAATCATTTCATTTCGTAATCAAAGAGATGTCATTTTCACAAACACCAAACAGAACGAGAACCGTGAAAGTGATTGAGGGGAAAAAATGGACAAAGAAAAGCAGGAGGAAAATAATGAAGTTTTCATAATTATATTTGCTCTCCTTTCTCTTGCTTAGCAAGAGCATCAGTGTCGTTTCAAACGGTTTGCGTTAGGGGCTATGCAATTAACCAATGCAATTAACCAAAACATATCAAAACTGAGATTTAGAAGTAGAACCACTAACAGACTTCATCTTGCTCATGTAGGTTAATCGAATAACCAAAAAAATATTGTTTTTTTGTTCTTTACCACGAATCGACACAAAAATAGTCAAATACATTGTTTTAAATTGACTAAATTGATTAGTCTGACGAACCATTTAACCCTGCATTATGCTTAGTTTTTGCTTTGTACGGACGGACATACTGACATTTTCACTTTTTTAAAGGTTTCATGACATCAATTTTTCAGGTTTTATGACCTCAATTACTTCTTTCTGTGTAGCCTTTTTGAGCTGCAATGAAAAGAGGCAAAACAGTGAAAACATTGACATCTGCTGGCAAATCCCATTGTCATAATCATATATGGGATTTGCAGGCTGTGACATCACAGTCAGCAGGAAATTCAGAGCACTTGTTTGAGCCAGAAAACCCCATACCACAGAAAATCTACTGAATGTTAGAATTGAGCTAATTTTTTTTTACAAAAAATACAAAAACTTATGTCACAATCCCTTTGGCAAAAGATTGGAATAGCGGTGATGAACGTTTGCGTGAAAATGATCTGGCACTGGAACGAAGGATTTTAAAGAGCCCATCGTGTGTCAACCTTTAACCCTTTCACCTGCTGCTTAATTCTCTCCCTCTCACTCGCTCTCTCGCTTCGGAGTTACAAAAGCAATTAGAGGATTAATCTGCAACAATCCAAGGCTAAACAAAGCTCTGGGAGGGACAGTAAAAGCGTTAGGAATGAAATCAAAATGTCTGTGTGTGTGTGTGTGTGTGTGTGTGTGTGTGTGTGTGTGTGTGTGTGTGTGTGTGTGTGTGTGTGTGTGTGTGTGTGTGTGTGTGTGTGTGTGAGAGCATAATCAAGTCTAATCTGAGATAAACCAGAGATGATTCCATGGGGGGACTAGTAGTGATAGATTAAAATAATAATAATAATAATACAGAAGAGAGAATGTTCTCTATCTGTGTCAGATGCACTAAATCGGCGAGATTAAAGGCAGAATAAAATTTTGAATGATTATCATTTGGAACGTTTAAGCAAACACCACAATGACTCTTCCACACAGATCTGGGGGTTTATATAACATTGGTACCCGTGGTATACTTGGTGATGGTTTGTTTTACACCAGGGTTCCCCAATAGGCGGCCCGCGGGCCATTTGCGGCCCACAGAGCGCCCCCTTGTGGCCCATGAAAGAATAAAATAAAAAAAATAAAAAATAAACATTTTTTTTTTTTTTTTTTTTTAAGGGTCCCAGATATAAATGGCATTAAATGGGGGTCAGTAGCCTATGCATGTCAAACTGGGCATCCTTTTCAAATGGGGTCTTGCCCTGAAAATGAATTTTCAGGGCAAGACCTCGACCTCGCGCGTGCAGACTCGGCCCCCAGCCTGGTACGCTAGTCAAAATATGGCCCTTGAGGAAAATTAATTGGGGAACCCTGTTTTACACCATGGATTGTGCCAAATGGGTGGCTTCTATCTATACCGCATGCAGACTAGAATAAAGTCAAGCAACGAATGGCGGAAATTTAAGCCACTCTAGCATTTTCTCTTTTTCGAGTACGTTTGGTCGGGGCGACCGTCTGAAAACTCAGTGGAAATATCTTGACGCGGTTGAGCCCCACCCATGTGGTATATACTCCAAACAGGTTAAAACAAACACTTGTAATTACATATCGTCGATGTCGGGTGGAAACCTTTTATGTCTTAAACCCGTTACTTTTCTGAAAATGGAACAAAAACATGTTCAGAAATGGTGAAAATAGCCAATCTAGGAGCCCACAACACATCGCAACGCGTTCTCGGCTAGTAGATTGGTTATTTTCACTACTTTTGCTTGACAGTCTTGATGCAAAGTAGGACACTATGTTGCGGGAAAAGAACGTAAAAAGTTGAAATCTGGAGATACAAGGTTTCTGCCCGACAGAGAGGTCATAAAACATTATCTGAAGCATACGGTTCTTCTGATACCGAAGCTGAAAATAAACCTCTTGTCTTAACACACACATCATCTACATGTTAATTCATACATGGAACAAGCATGGAAATTAGCAACAATTAGCTACGTGTCCTAAAAACAAGAAAGGATTGGGTAGCATTCAGAATGTGTGTATGTAACGCCACAAGAATGCATGGTACTTATAATACACCCTGTCTGGTTGTCTGTCTCTCTCTCTCTCTCTCTCTCTCTCTCTCTCTCTCTCTCTCTCTCTGCCTGCCTGCCTGTCTACATGAAGAACTGTCTTTGTCTGTCTGTCTGTCTGTCTGTCTGTCTGTCTGTCTGCCTGCCTGCCTATCTATCTACATGAATTACTGGGTGTTACATTGATTTGTCATTTTAAAACTTGGGTTTTTCACTTCGGTTCAACACAAAATAAGACAATAAAACACATCGACAGTGCTGGGAGGGGGAAATAAGCGCGCTGAAGAGCTTCCTACATGTAGACTTAACTTGCTTCTGCTTTCTGCCCATAAATTATCCATTCGTGGGGCCAACAGTAATGCATCCCATTCCTACAGACAACCATATTGTCGCTGCCGGATGGAAACATCGTATGACCAAAACTGTTTCTTTTTTTATTACCATTTAAAAAGAAAAAGAAAATAGTTGAACCAGGGCGTTCATTTTCGAAATATTGAAAGTTTAAATATGGAGGAGATGCAAGATTTCCACCCAAGAAAAACAATATACATATTTTTCACCCCTTTCCTTTCCAGCGCTTGTGCAAAACAGTCATTGCGAGCAAACAAAGCAAAAAAGTAGAAGGTTTGAGAGCTAATGCGACAACAATACGACAATACAACAAATACGACAATACAACAATTACTACAGTTGTGACTGTGTCTTTTTCCTGCTTATTCCATCGGGTGCGCCACATCTCTCCCCCCCCCCCCCCCCCCATGTTGAACTGTAGCTCGGACATAAAACTCTGCAGTATATGAATTATGCATCTCCTAACACTTTAAGTACAGAATGATGTCTTGTTGTGGATAAGCCAACGTGCTGTTTAGCACTTGGCACTGACATATCACCTCCATGCTAACAGGCCAGCAGTTGTTTACATGTACACTGCAAGCCACTAGGCCCTTCTCTGTGGGGCAGAAACCTCATATCTCCATAGAGTTTAAACTTGCTATGTTTTCGCTTACTAAAGTGTCTCACAAAAAGTAGCAAAAAATAGCTGCTCTACAAGCTCACAATGTGTTGCGATGTAACACATTGTGAGCTTGTAGATCAGCTATTTTAAAATGTACGTGAAATTTGTAGCCTAAGTGTGATAAATATATAACCAATGAAAAGTATTAACAAGAGCTTGTGACTACATAATAACTACATTTGAACACAGGCAATTTAAACTTTTTCCAGAATATTTACACTTTTTGACATACAAGGTTTAGGCCCGACAGCCTGTATGAGGCGGGAATGTTGCTGCATCATCATTCCGCCTGGTTGTACACAGAGAGGGTAGCAGAGTGTGTGTACGCCGGCGTACATTCCAAATATTTGTGCCCGAAGGACTGTTGTTATAGGCTGATGCTCGCTGTCATGATTTCTTTCAAATGGACCCTGTGTATGTAACTCTGAGAGTATAGCCTACACATGGACCCATATAGACCCTTACAGGTCTGTAACTCTGAGAGTATAGCCTACACATGGAACCATATAGACCCTTACAGGTCTGTAACTCCGAGAGTATAGCCTACACATGGAACCATATAGACCCTTACAGGTCTGTAACTCTGAGAGTATAGCCTACACATGGAACCATATAGTATAGACCCTTACAGGTCTGTAACTCTGAGAGTATAGCCTACACATGGAACCATATAGTATAGACCCTTACAGGTCTGTAACTCTGAGAGTAACTAACTGAGAGTGTACAAATGGTTTAGAGAGCATTGGAGAAGAGCGTAACTCATTAATTCAGTCATAATTCAGTCAAGTCATATTATTCAACTAACCAATCTAAAAGTCTAGTCGCCTGCGCCTTTTGACAAGATCAACCGAAAAGCAAGACCCGAGTTGGAGCTTTTTCTGACCGCCACTGGGGTCTTGCTCAGGGACACTTCGGCACATTGCAGAGGCGTGGAAACCGAACCTGGGACTTTTTGGCATCCCAGGCGGGCTAACCATTCAGTGATTCACCATTCACCTGTCCCTACAGCCATTTGAAAAACACCACGAGCCTCATCATTGGCTCTCATTAGCGCGCAATATCCTTAGCTTAGTTTAGCCAAAAAGAACCGGACGGACATGTTTGAAGTCATCCTAATCCATTTAGCATGTGTTAGCATTAACTTTAATACAGGATGTCAGCGATTGCTGGACGCCAAGAGTCACGAGTGATCAAGTGATTCATCCCCCATTTTATTTTTAAAGGCAAAACTGTGCGTTTACTTTGTGGGACAAATAAATTCTCCAGACAACAAAGTATTTAGACTCGTAGTCATTCCGTTTGCTGGCGTTTGTTTTTGCTACATTATCAGGCAGCAGAGCACAGTGTTTAGTTTTTTTTTTAGGCAGATCATGTTACCGCTGTGCTCAGTCAGTGCCCTCCCTGTCACACGGTCGGTCTCTCTCTCTCGCATTCACCTGTCTCTAGTCTATCCCACTGGCCTCCTTCGCTCTGCTAACCAACCGCACTCCCTTTCTTTCATTGGGAGAGTGAGAGAGAGAGAGAGAGAGAGAGAGAGAGAGAGAGAGAGAGAGAGAGAGAGAGAGAGAGAGAGAGAGCGGGAGAGAAAGGGTGAGACTCACAATGAAGCCCAGGTTTTTCCACCGTCAGAAACAGTTCCCTTCTTTTCACAAAGAACAAAGGAGTAGGCCTCAGTCGCTCCTACCTCTGTTTTTTAATTAAGCATGTCCCCCCCTGCACGCACACACACACAAATGTATAGACCCGCGCGCACACACACAGAGACCCAGAGACACAGACCAAGGTGATTAAAGTGGCAGATCTGATCCTGTGAGAGGTGAATAATAGCAGAGGAATGCCTCTGCTTGGGACACTGCTAGTTCTCTGCACAGTTCTGACAGACTCAGTCTGTGGCGCATTGTTTTTCCTGTTCCCCTCAATCTCAACCATCTCTCTCTCTCCATATGCTTTTCAGAAGCTCCTGAAAGGGGCATTCAAAAGCTCCTCCCCCCCTCACCCCCCCCCCCCCCCCCCCCCCCCATCTTCACGTTCATCTATTCTTCTAATCTACTCTCTCTCTCTCTCTCTCTCTAACTCCAGCTTTTCTTAACGTGCTTACAGTATACACACACAGAAGTGCAAACAGCACAAAGGGGAAACGGTAATAAAATAAAATAAACGAATAGGAACATTGTCGTCCCGAGAGCCAAAGTTGGCCAAACAAGAGTACAATATCTATTTACACAAAGAGTTTTCAGACAGTCTGAGTCTGGTCAAATCCCCCACTTCTGTTTCACAAAGAGTATACACTCTCTAATGGGGAGGTCAGCCGTTCCTCCCATAGAGAAGTGGTTCTCAAACGTATATTTAATTACAAGGACCCACAAAACTCTGAGTGTGTGTGTGCCAATGGACCTGCAAGGGTCCATTTGGTGCCACACTTTACCTGAGAGGTGTTTTGCACAATCTCAACCTGTCCATTTGAAAGAACACTGCCATATAGGGCTCCACTTCTATTGTGTAGAGTTTCAATGCATAACTAGCGATTACAACATAAATATTGCACTCAGGACTGTGATTTTCAACATGTTTAACACACTTCATTGATAAGATGGCTCCACTCTGTAGAATTACATCAACATATAATGAATGAGACTACATCCAAGGACTTCAATTCATGAATGATATAATACAAGATATTTTGCCTGACTAGTGAAAGCTCATGAAATGTAGAAGACCTAGTCATACTGAGGACCTAGTCCTGATTGGCTGCCACACACACTGTATTGGTTACTAAGGTCACATGACCAGGAAACAGGTAACAGGTAAGAGAAATCTTTAGAGACACCCAATGTTATGTAACTTAATGTTATGATTGAGACCGGACGGTTGAGAGGAGCATGCGTTACAAAAAAAAGAAACCAGCGCTTCTTTCACCTGACAAATATCACTATGTCATCATTGCCCAAAAATCCCCGTCTAGCTAAAGAAACAAAATACAGCGAGAAGGCAGTGTGTTTCTGCAGATATAACACCACCACACTAGTCCAGTGGCTGATAACTGCTGGAAATGATGGGTCAAAACAACGCTTGTATTGTTTTGTCCTGTAAACAGGACAAAGTTACATACCATGCCTTTAAGTTGTTTAGGCCAGCAGGATAGTCAGAGCAGGTAGAAGCCCAAATCTAAACTTGTAATTGCAGTGTGACACCAAATTTGACAACAGGATATTTAAAGCTTTACACACATTTACAATGCCTCTACGCATTTGAACACTAAATAAAAATGTCTATAAAATGGCTTTAGCTTTTATGTTTAACTTTTTACATCTGCACGTCCAAACTCCATATCCAAACTTTCAGCGGATCAGATAAATTCCAGATTGCGTCTTCAAAGCGTCTCGCACGGCATAGCCCAAAGTCAAACAACAAAGTCAGGAAGACCAGCGTGAGACCATGGGTGTGTGTCCATCCCTTCCACCAAGGTCTCCATGAAGGTCATCCCTCTCGCGGCATGAGGCCACTCTGCCCAACACCAAACCCTCTATCAAAATGTCAGCCAGTGTTAGCCAAAGACAAAGGTGAAGGGCGCCGTGAAAAGCCCCGGCATCCATCTCCCACTGTCAGCGTCCTGAATGGGCCTCCTCAGCTCTAATTAGGCCTGTTTATTTGTTGCCATGCAGAAACGGAGGGATGGAAAGAAAGAAAGAAGAGGAAAAAAAACAGGGAGATCAAGGAGGAGGGGGAATTATCTCCTGCACAATGTGAGAGAGGAGCCTTGGTTGCCATCAAAGAACACACACACACACACAACACATAATCACAGAAGAGGCTTAATGCTCTCTGTTGAAAGTACGGGGGGGAGACAACTGCAAAAAGGATGAGGGGGTTGATGGATAGGAGAAGGAGTGAGTACTTTGTACGTGCGTGCGTGCAATGGCTCTGGCGTGACCAAGTGTTTTTCGCCTCCTCCTCTGCTTTTTGACTTCACAAAAGGTTTCTTGCCTGTGTGTGCGTCGCCCGGAGGTGTAATATTAGACACTAGATGCAGTAGCTGCCCTGCTCCCCCCCCCACCTCCCCCTCCGTCTGCCTGCCTATCCATCCCTCTATCCCCTCTCCTCGCTCGCGTCTCCCCGGCGAGCGAGGGCCTTCATTACCCAAACGACACCTTATCATTACAGGCCGAGGCGCGGTCCCAGACACCTAAAGCGAAGCCAGCCACTCCATTTAGCACAGGAATCTTGTTCGACAAATTACCTTCTCCGCCACAAAGATGCCTTTTAGCGAATCAAAATCAAAAACTGCGCCCGAGAGAGACAGAGAGAGAGAGAGAGAGAAAGAAGAAAGAGCGAGAGAGTGAGAGAGTGAGAGAGAGAGAAGACGGAAGAGGAGAAGGATCCTCAACCCCCCACACCCCCCACCCTCCCCCTTGAGCAGGTATGCGAGAACCAACCCCTGAAGTCGATGACAAGTAAATTGGTCTCATTGGTTGCTCTGGTAACATTACACTCAAATGCCCCTAAGGTACGTGTACCTGATATTTCATTGTTGGAGGAGAAATAACCTGGGTAATATAGGAGATATAGGGCGACATTTGAGATGACAAGCATCAAGAGGAAACAAAGAAAACGTGGTCGGATATGCAAATCCCAGAAATGTCCAGGTGTGCAACACAAAGCAACCGGATATGATCCCAGGTCAGCATAACGCTGGTTGGCCTCAGACTTGTAATGCAATAAATGCTCAGAAAATGGCTTGTTTTTCTTGACCACGATGTTAAAAATGTCAGTTAGTGTCAATAGTCTAATAATGTAATGCTGGGCGCTACACTCCCTCTGCCGACATGGAGAGAGCAACGGACTGACCTCATACTTCCTTCACTGCATGAGGAGTCCAAGCTGTTTCTTTTCACCTGACAGGGGAGAGTTTCCCTGGTTGGGCGTAGCACGTGGAAGGAACATGTTATTCCACCAACCAGTTCCTTTCCCCTCCATCAAGCGCCTCGGCTGGCCAGGGGGAGGCAGTTTTAGAGACAGCATGTTTTTAGTGAAGGTGCCTATACCCTGGGCCTAGGGGAAAACGGGGAGAACATGCAAACTCCACGCAGAAAGGAGTAGACAGCATGCCATTTAGTCAGATGGTTCGTTTACCTGGTATCCTATAGTTTACTGAGGCACTACACCGTCTCTCTGCATTTTGCGTATGCGTTTACCTTGCTTATTGTCACTCTGCATCTGCTAAATGCCTAAATTGCAAAAGAGGGTATCAGTCCAGGCTATGGATGGATGCATGCTTTTAACTCTTAACGAGTAACATGAGAAGCGTCAGCCATGTTAACGATAGGTCACAAAATCTGATCTAGGATCACATTACGGCTCCAATCCTATAGCCTTCATGGCTAGTCAATGAGGTCTGACCCTCCAGTCTGTACTCAACGGCTTAAAGACTATTAGGGTCTCCATTCGAGGTCAGGTGACATCAATGGTTTCAAACCCGAACTCTGAAAGGATTGAACCGAATTCTATAGCCTATCAACAGAAGTGCTGTACTTATAGCCTACCAGCACACATTTGCGTCAAAGCGTCAAACGGAATGAACAGGACTTTGATTGAATTCAAGATTTCTCTCTCTCTCTTATAAGGGAGTGATGTTTTAAGCCGGCCTGAAACCGAAACACAAAAATAAACAGTGAGACACGCTGGGTCGCAGCCACCACTTACTCTGCTAAAGATTTTTCCAGCATCAAAGGGCTGAGCCAATCTACATAGTTAATGCCTTCACTTCGTTCTACCCTCCCCTTTCCTCGAACTCAAAACAGCAAGGAGAGAGAGTGAGAGAGTAAGAGAGAGAGAGAGCGAGAGAGAGAGCGAGAAAAAAACGGGGGATTTTTCTTTTGCCGGCAATCTGGAAACACTCTCTAGTTAATTAGGGTTGATTGGAAATGAACCGCACAAACAAAGGGCAGCCTATGCCCTGACTATTATACCGTGCATGTGTGAGTGTATGTGTGCGCACAGTCACACACACAAACACACGCATGCACACACACACACACACACTAACCACCTTAGAAACCGGCAAAAAAAAAAGCACAACTTGCCGTGTCCCTCTTTTCTCTCACCCCCTCTCTCGCAATGCCCCCCTCCCTCCCTCCCTCCCAGATTAAGGGAGCATACCGTCAAAGAATGTGTGACGACCTCCGCTACCACGGTGCAAAAAAGAAGGAAAAAAAAGAAAAGAAAAAAAAACTTCCAGCAGCACTGATGTTATACAAAAGGCAAGAAGGTAATTAAGTTTGAAAGA
This sequence comes from Protomyctophum parallelum, assembly GCF_964188405.1. Classification (NCBI taxonomy): domain Eukaryota; kingdom Metazoa; phylum Chordata; class Actinopteri; order Myctophiformes; family Myctophidae; genus Protomyctophum; species Protomyctophum parallelum. The sequence continues at coordinate 33,979,537 of NC_139712.1, read as the reverse complement.
ATAGGAGCCCCGGCCACAAACAATGCAACAGTGTCTATGGGGAGGGGGGGGGGGGGTGATCGGACTGACGGAGAGAGGCAGAATAGCCATTAACATTCACTGGTCGGGACAGAGAGAGACCGAGAGAGACAGAGAGAGACAGAGACTGAGACCGAGAGACCGAGAGAGAGAGACTGAGACCGAGAGAGAGACAGAGACTGAGACCGAGAGAGAGAGACTGAGACCGAGAGAGAGACAGAGACTGAGACCGAGAGAGAGAGAGACAGAGACAGAGACTGAGACCGAGAGAGAGAGAGACAGAGACAGAGACCGAGACCGAGAGAGAGAGAGACAGAGACTGAGACCGAGAGAGAGAGACTGAGACCGAGAGAGAGAGACAGAGACTGAGACCGAGAGAGAGAGAGACAGAGACAGAGACTGAGACCGAGAGAGAGAGAGACAGAGACAGAGACTGAGACCGAGAGAGAGAGAGACAGAGACTGAGACCGAGAGAGAGAGACTGAGACCGAGAGAGAGAGAGACAGAGACTGAGACCGAGAGAGAGAGACTGAGACCGAGAGAGAGAGACAGAGACAGAGACTGAGACCGAGAGAGAGAGAGACAGAGACAGAGACTGAGACCGAGAGAGAGAGAGACAGAGACTGAGACCGAGAGAGAGAGAGACAGAGACTGAGACCGAGAGAGAGAGAGACAGAGACTGAGACCGAGAGAGGAAAAGAGGGCAAAGGGGAACCATGGATGGTATTTATCTGTCTCCCTCTGTCTGTCTGTCTGTCTGTCTGTCTATGTCCATTCTTTTCATCAGTTCTTTTTTTTTCCATTTTCATTCCAGTCGCCCCCTGACATCTGCTTTGGAGCCCCCTTTCCCCGGTGTCTCTGGCCGCACCATTAGTGTGTCACTAGCACGCACGCACACACGCACGCAAGCACACACACACACGCACCCACGCACGCACACCCCTTTCATCTGGTTCCAACTTCCAACTCCCATCTTTAAGACGTGTGCATAGCAGAGCTAGCTGTCGACTCTACATATGCTGCTGTCGGGCAGAAATCACGGTTTTCCATATTTCAACGTTTTTCCTCCATAAATGAATGCCCCACTTCATTGTACGTGAGAGTGTCACGCGTGGCCTGGGCCGCGGCTGAGCGGTCCAGGCACCTAGGCCGGTAATCCAGCCTGACGGCATGCCGCAGGTTCGAGTCCCGAGCCCGTCGGCCTTTGCCGCATGTCTTCCCCCTCCAATGCCTCCATCTCTCTCCCCCTTTCCTGTCCAAACATTACTGTACCAAATAAATTCAAATAAAAAAGGCAAAATATCTAAAAAAAAACTGTGTGTCACACGAAAGTAGCAAAAATAGCTGATCTACAAGCTCACAACGTTGTGAGCTTGTAGATCAGCTATTTTCAAATAGACAGGTTATTTTCATCCCCATTTCCTGAAAGGTTACCGTTTTGGACAGCCAAGGTTTCCACCCTGTGATATACTATCCTACCAACCTGCGAGAGGTCAAGGGTTAAGGGCACCAATGCACATGACGCGCATGCACACCCACACACACACACACAGTTGCCCCATGCAAACATACTGTAGCACGTGCACTGTTTTGCCACATCTCCAGCAAAGCAGTTTAATGCAATTAGCAGGAAAAAAAAGGTAATGTTATTTGCAGACGAATCGTAAGTAAGTGTGTGTATGTGTGCGCACGCACACACGCACGCGTGTGCACACACACACACACCATAAGCAAACTGTCCCTCTCCCACGTGGTTGCAGCTAAGAAAGAGGTATTCATTGCTCATGCATGCATGCGTGCGCGGGTATGTGTGTGTGTGTGTGTGGACAGTGAAAAAGATCATGAGACACATTTACGTCAGACAAGGGAGTCGGACAAACCACCACTAATTTCACAGAGGAGCTCTTTTGAAGGGCAAGAGACAGACAGAGAAAGAGAAGATAAAGACAAGAGATCATTACGATATGAAGGTCCAACTCGCAACTTTGCGTGCGTGCATGGCATGCACGTCGCGCATGACACTGTGCACATATCTCTGGCACCGAGCAGTTCGGCGAAAGCAGGCGTGATGCCAACTAATTGTCTCTCTCTCTCTCTCTCTCACTCAACTCACTGCCGCGCTACATGTATGTTTAGCAATCTGCCTCTCTTTGTCTGCATCATCTCACCACAGATACACGCGGATTAGTGCTAAAATGATGACATCCTAATCCTTGATTTGCTCTGTGCTAAATAAATATTAATCCAGCCTAGGCTCATCGTGGCGCTCTTGTAAGGTACAACATATACAATATGAAAGGGCTTAGCCGTTACATAAATCACGCTCTTAGCTTCGCCCGATGAGGCACAAACTGTGAGCACACACACACAGACATGGACACAAAGCACGTGCACGCACAACGCAGTCCATGTCCATGTCCGTGCATGCATGTGCTTTGGGCTTACACACACACACACATCCTGATTGCTATAAAACTGTGGGTTGGGGGGGTGGTGGTGGTTTGGAGGGGGTATAGGGTGGGATTATTTGCCAAGTGAAATTAATAATCCCGCTAAATACAGAGCCAGAAAAAAGAAGAAGAAAAAAAAAAAGACCTTGGTCTGTGCACAGGCTGTTTTCTCTTGGGATGTGTGGAGGGGAATGAGTACAATTATTAAATACACTGGTGTTATTTCTAACCCCACTGACTCCCACACTGAGGCAGTTTGGCAATAAGCACTACTGGGAACATGCTAAATGAAAGCCAGCATTGCTGTCGACATGCACGCATGCACGCACGCAAGCGCAAGCGCAAGCACACACAAAAAAAACTGACAAGACTGTGGCAGAGCAGCGTAGAAGAGGTTAAACAAACACTGTCTACGTCAGTCAGGGATAGTGTGCATGCACTCACACACATACATACATGCACACACACACACACACACACAGCAGGCTCCGACGCAAATATTTCACATTCACCTGGCAAATATAAAAGGCTGGTTTTACTGCATCAAACCACCATAGGTTACGCTTCCGCAACACTTTTTTTTACTCCCGTGGTTGGGAAATAGTTTGCAACACCAGAAGTCAAACTACTGAACTCCTTTTCATAAGCTTTTAGTTTTAATGTACAGTATATCTCAAATAAGAGCAAAAAGCAGGATAACAACCCCCCCCCCCCCCCCCCCCCCCCGCCCCCATTCTGTTATATTTCTAAACTGATGCAGGGTCGTGTAGCTCTCACTTAATGGAAAAACTACTCATTTTCACTATTTGAAACCGGCTCCTGAAATGTTAAAAGTACTTCAAGTGTAGTGGAGTGAAAGTCATGAGTATCCAGAAATATTAAAGTAGATACTCAATAAATTGCACTTGAATGGAGCACTGTAGTAAACATACTTTATTACTGTCTGACACGGAGTCCAACACTGCCCTCTCCAAGTCATTCTGCTACGGTTGCATTTATTTAAGTTGGCTACAACTTAACAGTTAGGCCGATGACGAAGAACCAATCGCATATGATGTGTGCCGCCTTACCGCCGCAGCGCCGTTGGAGGGGCAGCTGGCGATCAGTATCAGTAACCATCAGCACAAATGAGGTAGCATCGTACTGGTGCTACAGCGATGTGGTTGCTGAGCATGGCATTATTACAGTGTAAGAGTAAGCTGACAGGGACATCTTGTCTCTCTCCTGTCTCTAAGTCAGCTAATTTATGTTTGCCTAACCTGTATTTAGCTCCCCAATTATACTGTCACACATATGCGTAATGCGCGCGCACACGACCAGTGTCTGTGTTTTTGTGCCATGTATTCAAGTCCGAATGGATCGCAATTTCAAATGAGCTGTGAAGGAACAGTACTTAAGGCAATGAAACAAACTAGTATCTGAAGAGAAGAGAAGAGAAGAGAAGAGAAGAGAAGAGAAGAGAAGAGAAGAGAAGAGAAGCTTGTAGAGTGGAGTACAGGAGAGAGACAGACACACTTTGTTAATTTCTCAGAGACATTTTCTTGGACATGATGGACAACGTCTGTGCTCTCTTCCAGGGGCTAACAATAAAGTTTAGAGTTCAAACCCTGCTGGTTTGTAAAGACGGTGCTTGGTGGGGATCATGCCTTGTTATTATCTTCATAAACATAATCATAGGGCAGGTAGTCCCGGCTGACGCCACAAGCTATGTGCCCCTCACATAGCTCTCCCCAGCACTTGTACAACACACCACAGAACAAGGCCATGAATTTATTGAATATTGTTCTTTTAAAATACTCCTGTCTCGTGTAAAAAAAAAAAATAATGTACAGTACAAACATAGAGGTCTAAATGTGAGCAAAGAATGACACACACACACACACACACACACACACACACACACACACACACACACACACACACACACACACACACACACACACACACACACACACACACACACACACACACACACACACACACACACACACACACACACACACACACACACACACACACACACACACACACACACACACAGCCTTCCGAGAGGTCGGATACTCGTGACAGGCCTAATTTCTGGAGCAGCGAATTACTAATTAACTTAAGCTTTCGGGCTCTCTATTTAATTAGAGAGGTCTACAAATGAACTTTAGACCAAAGCCCATTTGCTTTTTAAACAAACCCCCGTTTTCTGACAGCTGTTGTGAGTTTGCCCTCTTCTCACAAAAACCACAAGGAAAACACGGTCGTTAGACTTCATGCCATGGCGGCTGGGCCCTCTTTTTGGTTACCGAGAGGGGAGAAGAGGAAAGACTGGGCTGGGGAGGAGGGGGACACAAGTTGAAAAGTGTACGTTTTAATTGGATTTCACTACAAACAAACAGACTGTCAGACATAATTATCGTGGTTTTTAGATTACCGCCGCAATATTCTTTTATCAAATAAACACCATGTCACGCAAGGCTAGGGCAAAGCCGTTGAGTGAGGAACTGAGGTCGTAATGGAGCCACATTACCTTTTCCTCTGCTTGCTCAAGAAAAATCACTGCCATTAGACATATAGAGACACAATGACATGTGCGTGTACAACATCTCACTGACAAGTGGACAAAGAAAATAGCACATGACTGCAGCGACTGGTGAATTATCAAATGAAGGTGTGTGTGTGTGTGTGTGTGTGTGTGTGTGTGTGTGTGTCACCTTGCACTTAAAGCTACAGCCAGGCGACAATGGAGGTCAATGACAAGGCAGCCGAGGACCAGACTCAGCAATGTTGTCTGCATGCATGCACGCACGCACCCACACTTGTTTTTTGTGATAAATATATTGTGTGTGTGTGTGTGTGTGTGTGTGTGTGTGTGTGTGTGTGTGTGTGTGTGTGTGTGTGTGTGTGTGTGTGTGTGTGTGTGTGTGTGCGCGCATGCTGGTCTGCCAAAAATACACGTTTGTGTGTGTGTGTCTGCGACTCTGCGTGCCTTTTGTTTTTAACATTCCAACACGGTACAGGCCTGAGTGGCTTTAACAAGCCAAAAAAAGAACACAGGACCATCCATCAGCTCACCGTGACAACTGTTTAGCTATTGTATTAAAAAGGAGGAGAAGAAGAAGAAAAAAAGACCATTCCCAGACATAGTTTGGTTACTTGGACGATTCGTCCATGCAAGACCATCCTATATATCTGCTCCCATCTGGTTTGGGACAGAACCCAGCCATAGATAGACGCCCCCCCCCCCCTCCCTTCCATCCCTCTGTGTATTTAGTCTAGAGGGGCAGGGAGCAGATACATCAGTGGAGCCACTGACAACACTGGCCCTGATGATACTGACAAGTCCATAAACAGGAACAACCGTCCCTCTGCTCTGGTCTTCCTCTTTACTGTCACTCAGAAAAAAAAAATATATATATATATATATATATATACACACACACACACACACACCGGTACATATATTTTTATTTCTGTTTTTTTTAGTGGTGTTTTATATATGTATATATAATATATAAGTCACACATCTCACATCTCACACGTATAGATGTGAGATTCGGTCCGGCCCTCACGGGCGCTCACACTAGTCACACCGGCCAATATGCCCATATATGGGTGTATGAAGAGGCCTCCAGGGGACAGATGCGCAAATCGGTGTTGTTCGTCATCATCCTTGGGGGTGAATCAAAAAGGATGTTTTTTTTTCCTGGAGACGAGGGATGCAGCATTTGTATCTTTGATGAAGCTCATCTATTTTTCAAAAAGTGACTTATATGTTTTGGTTTGGCTTCCTCAGCTCTGGGCTCACGTAACTCAGCCCAGTCGATCATAATGTATAATAACCATAATACTCAAAAGATGAGATTCTCACACAATACCAGTGAAACCACACAGAGGGTAAATTCATCAGCTCATGATGTTCTCATTGCGCTGTTTGCTTAACCCCAACAGTCATGCATAATTAATATGTTTCTTATTCCCTAATGAAGGCTGCCAACAGCCTTGATATCAATCCGCACACACACACACACACACACACACACACACCACACACACACACATCATTGCATGGAATGCTAATGACTAATGAGAGCAGAAAAGGTGACATCAAACAGTGTATGATATCTGAGGGCTCCACGTGTTAATCTCATTCTCTTCCATTAAACACAGAGATGTGGGCCATGATGATATATGCAAGTGGGACCCCCCAAATACTTGGTAAAACACTCCTATTTGTAACGATAAAATAGCATTAATAAAAGTAATAAATGAGAACTTACAGAGTATACTTCGTATGTTCCATTGATCTGAGCACAATCGTTAAAGTATAAACCTGCTCTGGAAACGCATGAGGCTCACCCATCTGACCACTTATAGAAAGTAGTCCGAAAACACTTTTTCCAAGTTTCTCAAGAGGACTCTAATCGAGAAAAGGTTGAGAACCAACCTCTGTAATAACCCTATTTGCTGTTAATGTCAACTTCTCTCTCTCCCTCTCTCTCTGTCTCACATAAACAAACACACAAACACAGTACAGTACACACACACACACATTCATATTTCAAGCCATCTTTATTCTAAGAAGTTGAATAGCACAAAAGGAATCTCACTCACAGTAATTGAGTGTTATTCACTTCAGTTGGACCAAACTTTTACTCATTGGACATAGTTTTTCTTTTCAATCTGCTTCTACTGGAAATTGCCAGTACTTGAACAATATTATCTGTACTGTGAGTAGGCCTATATAATATGCAAGGTTTTTTTTTCCCTCTCTTTTATTTTATTTTTTTGCTCCGCCAGGTTTGTGTAGACATGGTTATGAAAACAGTTTTGAAGGCAATCGATAGAGCTGTGGCTTGGCAACCTTTTGTACTCTGCTGCTACTCTTGTTTACGAGCGGAGCAGCAATATGCAGCCTTGGAACACTTTGTTTAAGATGAGAACTTTAAAACGAGTAGTTCACCCAATTGTTTTTAGTTTTTGTCACATACCGAGTCATCGATCAGTAGGAGACTCTACAAGTCTCCTAACAGAGACTCTACAAGTCTCCTAACAGAGACTCTACCGGTCATCGAATGATTGGCATACATTTTTCTGGGCTGTATTAGTATTTATGTTGTGTTTTATTGTTGTTGTATAGTCCATTGGTGTTCCATGTCTCATAGTGGACAGCAATGGAGAAAGAAAAACGAGGTTTGGCTTTTTTGCGTCCAATCCACAATCCATTTTGAATGGTGGTGATACTGGAGGGAGGAGCAAGTGTCCTACACTGCAAAGTGGGGGGACAATTAAGTGTCCAACAAATTAACTGGACATGTCTCCTAAACGTGGAAAGTGAACTGCGTAATGACGACCAGTAAAAATAAAGTGTTTTTTTTTATCAGCAAGAGGAGGGAGTTTCTCGTCGGGTTCAGGTTGCCCAACACTGTTTAGTTTGGCATTAACATCCTGACTCTCCCGTTCACCCCTGCCTGTCAAAGAGGAGGGGGGGTGGAAGGCTAATATGGAGACAAGGCACATGAGAGAAAGAGATACACAGAAAAGACACGGAGAGAGACAGAACGAGAGTGTAAAAGCCAGAGGCAACGTGCGAGAAGGAGAGTGAGAAAGAGCAGAGGATTCATTCCACACTAGCCTGTCTTATTTGACCTAAACCTGAGTATCCCATACCCCCCCCCCCCCCCCCCCCCCTCCGGGGCCCCTAGGAGCACAGATCAAACACAAGGAGTCCTTCAACACACCGCCCCAATTGTTCTTTCCCCCTCCACTTTGAAATGAAAAGAATAAACATATTATCCCCAAACGAAACAGCCGAGCCCTGCATGTTTTTCCACGGCCCAATATCCTGTGCCGAGGAGAAAGAAGGCCCATGCAAAACAGGCAGGGAGCCTGAGAACTGGACCGAGCTGAGAGAGCACAGAGGGAAGAGAAAAATCCCCGTTTTCGTTCTTTTTTTTTTCTCTCCCCAAGAGACTGACGGAGGCATGGTGAGCTGGGAGAGAGAGGCTATAGAGACAAGAGAGAGAGGCTAAAGACAAGAGAGATGATACATTAGAGAGAGAGAGAGAGAGAGAGAGGATACATGTGAAAAAGACAGATGAAAAAGAGAAAGACAGACAGAGCGAGAGCAAGAGAGAGAGAGAGAGAGAGAGAGAGAGAGAAAGAGAGAGTAACGCAATCCTGACTGGCGCGGGCCCAACAGCAACAAAAACATTTAGATAACCACGTTCAATAATGAATGATTTCAATGAGGACAAAAATTACATTTCCTCCAGATAACATGCTCCCTTCCCATAACAGGGCCGGCGGAGCCCAGAAAACCCACGTCACATCTTCTACTGCCGGGCCGGCCGTGTGCTGTGTATATACGAGTATATCGCCGCGTTTTAGGGCAGAGAGAGAGAGAGAGAGAGAGAGAGAGAGCGCTACAGGCCAGTCTGTGACATCTAGACTAGAGCCTCAGCTGGGGAAGAGCTACAAATCACAGTCCAGGCTCGCCTCAAGGCCTGGTTATACTTTGCATGTCCGTGTAGCCGCGAGGGTCTGTACATACATACACACATACTACTATCTGGTGTGTCTGCCAGCGTGCAGACGTTCAACACATGCACGCTACAAATCAAAATGGCAAAAGAAATCTGCCGCACATACTTCCACTTCTGCACTGCACTGCACACTCTTTCATCTGCCGCTCCGATTGTCACGGAGATTTCTCCCCCATGAATTGAAGCACATTTTGCTCGTCTTTATAGGCTTTTTAACTATTTAGAGTTACGCGGCGGATGCTACGGTATAGCGAGTGACAGATCTACTTACTCAAGACGTCGCAGCCATTTTGCTTTTCTGGTACATGTGCAAGAGTGCGTACAGAAAGTCTGGGAGGCACTTGAATGTCCACACTAGCACGGACATGAGCTGGTGGTGACAAAAACAAATGTATGTGAGGGTCAAAGTGGGGTCCAGGAACTCTCAGGGTTTCTTGAGGCCGTTCTAAATTGACAGTATATAAATGAAACCATTTGGTTCCAGTTGTATACGGTCAGAGTTAAGGGGAATCCTTGTAATCTAAAGGTTTAGGTCCCTAGCGGACCTTCCGCGGCTAGGAGGTGGTTGTGGGAAGTATAATTTGGCCTTCAGACTCCACCGGCAGGGTAGTGGCTCAAGTGATGGTTTTTAGACCAAAGCGACGCTCGGTTTCATAACCAAGCGATCACAGCTGCACACCGCACTTGATCTTCACAGGTGGTGTGGGTCACTCCAAGAACACCATTACCCCCCCCCCCCCCCCCCCCCCCCCACACACACACACACACACACACACACTTCTTTTTTACAGGTGCAAGTGTGTCGAGTCGATAGAGGATGAAAAGCATGGAAATAATAAAGTGCAAGGAAATGATTCAGAGTGTGTGTGTGTGTGTGTGTGTGTGTGTGTGTGTGTGTGTGTGTGTCTTGTATTACTAATAGGGTCAAACAAGTATACTGGTAGTAGAATTTGATAAATAGACCTTGTGAGGAAAATGTTCCTGGTTCTCAAGAGAAATGGTTGTTTTATGGTTTTCAAAAACAAAAAGAAGAAGTTGGGCTTACGGTTAGGAAAGGATTCAGAGTAGGGGTTAAACTAAGGATTATAGGCATTTAGAGGCAGCGCTGTGCATTGTGAGCTTGTAGATCAGCTATTTGTGGCTTTTGGGTTATGATAAACAAAATGTCATAAAGTCACGGACATAATGTTTTGGGGGATGTCCTCAAAAGTAGAGTAATACTGTGTGTGTGTGTGTGTGTGTGTGTGTGTGTGTGTGTGTGTGTGTGTGTGTGTGTGTGTGTGTGTGTGTGTGTGTCTTTTTTTTGTCCACTGGCACGTTTCCTCCTCACCATTAGCATATGAAAAGGCGAGGGAAGGCGTGCAAAAGGTCACCGAAAGAGGATCCTGTCCAATGAGGGACAACAAAAAAACAGGCCACTCCGCTCTTTGTGGCGTTCCATGTTCGCTGTGCACCCCCCCACCCCCCCCCTCCTTCCCCCCATACCCAGACCCCCCCCCCCCCCCCCCCCCATACTTCCATACAATTCCATACACCAGATGTAATAGCTGACCATGACGGTTGATCATAAATCGTGCCACCCAAGACCGGTCGGGTCACACGCAATTCACAGCAGGCGGCAGCGATTCTTATTTTACCACACACCCATGGACCCATGGACAATTATATCACGATATGTTCAACCAAATACCTCAATATACCTGTACTGTAGCTATTGTGGGAGAAGGTCAATTTCACAAAATATTTGTAAACTAAGAGATTTCTTATACTAATCAATAATGTCTATATAATAACTTTAGTGATACAATGGAACAGACAGAGCAGTAAGTCAAGTTCAGAGATGTAGTGTAAATAGACCACGTATGCCATATCACGATATTGTCATATACAAAAGACAGACAATATCTAGTCTCATATCACGCAATATCAATATCGTTGTTGTTGGGCCACAACCTCTTATCTCCATGTCTTGTAATGTGCTTTCTTTTTATAAATGAATGTCATACTTCACCAATACTACAGTGTCACACAAAAGTAGCAAAGATAGCCGATCTACAAGCTCCAAACATGCCGTGTTATGCCACGTTTTGGGCTTGTAGATCTGCTATTCTTATTTCTTTGCTAATATTTGTCCTGAAAACGAACAGTTTACTTTATCCATCGACGACATGCATGTGCCACGGGTGCACGCACAGTACGTGCAAGAAGCGCACCTGCCCGCCGTGGTACCCGCCCAGTAACACGAATCCACAATTCCCTCTACTTAGACAACATCCCTCGAAACCCCTCGCCAAACATCTCAATAAAAAAGGTGGAAACATCAGCCCCGAACCAGCGTAGTAGTTGTGCAGCTTCCTTCCCATGTAAATGCTACCTCCAGTCACATGCGTGCACTTCATAATTGCACACTCCAGTGCTTTGGGGGCTGTTGTTTAGTATATACATGGGAGGCTTAGGCAGCCGGCCGGGGAGTTTACCGGTCTCCGCGGCAGTGACTCTATTATCATACACATTACCTCACGTGACAGCTGCCATCTGCAGGCATCCATCCACACACAAAACGGGCAGGAAAACACCCGTCCCGCCCGTCCCCGTCCCCCCCGTTTCCGGGGGTCCGGCGCGTCGTCCCTCGACCAAATAAAACTAAAATATACTCTCTCCCTCTTCTCTGTGTCTCTCTGTACCGGCAAACTGAGACCGGACACAGGGAGGTAACCCAGAAGGGAGAGGGAGAGAGACGAGAGAGAGAGAGAGAGAGAGAGAGGGGTAGAGCATTTCATCTCTCTTTCATCTCTGTCACCCAGTCAAGCGTTCAATGCCCCATTCAGCGCCTGCCCGGCATTATGCAAAATAATGCTAATCCCCGTCACCGTGCTTTCACACTTGTATAAACCGCCGTCCCTGCCTCTGAAAAGCAATTATATCAGTTTACGTTCCTGTCAAAAAACAGGATTAGTGCGCAAGTACTAGTAGCACCAAGCAAGGCCCCATCTCCATCCACCTTTGGCTTGCGGGGTGCACGGAATCATTCAATGTTTATCCTACTACTCCAACAACAACAATTGGCATTTGCTGGTCCGGGGGGGGTATACGTTCAACCACTTAAAACCTATTTTATGTTGTTCCATGTCAAATAGCACAAAAATAGCTTGAGCTACAAGCGTCAAAACTCCATCGCAACGACATCCAATTGTTTGTCTATTTTCGCCAAACGTTTGTCTATTTTTCGCCCATTATTTATGACGTGACGAGCCGCCACTAGGGTTCCTGCGGTTAAAGATGTGTTGTAATTAGATAGTTGAGGGGAGGGCGCTGCATTTCAAAGGGAGAGCTTCAGTCACATCGCTGCTGCTATCTGGGCTGCATGCATGCAGCGCGTCGCTGCCAGGACCTCCGTCGTGTACGCTAATCAGAAACAAATTTAACCATGTCGCTACACACAGACGCACCAGTCCCACTGTCAGCCCTGCCCTCAGCATGGTGCACACATGCATCCGTCTCTCTCGCTCATGCACACACACACACACACACACACACACACGTGCGCAAACCCACTCCAGCCGATTGCCACATTGCTGCCACATGCACACATAAGTTTACAAGCAGACACAGACACACACACGCCGGGAGAGGAAGAACGACAACGTATCATTTTGAATATGCAAATGTTCACACAAGTGGAACGTGTGTAAACAGGAATCATTGTGAGCTAGTTTAAGTCTCTCTCTCTCTCTCTCTCTGTCTCTCATATATTTTGGGGGTGGACAGGAAGGTGGGCGTAAACCCCACCACACACCACCCCACCCCACCCCAGCTGAGAGATCAGGGCACATTAGTCAGCGCAATTAACCAGGTCACCATGGAAACTAATGAAATTTGGCAACGAGGGCCGGCCGGCGACTTCAATGACCTGGGCTGGTTATGTGTGCTAGCGTGGGGGGGCTGGCCGCTTCGCCTCACACACACACACACACACACACACACACACCCATTACTCTCTGTTCTGCCATGGTGGCACAATGGAATCGCTTGTGTCTGGGCCCATATACCCACCGGCGGTACAAGCTCACCGCCTGACAATTTGCATATGTTAATATAATTAAGTGCTAATTACACTAAAAATCTGCACATATTCACAAGCACCCTCCCCGGGAGCTATAGAGGAGCTTGATCCCATTCCAAGTCTTTAACCCTCCTCCTCCTGATGTTGATGCGCGTGCGTGCGTGTGTGTGTGTGTGTGTGTGACTATACTTGTGAGGACCAAATGCCCCCACAAGTATAGTGGAATGTGAAAAAGATGTTTGGACCATTTTCCTGATTCTCAGTGTCAAGACGTATTGTTTTATGGTTGAAAAAAATATATATATAGTTTACAATGTGAAAAAGATTCAGGTAGGGGTTAGGTTTAGGATTGGACATTTTGACGTTTGGTTTAGGCCTTTAGGGATTAGAGATATAGATTCATTATGCCTGATTTACACTTAGTTGTGTGCTGATCTGCTGATAAAGCTACGCAACATGTTGCAGTGAGTGATATGCGTTGCAAACTTGTAGATCTTACCTATTTCGGCTTTAGGCTTATGGTTAGAAATTGCATACAAAAAATTGGCATTCATAAATTAACTGTCTTAAAATGACGACGTCCTCGCAAGTATAGTAAGATAAACCTGTGCGTGTGTGTGTGTGTGTGTGTGTGCACTATAGTGCCCCAGGGCTGACACAGAAAGCCCCCCTCTTTTGAGACATGAAGCTGAGCCGCTGCCGACTTCTCGGCTTCTCCCCCCACAGGCGTCCCCAGGCCAAGAGACCACAGCATTACCACTCATGCATGCATGCACACACACACACACACACACACACACACACACACACACACACTTTCCTCCATTTCTTTGTATTTTCTTTTACTTGCCAGCGTGTCAGATGTGCGTTCTGCTACATAACCTAAAATTAAAAACACTACCATCTATGGGTACTCACAGGACACTCACAGTCAAATACAATCGACACAAAAAAAGTCTGCCAGCCTGCCTGCCTGCGAGCGCACGTGCGTGCGTGCGGTGCTTTCCTGGTTGTTTCAGTGTCACACTGGGCTGAGAGACTACGTGATAGCAGAGGTATCTCGTTTCATCCGCTGCGTTCGTCCATCTTGTTTTAAAGGCAGAAGCCCTGGATATGTTCACAACGGTGCTACGACTCGCATGCAGCCCGGCCACGACCGCAAAGATACTTTAGTCATCCGAGATGTTTGAAGGAGGCGGAAACATCTACATGACCCCTCCACCCCCACTGTGTGTGTGCGTGCGTGTGTGTGAGAGAATGGTGGACAGGCAGTTGTGCTTTTCACATCATAGATGGCCATGAATCCAATAGGACACCAAAGCCTGATTTATAGTTGGTTACATGCCTGTGTTTCGCACCAATAATAGTAGACCTACAACACATTGGGATTCGGGAGCTTGTAGATCTGCCATTTTGGGGTGCGTGACGCAGCACACAAAATACCAAATATGAGTCAGTCATGAGCTTTGCTACGATTAGGACTCTTGTTGTCCTCCGTCTCTCTCTCCCTCTCCATGTCCAACTGTCCATCGCTCACACTCCATCAAGGGTATGATAATCACTTGAACCTGAGCATCCATATTATTCTGGGAGGGGGAACATTTAGCCAAAAATAGCAGATCTAACAACCCTGTAGATGAGCTATTTTGGGGGAAGAGATTTGGTATAGATTGGAGAAAAAAAAGAGCACAACGAGACCGAGTACAGTTGTAACTCGGGTCCGTTTTACTGAGCATAGAGGGTTGTTTAAGTGGTTAAAACAGTCACCCTCCGCTGTTTAAGACTGAATGGAGGAGAAATCCCCTTGCACACAAAGATATGAAATATACACCATAGTGCCACGCGCACGCACACACGCACACCAGATGGCACAGGAAGGAAGATTAAATAAACACACACACCTAGCAGACAGACAGACGTCTCTCTGTGCACTGTCCCTTAATGAGTGTGTGTGCGGAGCCACGGGTGCAGGACTCTCATTCGCTGGACTGTCAATAAGACGTAGCATTATGACTATGTTAATGCACTTCTCCCTCCCCCCAGTAATCACACACACACACACACACACACACACACACACACACACACAAGCCAGATGTTATATTGCACAAAAGGAGGAAATCTCGACGTGGTGTCGATGGGCTCCTATGCAAAAGATTAAAAAAAAATTAATGAAAGAAACGTCTATAGCAGAAGAAGAAGAAGAAGACAAACGTTATAGTGGTCGAAGTGTGTAGTAAGCTCTTCCATGCGCTCAACCGTGACGCTTGGTAATGCAGGTTTAGATGTAGACCTCTGTGTGTGCGTGCGTGTGTGCGTCATCGATGGGGGGGGGGGGGGGGGGGGTTGGTGGAGGGCTGGGAGGGGGGGGGGGGGGGGGTTGGTGGAGGGATGGGGGGGGGGGGGGCTCCCCCTCACTAATACCCACTACTCGGATTACCACAGAGTCTTAAGTATTCAACCGGACCCATATTTTCCCTTTCTGGCTTTTTAGCCAAATTAGCTGTCTTTACAGTGTAAAGCAGAATATAGCCCTCCTTACTAAAGGCCTATGGGGATCCACGTACGCCGACTTAAAAATGCAGCGATAGCCTTGTTGCAAAGCTCCTCTCTCTCTCTCCCCATTTATTTCTCTATCTCTCCCTCTCTCTCTATTTCTTTCGCTCTCCCTCTCTCTCCCGCTCCCTCTTTCTTGCAGCAAAAGGCTCCTAAATCAACCGGCCTCCTCTATTAGACGGGAGACTTATTGAGGTAGAAACCATAAAAAATGAAGAAGGGAAATTTAATCCCTGAAATATTGATTTGCACATTAATATCAGATAGGCAGAGGGCAATCTAGCCGGGTGGAAATGACACATTGTCGACCCCTAGGAGAGGCTCGAGCCAATCTTCTAGGCTGCATGTGTCGGTGCCCAGGAGTTATAGGACAGGCTCATCCCCTGCCTGCCTGGCTCCCCCCTTACTATCCTCTCCTCCTCCTTCCTCAAAACCCCCTCATCCATCCATCCCTCTCTCTCTGCTCTCCCCCCTACACACACACACACACACACACATACACACACACGGTTTCCGAGGGCCCCTTAATGAAGGCTGTGAAGCTGAAATGCATTAGGGTTTAATAATCAAGAAGCATCTTAAAGCCAACAGCTATTGTCGTCGTCGTCGTCCCCCCGTCGTCGTCCCCCCCCCCCCACACACACACACACACACACACACACACACACACACACACACACACACCCCGTCTCATCCGTTGCTAATGGCAAAATGAAAAGTGTGTGCTGCTTTAATAACATGCAGAGAAGTACAAGCACACGCTCAGCCACACACACACACACGCCTTTGCCATCAAGATCATCTCCGGAATAAAAAACAAGAGGCCTGCTCTTGCAAACATAAAACTCTAAATTATCTCAAAAGAATAACACATATTCAGCCAGTGTGAGATAACAATGTCATTAACTGATGAAATGCAATGCAATTAGATAGTGTCATCTTTTCTCATAATTTCACTTCTGCATGTTTTTGTGTTGTTTGTGTTTTGTTTTTTACTATGGGACCTTTTTGTAATGTGATGCATAATTCGAAGGAAATGTAATTAAATATAATTGGCCAGGCACTAGAGCTCTGACACACACACACACACACACACACACACACACACACACACAAAAGTCTAGCACACACACACACACACACACACACACCTCTAGCTCAAAATTACCAAGAGTCGGAAGTGTATCATTTTAATCACATTTATCTGAATTAATTCAATACATTTTAATTGTTTAATCAACAGAACTGTGATTGTTTCCCTAAATGTAAACATCAAATGTAGTCTATATAACTCTTCAGTCAACACAAAATAAATAATAATGAATGATCGCAATAATCATCATCATAATGTATTAATAATTTACATTGGAAAATGTAAATAGCACTAGTATGGAGTAGCCTATTAACAATCCACATTTATTCATGTCCAATAATCCAGAGAAACTCGTATTTCCATTAAAAAGTGCTCTTAGTCTGAACGCATCGTAATCCAAAGAACAACCATCGAAAAGTGTGGGGGGTGAAGGGACTGGGACAATAACGTATATTTAGTGGATTAAATAAACAAATGCAGAAATCCGTAGAAAAATGTCTGGAAAGCCGTATATACAGCCCTGTATAAATTCCTCTGGCAGTTTATTCTAGACTAGGCTATACAGTACATTCGGGAGCGCACAGTCTCTCTCTCTCTCCCCCAGACACACACAGTCTCTCTCCCAGACACACACACTGTGACACAGTCTCTCTCACACACACACACACACACACACACACACACACACACAGTCACACACTTACAGTACATACCCGGGTTTGAGACTGGCTAGCCTCTCACCGTGGCTTTTTTCCCTCTCTCTCTCCCTCTCTGCTCTCAATGCAAGCGATCGATGTCCCTGTCACTGTCGCGTCCCAATCCGAGCCAAGTCTCTCTACCTCAAACCAGCCATCAGGCGAAAAAAGCCAAGAACTCCCACCATCCGCCTCCTCTCTCTCTCTCTCCTTTCTCCCTCTCTCTCCCACTCCTCTCTCCCCCAAAAAAATATTAACACAAAACAATAGACATCGACATCGCACACAGAAGCTTGCTGCAACAATCCACCTCGCTAGGAAAAGGAAGGACAATTCATTATGATGACGGAGAAATTATGACCTCCCCACTGAAGCGAGAGAGGGGGGGAAACGGATCTGATTAGCCTATAAGGCAAATGGCAATGATGATACCGCCGAAGTTGAAAAAAGATAGAATATACATGCAAGAGTTATCGACACCTCATCATCTTCCCAATGGTGTTGTTTTTCATGCCAAAGAAAGAAAAATATGAATCCAGGAGTTGCTGCTGCTGCTGCATGGCTCCATGGGGACGTGCTGCTACCGTAGCCTACTCTCACTAGCCCGCAGATCGCGCTCCCTTCCTGGGCGACACAGCCACCCACGCCTCGGTAACGCCGGGGAGACGACTTTACGCGCAGCAGGTAAACGACACTTGCTTGGGGGAGAGAGAGAGGTGTGGGGGGGGGGGTGTTCTCATCTAAAACGTGCTGCTCGTGTGAACGATCAAAAGGGCGTTTTTGTTTTAAAATAATAATTCTCTAACACACCATGATGTCGATGGGATGGGGAAATGGTGGTGTCGAGTGACTGATCGTGTCACCCACCTCCTCCTCGGCTTATGAATGTGCCTCGGACTCGCGGAGGTGCATATGATGTGTGTATAAACCAGATGGACGTTATTATTGCGCTAGTATGCGCCTTTTTTGGATCAAAAACGTGGTTTGGGAGCCGAGAGGACTGTACCAGTCGAGAGCTATACGGTGCCGCTGGTGGAGGAAGAGGAAAACCCCTCTCGGGCTGCACTTGAAAAAACGAGGCGAAAAACACGGACATGAATGTCCGAGCGATCGGACCTTTATGTGAAACCACAAGCCACAAAGAAAGGACACACTGACTGACACAACAACGGCTCCTTTTGTTCTAAAAAGAGGTGCAATAATCTGCTCGGTCGGTCTACTCTGGACCCAATAACAACCCTTTTAGAATATAAACTTTGAAGAAGGCAGGTCTGTGGTTGTGGGGAGAGAGAGGTATCGGCTATGGTAGGCGAGACTGCATGGGCTCGATGTGGTCCGTCGCGAGGCGTCGCTAGCCGATCAGATCCGGGTCTAGCAGACAACGCGTTGTCGGCTAGATCGGGTCCGATCGGCAAGCGACAGCGAGTATCAAAAAGCATATAAACCGCCGCGTTCGGACAGTTCGCTCGCGTGAACCCCTCCGACTCTAGGCTATAGCCCCTGTCAGTGAGTTCAGTCGCTTGATTGTTTATTGTAGTCAAAAGCTCCACAAAACACAACACACACACACACACACACCACAGATCTACGAGCTAAAAACAACATTACACCGCATCCAACAACACCTGTTATCCAATCCACAACCCCGTGGCAAACCGTTCGGCGGAGGAGATCCGCCGAGAAAGATAATCGATACTCGACCTAAATTTAACACCGACCCTACTCAATAAAAGTTAAAGGGAGGAAGAAGAAGAGGAGAGAAGAGGAGAAGGGATAGGGAAAAAAACTTACTTTCTTCCCCCAGCCCCGTCCAGTCCACACACTAAAGATCCGCTCCGAGAAGAATCTCTTTGCTTTTGGTTTTTGGTTTTGTTTTAGGAAATAAAGCAGGAAAAAAGTCACATCCAGGCGGCTCGCGTCGCGATAGAATTTGACAACAACAAAAAAGGGCGAGGGGGAAAAAAATCAAAAACAGGGAAAAATAATAATCCTCCAACTTTATGACTGGTAGGGGGGAAAAGGAGCAAAAAAAAATACAAATGTCAAAGCGTTTTTAGAAAGCTATGGTCCTTTTCCTTTGGGTCCCGTACGTCCCCCCCGGTCGGTTAAAAGAACGTGTCCGACAGGCTTGCCTCGCACTTCGGCTTGTGTGGAGCAGGAGCTCTGGTGGAAAAACCGGAGGAAAGGAAATGAAAATCCGATATGTCTTTATTCTGCTAATTATTATCGTTTTAGCCCCCTGTTTAAAAAAAATGGCTGATTAAGTT
The DNA here is from genome assembly GCF_964188405.1 of Protomyctophum parallelum. Classification (NCBI taxonomy): domain Eukaryota; kingdom Metazoa; phylum Chordata; class Actinopteri; order Myctophiformes; family Myctophidae; genus Protomyctophum; species Protomyctophum parallelum. The sequence goes on along the minus strand of NC_139712.1, from coordinate 33,959,862 downwards.
GAGTGCGCATGTCTTTGTGTGTCTATTCCCGATATGCACTCTGGGAATGGAAGAGAGAGGGCGAATGAGAGAGGGAGGGAGGGAGCAAGAGAGAGAGAGAGAGGGGAGAGAGAGAGAGAGAGCGAGAGAGAGAGAGAGGAGAGAAGTGTAATTAGTGAGTTGATCAACAGTCTCCACATTGCAAATGACGCGCCCGCCGGAGCCCGGTGCGCGCACGCACACACACACACATACGCACGCGCGCAGTCGCGCACACTGAGCGCGTGCGTGAAAACGGAACCTAAAAAATGATCTAATGAGGAAAAAATCTTTGTAGGGTTTTATTTTCATAGTACGGCCGAAATGATAATGTAAGAACAATGAGAAACGGCTTCCATGCTCACCATAACAGGCTAGGCTGACTTTGAAAGTCATCTCTAAAAAAGATGGCTGTTGGACTGACGCATAAAATTCATCATAACACCAGCTCATTTTTTTTCCTCCTTCTACTTTTTAACAAAAACTGCGTTTTATGTTTTGTAACTTGGGGGTTCTTGATTATTATGGATATTGTTTGTTTTATTTTATTTATTGTGATGATAATGCGTGATGTATTAATTTAGACTTAGAGGGAATTCTGTTTTTGTTCGTGTATTCTGTGGAATACCAATATATATGAGTTTTAGCTATAAATCTGGCGTATAGTTCAATACAATATATTTCTAAACCGGTTAACAACATTAACAAATTAAATAGAACAAAACTAAATAAATAAAAACGATTATCTTAATATAGACTGGCGCACGACACAATACAGGCCTATAACATTTGGACACCACATGTGACGGATTATAGATTTCTATACTCAGCGCGAGATAAACGCATCAAAAATACCTGTACAATATTTACACGATATTGTTGTTAATGATAGACCTATAGTCTATTTTTATTTTATTTTTATAGCGAATTTTCTCGTGGTGAGAAGATGCATGGCTGTGTATAATATAGCCTATGCTAGTTTGTGCTGTACATATAAGGCGTGTGTGTGCGTGGCATAAACATTCACAAGCATTGGGGAAAAATCAAAGCTGCGATGCATCTAAGTAATCCACCGAACTCATCACTGCCCTTTCGGGACCTCCGGGGCCCGTGGCGGGTTCAATAGAGCCAAGCCGAACAATCCAATGCCAGGGTCACACACAAAATCCCCCCCCCCCCCTCTCTCTCTCCATTCAAAAACCTCCATTCACACGCGTATACATTTAGTGTCTTTACAATGTGTATTGGTCTGTTAGTCCCCTTTCTCCTTCAATGCAAACCGTTTACTGTGTGTATGTGTTATTTCCCCCTTCTCTCTACCCTCTCTTAATATAGTCGCTTTTGGGCACAAGAGGGGAGACTTTTAGCCCCGGTCGGTGTCAATCGGGGGAGAAAATCAAGATCTGTTCTCCTTCATGGAAAAAAAAATCGAAGCTGGGGGTGAATTGACTGCATGAGCCGGGGCTTGTGGATGTGATGATAAGGCTGCTGGCAGTGAACTATAGCACTCCACTCCACAGTCACATTGACTGGATAGGATAGCCTATATACTACTGCACCCGATCCGTACCAGGAGCCAGCAGACCCCCAGCACTCGACCCACCCGAGGCTGTTTATTCTAGGACTCGCACTGCTCGCTCTTGACAAGGCAAGCAAGGGGGCTTGGTGGTGGGCTGAGAGAGAGGAACAGAAGCGGATCTCTGCGCTATAGCCTGCACTTAAACCCTCTATTCTTCTTTAGCAGGCTACCTGGGAGTTACTATAGGGCTATACTATACTGTACTTGGACTGCCTTTTCCCTGAACTGCAAGCTCACAGCGCATGGTGCATTGTGGGCTTGTAGATCGGGTATTTTTGGGGGGGAGTAATACCCCCGCCCCCCATCCCAGTCTATGGATGCTGGGGGGGTTACAGCCTCCGTCCAGTTCTCCGGGGGAATCCCAAGCCACCGACCCCAGGAGGCGTCGCTCGCATGCAGCGGGCTCGGAGAAGGGGGACTATCCGCGGGACGGACCATGCAAGCACAAAGTGCACGGAGCGAGCTTTCTTTACAGCTTTGAGAAGCATGCTTAGGATCCCGACGCTATTGGAGTGGACTCGCAACGTTTGCCGGTTGTTATATACGCTTTATACCGGCCGAATGAAACGGAGGACTTTAGACATAACTCATGCAGGTTTCTATTTTTTACGTGACCAGTCTTCATTTGTGAGGATGCATTTTTTTTTTAACTATCTTTGTTAGATTCATTGTATTCTTCTTGCACCCATATTTATAGCGGAGTTATGCTTGCTTTTTCTGTTTGTTTTTCACTGAGAAAAAGGGAAAGTAAAGCGGATTTGAATAACTGTTAATAAGGCTATGCTGCTTATCTTAACCTTCACCCCTCCCTCCCTCCCTCCCTCCCTCGGTCCCCACCCTCCCTCCCTCTCTGCCCGGCAGACGATGCTCTTTCTCCGGGGGACTGCTTGACAATAGACCACCCTAACTAATATTTCGGTCTATTTCCATATCGCAGCATCCCCAATTAATTATAGATTCTTATCTGCAAACTATATAGGGCTAGTGTGTGTGTGTGTGTGTGTGTGTGTGTGTGTGTGTGTGTGTGTGTGTGTGTGTGTGTGTGTGTGTGTCGCGCGCACACGCGTGCGCGTGTGTGATATAACCCAAATGAATGACCACAAAATCCCCTAGCTGTTGTTGGCTCACGCAATAAGGGGCGTTTTGGCGCGTGATTAATTATCAATCATTCACGCGACTGTTGGCAATGTTTTTTTACGAGTTATATTTGGATAGCCCGAATTAAAAGTTTGTATTGTAGCCATGTGATCCCATGATGTTGTCTCTTTATGATCAATAACCATGAACTCTCCCCTGCATGCAGGGGCGTCTGTCAGAGCTTATAGTTATAGGGGGACCTATATTTGAAAATAAGTTATTCTAAACTCAGTTTGAATTAGCATTCCATTTCCCCAACATGATGTGATGCATGTTCATTTTGCGTTTTCGATTTTAACAAAACAAAACAAACATATATATATAGCCTATATATAAATATATAAATGTCGTTGTCCTGCCACGTACTTCAAAGAAGCGGCTGAGTGAGTGAGTGAGTGAGTGGCTAAAAACATGCAGCGGCAGCCAAAATGAGTGTTGCCCTATGCATCGGCGCCCTCGTGGGGCTGGATAGGTCACCGCGGGGGCTGGCTGACCCCGCTGCCTCCACACTGTCCACAGTCCACACACAACACCACCTGACCCGCTGCCATGCAGCACACTGACCCACTGGCCAACTGTCCTCCACACACACACACACACACACACACACACACACACACACACACACACACACACACATAGCCCCACACACACACATGTACACACAGCACACAGCACACACACCTATACTGACATATAGGCCATATGTCACAGGCTCACACTGCAACAACTTGTGTAGCTACAATTCGTTGAACGCAAGCCAGCAACAACCACGTTTGCAATTCTTTTTTATATAACAATTTTAAGCTCACATTAAAACACGACAATATTCACTCGATAGACATACAATATATATATATTTAATAATCAGCCTAATTGTGATTGTGGAATATGAATATATCATAAATAAATAAAATTTTAAAGCCAGAAAAGATTTAATGCAAATGTTAAAATCGATGGCCAGTTGTTGTCATCTCTGTTGAATTAATATCGACATTTAGACATGTAAATAATTTAATTATAAATAAAAACATTCCTCCCAAATTCAGTGCAAAAATGCCAAGGAAAATTGCGACAATTCGCAAAAACAGTTCACCAGCAAAAAAATAAAAAACATTCCACAGAAGAAATCTCAAATTCCACCTCTGAGGCAATGATGGAGTGAAAAACGCAGAAAGTGAAATAAATTAAGTTTTTGCTCACAGCAACCCGGCATAAACTCGGTCGACGTTTTCATTCTCAGCCTTAAAACCTATCCGACAACGGTCCATAAATATGCAGTCCTTTTTTACTTCGAATTATCTCACTAAATCCCCCCCTCCCCCCTCCAAAAAGCAATAAAGTATAAAGCCAGTGGTGCTGCAGAAGATAAATAAAAATGTAGTCTATCTGTACCTTTGGTATAAAGCATTCCGTTTTCTTCTTTCTTTCTTTCTTTCTTTCTTTCTATCTATCTATCTAT
>NC_139712.1:33928166-33940666 GCF_964188405.1 Protomyctophum parallelum | reverse complement strand
GCTAATATATTAAAGTCTAAGGGCCGATTCATACTCCTATTTTAGAGCCGAATAAAAGTCGGTTCGGCTCTGCAGAGCCTACAATGTGACGTCATTTGAGGTTCGGGGGGGCGGGTACCATCCTAAAGTCGGCTCTTCGGTGCTACTGAAAATTTCTGAAAAGCCGAAATCATTTCGGCACTACAGCGGTAAAATAGGAGTATGAATCGGCCCTAACTCATGTTGATTAGGTGATATAAAACAAACGGTGCCAACACAAACATTCACTTTTGTCTTCAATGTTTGTGTTTACACAAACACGGAAAACTGGGCATAGGAGGGGCTAGGACCTCTCAAAAATATTTGACCATCTGTATAAGCTTTATATTAATTAATGCAAAAATACTATTTGTTTGTTTTTCGGGCATTAAGGGCTTAATAACTAAAAATGCTCAAGGGGGATATCACTGGGCATCCTCTTGATTATTGTTAAGAGGTGACCCCAAGCTACAAGAATCAGTTGAGAAAAAAACTTTATCTGACGAACCACTTTCACCCCCACGGCTCCCAGACTACCACACACACACACAAACACACACACACACACACACACACACACACACACACACACACACACACACACACACACACACACACACACACACACACACACACACACACACACACACACACACACACACACACACACACACACACACCTGCACGCATGTGCATACGTGCATACAAAATTGCACAATTCGGGTGTGTAGAATAGATCATTTAGAAGTAATATAAAGTAATAGAAGTAATATAAATATAAAGTGACTTGTCCACTAGTCCCTCCCTGGCATTTTAGTATAGTTTTTATTTGTTGACTAAATTGTCATTACATTTAGTCTTAGTTTAGTCATCATATATGATGATGAACAACTTTCATAATCATATATGAAAAACTAAGCTATAGCTTAGTTTTTATCTAGTTTTTATTTGTTGACAAAATTGTCAGAATATTTAGTCATCTTCCACGCTCCGTCGCCCCTCCCCCCATCCCCCCTTTACCTTTAATTATTCGTTACTATCGTTATCGTACTATACCAGGCTACCAGCATTATATTTCAAAAGACATTATTTTCTTTCTGTAAATAATGGCAGTGGGTGTAACAAATATTTATGCAATATCTCATATAGTCTCAGAGGAGAAGGCCTGTCATATCAAGAAACAGTACATACATCACCTGTTTAATAAGTCTCTACTACACATGAACCAGGGTGATTTCATAGGGACATGTAAAGACACCTGGTTCCTATGCGAGGTCCACAGCTCCAGCCGAGGCACGGAAAGTCAAGCCAGACTGTGGCGAGGTCACGCGGAGGTAAAACCTAAATAAAGTTCCCTAACTGGCAAAGCTTTTACAAGCCTTAGTTAAAGATATTGATTCAGTCGTAAAAGAGGCAACATTCTGCTTAGCAAGAAAGAAAAGAAACAGAAAGAGAGAGAAGGCCCGACGTTTTAGGGCCTATATGCTCATATCATCCCCTGGCATGTGTTTCTCTTACCACAGTTATGCACCATAATTACGTTAGACTTATGACCTTTTTAGAAGAGCGGGAGAGGGGGGAAAAGAAGAAAAAAACCCTTGAACATCTTAACTTATTCTGGACGGGAACCCCTTTTTGGTGTTTTAAGCATTGTGTTATACTAAAAATCGTGAAAATGTGCCGCAAATGTTTGAATATATTCTTTCAGAGCGAACATTTTTAACTCAAATCTTTGCTTCTGGGGGGAGGGGGGGTTGGGGGTCCCTGCGACAACATTTTTCAGATGGTGGTCGGTGGCCACATGATTACATATCATTGTTGGTGTCTTTGACATGAAATAGTTTGAAAACCACTGATAGTTTATTTTTCAGAAAACTGTCATGCATGATTTGGAAGACAATAAAGACACTGGTCTCAGGTCTAAATGGTTTAATTCAATCCATTTCAAACAAGAGAGAGCCGATTTGGATATGGGATGGAGGGTTGGGGGGGGGGGGGGGGTGGAGGGTTGGGGGGGGGGGGGGGGGTGGAGGGTTGGGGGGGGAAACACACAACATTACAAGTATATAGAATGGTGCCAGTTACGGTACGGGGGTGCCCTGCTTTGTATTTTCACTTCGTATTCTTCAATGAAAGCTTCTTTTGTTGTCTACGGGCAGATTTGCGCTAATGAGAAACATTCTATTGTAGCTACGTTAACGTTAACGTTATTTTTACATAGTGAACTTGGTGTCCCTCGTACTGTCCCTCGTACTGTACGTGTTTTCAGATCTCATTCAAAGAAAACACACTCGGGTGCAGGGTGAGGACGGGGTGGGAGTGAGTAAAAGTAGCAATACTGCAATATAGGAATACTCTGTTACAAGTAAAAGTCTGTAGTAAAAATGTACTTGAGAAGTACTAGTATTGGTAACATTGGTATCAAAATGTACTTAAAATACCAAAAGTTAAAAGTACTCATTATACCTACAGAATGTCTACAAGCTCACAATACGTCGTATTGGAAATTGGAAATACTCTCAAAAGTGTACTGGAGTAAATACACTACTACTACACTATACGTTGTAACGTAATACTCATTACACGTGTAGTACATGTACCTATACTGTATACGCGTGCAGCCCACAACCCACAACCCACACACAAAACCATGTCATCTCAATGGAATTCAAAAGCATGACTCTCACAACGGAATGATTCAAAAACCATGACTCTCACAACGGAATGAAGAACAACAAAATTACAGGAAGAAGCAGGAAAAATGAAGGGACCCAAAATAAATGAATTAGAGACGTTGGACAGAAGGAAGGAAGGAAGGAAGGAAGGAAGGAAGGAAGGAAGGAAGGAAGGAAGGAAGGAAGGAAGGAAGGAAGGAAGGAAGGAAGGAAAGAAGGAAGGAAGGGCTGGACAGAGGAAGGAAGGAAGGGCTGGACAGAGGAAGGAGTAGAAACAACATTTATTTTCACATCCAACTCTTAATGTTGACAGCATTCAGTTCGGCACATTTTCACACCCGTGATGGCAACAATTAGGCTAAGTTATAGAACGGATTTGGCCATCCTTCACACATGTGACGAAATGGGATGCCCCATGACAGCACATGGACACCTATAGTGTCTTGACTATGCCTTCTCCCACCCTTAAACCCTAACATTAAGCATCCTTCCCCTCAGCCTCAACAACCTAGACATTGTGTGTGTGTGTGTGTGTGTGTGTGTGTGTGTGTGTGTGTGTGTGTGTGTGTGGTATTGACATACTCAGCCCTTGATCTGAGAAGGAGGCGTTGGATCTTAAGAGTAGGCTCTGCACAAATTGTGTAGATTTAGCCACTGGAAACGATCACATACTTTTGTGTGCATGTTCCTGTGTGTGTGTGTGTGTGTGTGTGTGTGTGTGTGTGTGTGTGTGTGTGTGTGTGTTGAGCTACTGAAAGCAATTCTTCAGAATAACCATTGAGTATAGACTACCTGCTGGCATGAGCTAAGCTGTAGATCGATATGGTGTGTGTTTGTGTGTGTGTGTTGCGTGCACACACACACACACACCCTCACACACACACACACACACACACACACACACACACACACACACACACACACACACACACACACACACACACACACACACACACACACACACACACACACACACACACACACACACACACACACACACACACATGCGTGCATACATGTCATGCAGTTTTGCCTACTGCATTTCTTTTGCTTTCCTAAATGAAGTGTTTTTGCTGGCATGCATATATATTCTCCCTGCAAAAATTCCCAAATTTGCATAGAAATCCCTGTTCCAACTAATCCGTTTTCCTTAGTTTGTTTAGAGATTCACATTTCCGGCTCCCCAAAACGAAATGTCATTCATTCCACACAAAAGCGAGTAGAGGCGGAGAAAACAAGAACGGACAACAGCTGAAATCAATTGAGCTTTACAGGCGCTCCGTGTGCTCTGAGGTGGAGCCGTGCATGTGTGTAACACGCCGTTACCATGGTGTCAGTGCAGCGCTTTTTTGTGTGCGTGCGCGCGAGCGTGTGTATGTGTGTGTGTACTGTGTGCATGTATCCTGTCACGCACGTGACGCGCATCATGTCATGTGTTGAAGGGCACGGTGACCCTGGACCGGCGGCATCCTGTCATCTGGCCTCGTGCGGGGGTGACGTGCCCGCTGCTCTGCTAACGACGCGCAGAGCCTCCCAGCACAGTGCCGGGAGGCTTCCTACACACACACACACACACTGTCTCACACACACACACACACACACACACACACACACACACACACACACACACACACACACACACACACACACGCAGAAACATGGACAAACCCAAACAGGCTTTGACAGCGCCTCTCTGGCAGAGCAGGCCGGGCTGACGGGCGGCTCCTCTGCTGCAGCGCCGCTCGTGTCACCAAGATGTGAAGCCTTTTTTCTAAAGGGATCAGCATCCCAGCCTCTATATAATGTAATGGCCACATGTGTTTGAGATTTCATACCGCATTCTGGAGTGGACTGCTTGGCTCCTATATGCTCAACAAACCCTTCGATTCATCTTGTAATTGTTTTGAATGTTGGGGGAGGGGGCCTTGTGGTTGGTGGACACATCAGCGGTTTATATATGACTTACAGGCCTCCGTATGCCTATTGTAGTTCTCTGTCAAGTACGGTTTCAATGGAACATGAAATCATAATGTCGTAAAAATGAGTAGATGAGGGAAATGCAACCTTTTCTGCATAGAGGCCACCTGTCTGTGTGTCACCGTGATGTGAGCATGTCAGGTAATAGAAATACAATAGCCTACACGGTCTCTAAGTCTCCTATATAAGTCTTATCCATTGTTGTGTTGTCTACCAGTTTGATGGCCACATGGACTCAATGTATACCCTCTCGTTCACTTTGCATTGGACTCAGTTTCCCAGAAGCCCTTGCAAGCCAGTTATAGTTCAATTTCCTAATGCGTCAGCCTCGTCACGATGTCCGCGACAAAGCCGGATTTTCATAAAAGTCATCAAAAAACGGCGAATTAAACATATAAAACAAATAGCGGGTTTAGCGTATTACGCAGGGAAAGACATTGGAATAAAAGGCGTGTTTAGCTGGTTATACAGCCTATTTGCATATTCCATATTATGTGAGGGGGGGATAATTAATAGTATTTATTGGATATGGATATGGAGATCACATGGGGGGAATCAGCTCTTTCCCATTATTGCATTCATGCAATAATGGGAAAGCTCCAAAAGCTCCAAAGTTAGCTGTTATAGTAAAGCTCCACCAGTTTGTGTCCATGGCAGTATAAATGTCGGTGTAGATAATACTGTAGAAGTGTGTAGAGTTGAGATGTCCCGCTGACACGACAACACACATAAATCGGTCCCCCTGAAAACCAAACATAGTTTAGAAGCCGTTCTTTTGATGTAGGCAGCAGCTCGGAGTCAGTAATGAGGAGGCCGATTTTGTCCTGATTAGAGCAACGCTTGTCTGTTGATATCTCCTGTGCCATGTCGCTGCCACCTACTGAGCGGAGCGGACATTCAAAAGATTTACCAACCAATTAGTCACACGTCTCCAGCGTGGATGATCATCATCACCGGCGAGAGAGAACGCATGAAGACCAACTTACTTTCTAGCTTCCTAAAACTGACTGACTGACTAACTTACGGTTAGTTATATGAGCACAACAACAGGAGTGCTATTGATGATATCTCGTACCGTATATAAAAGAATCCCATTCTTTATTCGGTTGGGTGAATTATTACTGCTGCTTTATTTTACGAAGACAATTCTGAACATGAATTCTATTGCTAGTTTGACCCATTCGAATACTCTTAAACCTTATCAGATATTCTGAAATGGGCTGGCCACTCTGCACGAGAAGATAACATGTCACTGAAAATGCACAACCCATCAGTGAGGCGAACATACACACAACCCCGATCGTTTGCACTCACGACAAAATATAAAGATGCTTTTTAAAATGGGCCCCGAAACAACTCGTCCGCCCTCAAAAACCCCTCTTAGTAAAAATGCTCAAATCCGAGCACTTCCCATTATACATAATTTAGGGAAATCTATATTCATGGAAGTGTGTGGCGTGTTGTGCTCAATGGGCTAAAACGCCCCTGTGTGGCTAATGGAATGGCCTGAGCGTGATTGAGTGAAATGTGCTGGAAAGATTGGAAAGGAATTTTTTAGTGCAGATAAATAAAGTGGGAGATTCTGCCTTTTACTGGGAGTCAGCGTTAATGCAAGCAGCCCTCTCCCCAGGTGATCAACACATTCAGAGAGAGAGGAGGGAGGGAGGGAGGGAGGGAGAGAGAGATATAGAGAGAGAGAGAGGGGGAGAGCTAGAGAGAGAGAGAGAGAGAGAGAGAGAGAGAGAGAGAGAGAGAGAGAGATTGATGATGGAGAGAGATGCAGGCCGTGAGTGAGTGAGTGAGTGAGTGGTAGAGAGAGAGAGAGAGAGATAGAGAGAGAGAGCGATAAAGAGAGAGAGAGAGAGAGAGAGAGAGAGAGAGAGAGAGAGAGAGAGAGAGAGAGAGAGATTGGAAGATGAGAACGGGAATAAGAGAGTGAGGGACAGAGAGACAGACAGAGGAGGAGAAGAGAGTGAGTGAGTGAGTGAGTGAGTGAGTGAGTGAGTGAGTGAGTGAGTGAGTGTGTGTGTGTGTGTGTGTGTGTGTGTGTGTGTGTGTGTGTGTGTGTGTGTGTGTATGCACGCATGCATGCGTGTATGCGTGCGTGCGTGCGTGCATGCATGTGTGCATGCATGCGTGTGTGCGATGTGTGTGTATATAAAAGCCATACATCAACATAATGTAGTCAATGTGAACCATTGGAGGGGTTCAAAGCAAAGGGGAAGAAAAAAAGTGATGAAGGAAAAAGAGGGGAGAGTCTTTGTAAAATTCAAAGTCCAAATATCCAAGGGACATTATGAAGCTTTCTCCAGATGACTTGAGAAGGCCAGGCGTGTCACGTGCATTTCCCTCTCCGCTTTCTCCCTCTTTGCACCTTCCATCATTTTGCGTCAAAGGCGAAAGAAGGAGCCCTTTTCTTTTCACCTCCCACTCCTCCACATCCATTACCTTTGGTGAGATGCAAAGCGAACGCTTCAATTGGATTGCAATGGCCAGTTAGCGCCGCTTTGATCCCCACTCTGCTCTTTGAGGGTTGCATTGTTCCTGATTTGCTGGCGTGATTTGACTGCCTGTGGATAATGGCCAGGGAAAGAGAGAGCGAGAAAAGAGGGAAAGAGAGAGAGAGAGAGAGATAGGTGCCATATTTGCCATCATCCTTATCATGGGGTCCGGACCACAGAACATAATATGAATTAATATGGTGTCCCTCTTATTCATATAGAGGCTCTCATCTTCAGCCCTTTGTGGAGTCAGGGGTCTATGTGTTGATGTGTTGACTTCATACTGTATACATAGAACCCAGCCAGTGACTCATGGGCATTCAAACAAGCGTTGCAAATTATACCTGAAATTCAAATAAGGGACATATACACCCGGCTATAGGCGCTCCTTATTTCCAAGAAAAATAAATGGACGCACGGAAAAAGATGAAATCTCACTGTGTATATACATTGGTACATAGCAGTACATTATAGTAAACACACCAGCATCCATATTCTTGTGAGGAACATACTGTACAAATACTGTATATATGTCATCTGTTTGAACTTGCAAGATGTGCATGTGTCAATGATTGATTCCCAAAAAATAAGGAACAAAGTGTGTCCCTCTATCAGTTCAATAAGGGACACGTCTTTTAGTTTCTAAATAAGGGACAATTCCGTATTTTCAAGGGACTGTTGGCAACCCTAATTCAAACCGCGGCTCAACCTATACAAGCAAGACATGCGTTCTGTTAATTCCCAAGGCATAGGCTGCCCCGGGTTGCTCTGCTGCGCCTGTGAGTGTGTGTGTGTGTGTGTGTGTGTGTGTGTGTGTACGTGCGCGTGCATGATAGGGGGGGTTTGTACTTAGAAGTGGCAGTTACAAAATTGTCAGGCCACATGGCACTGCAGCCCATCAATCAAGGTCTGACACAATAAATTGGTGCCGAGGTGACTTCATTGGCGCGGCGGAGCTGCTCCTTTCTTTATCTTTGGGATTATTTGAACTTGAGGGTTTGACCTTCGACTCGGCAGCCCGTTGTGCACACATACACACACGCACACATGCATGCACCCACCCACGGGCACACGCACGCAAGTGTGTCAAGGACACTCAAAGGTACTTTAAAAAGTATGAACTGTCCATTATGAGGTAGAAACCTGCATATGACAAACCCATATATGACAGTGACAACTAGCTTCTTCATAATTTCTGTTTCTTTTTCAAGGTGAGTTTTACTGCAGTATAGCCTATAGTGAAGATGTTAAGCAGTTCTTCCAAGGCAAGGCCTGAGCGGTATACATTCGTACAGTGTCCACTGACATGTGGCGACACGTTGTGCACTTGTAGATCGGCTATACTTTTTTATCCCCGAAATGATGTGCAACCGAGTGTATAAAACAGGCTTAACACAACGTATTATAATAACAGTCCTCTTCTCCCATCTTACAAACAAACAAATGGTATAAATCTATCTTTTGAGCATTTGTGCAGTATTTTAGGATTGCTCGCAGGCTGCCAGCAGCAGCAGAGTGAAGTCTGCCAAGTCCTTCAGTCAGTCTGGCTGTCTGTAGATTGAAGCTGAAGCTGATTATTGACCAGCGTTGTTCTCATTTACACATTTGATTGTCTGGCTGAGAGACGAACCCTTTAAACCCTCTAGTCTTAGTCAAATGGATCTGAGTTACGACTATACTCGAAATGTACAAGCGCTGTGAAATTGTAGATATTTTGGGGGGCGAATTTTACCCACATAATAATGACGATGCTGGGGTTCAGCGGCAGTCACAAGGGTCTCTCTCTCTCTCTCTCTCTCTCTCTCTCTCTCTCTTTCCCTCCCACCCTCCACTGCCAGAGAACATGGTTTCTGCAAACTGACATGCATGAGAATTTGCTCAGGTTGTCTGACCCCCTCCCAGATACAAATGAACAATTTGTTTTCCATCTCTCCACAAACCTTCATCTCTGCCTCTCTGCTTTGAAGTGAGGAGAGGAGAAAGGGAGGGAAAGGAGGTGTACGTGTGTGTGCGCGTGTGTGTGTGTATGTGTCTGTGTGTGGTTGTGTGTGTGTGTGTCTGTGTGTGGGGGGTACTATACCGCGTTTTCCTTCTTCAAAGAGTCCCGACTCCCTTGCAAATGCACTGACGAGTACAACACCTTCAAGGTGAAATTGATAAGTCTAGCGTTGGGGCTCTTTCACCGGCAATAATAATAAGAATCTGTTCGAATAGTCGTGTATGGATTTTTTTTCCTCCTTCCTGATGCAACTGTTGTCAGACACCACTGGGCGCAAAGCAAATTAAACTGTGCAAACTAGATAAGGGTGTTGCAAAACAGCACGCGAGTTCATCATAATTCCATAACAACGATATGCATCCGGCAGGAGCGCGGCGCAGCATAGTGTTCCTTTTAATAAGAGCTGATGTTTTAACCCATTTAGACCTGAGAACAGATTCTAAAAATGTCTTCTAAATCATGACAGTTTACAGAAAAACCTGTGTTTCTACATCAGTGGTTCTCAAACTATTTCATATCAAGGAGCCCCAGAATTATATGCGATTGGCCGCCGACCCCCATCTGAAAATATGTTGTTCCAGGGACCCCCCAGAAGCAAAGATTTGAGTTGAAAACGTCTGCTCTGAAAGAATACAATATATTCAAAGATTTGTGCCACATTTTCACGATTCAAAAAATATCTACAAGCTCGTAGCACGGCACCGAGTGCCACGCTACGAGCTTGTAGATCTGCTATTTTTCAATAGAGTATAACATAATGCTTAAAATACCAAAAGGGGTTCCCACCCTGAATGTTTTAATGCATACTTTATGCCCTCCCCCCACCTCCCCCGCAAAATAAATAACCTGGAGCATTTCGGCCCCTTAATCGGGAGTGAAGTTGGTCAACTTCAAATGAATTTCACGGGGCCTGAAAATATCCACATCCTTCCTGTCCTTCTCTCCACCCACATCAAATACCTGATCTGTTTTGCAGCCGCTCAAGACCCCAAACTTTCCAAAAGACACACGGACTGAGTGCAAACAAACACGCCGTGAGAGAGAGAGAGAGAGAGAGAGGGGGGAGAGAGAGGGAGAGAGAGAGAGAGAGAGAGAGAGAGAGAGAGAGAGAGAGAGAGAGAGAGAGAGAGAGAGAGAGAGAGAGAGAGACAAAGGAAACAGGGAGAAAACTCATCAATTGTCCATCTGGCGGATGACATTCTTTGTACCTGTACTGTCATCTCTTACTCGTTTGCTAGGATGGACAGAATCTTTCTTCTCATTCTCTCTCTCTCTCTCTGGAGGATGGCTGCTCCACTGATGTCCCTCGGGACACCTCTCTCCTCTCTCATGTGTCGTGTGGCTGATATTTCCCCCCAAACTTTATGAATTAGTTACAAGCCTTCTTTTCCTCTGTCCTCACCTCCTCTCCTCTACTACCTTCCTTCTCATCAGCTTCTGTATGTGATGTTGTGTACTTAACACCTGTCTGTCTCTACACTGTCTGTCTGTCTCTACACTGTCTGTCTGTCTGACTCTACACTGTCTGTCTGTCTGTCTGTCTGTCTCTCTTTTCCCTTCTCTTCTAATTATCTCTTTCTTTTACACTGCCTGTCTGGTCCAAGAGCTCCCAGGGAAAGGAAAAAAAAGAGATGAAACAGAAAAAAAATATATAGATATATATTTTTCACGAAATAAGTTAGTGCTCTCGCATTCGTAAATGAAATGCAGCTGTGGATCGAATATCCCCTCCACGCACGCACGCGCGCACACACACACACACACACACACACACACACACACACACACACACACACACACACACACACACACACACACACACACACACACACACACACACACACACACACACACACACACACACACACTCCCTCTCTCTCTCTCTCTCTCTCTCTCTCCCCCCCCCCACCCCTCTCTTACAAAGATTGGGCAGACACAGGGGGTGGTGGTGTGCATGTGTGTGTGTGAGTGAGTGTGTATGTCCAAATCCTTTGTGACCGCTTGCTTGAACCCGAACCCTCCCTACGCTGAGGGAAACGGCGGACTGTGGCAACGACAGGGCAGTTTTACAGTGTACGGGGCTGAATGTTAAACTTATATTTAATGTATGACATTTCACACAAATCATCCGGCCACAGACATGACCCTGGGGTATTCCACAGATTGCTTTTTCAGTGCCTCAGCAACTGTGGAATTATTCGTCCCAGCGAGAGAGAGAGAGAGAGAGGCTTTTGAGTTTGGCGAAATCATCGCCCCCTCACTGCTCTGTCCATCTCATATTGTTAGCTCTCTCCCTCTTTCTCCGACTCTCTCTCTCTCTCTCTCTCTCTCTCTCTCTCTCTCTCTCTCTCTCTCTCTCTCTCTCTCATTCTTTCTCCATCTTTCTCTGCCTCTCTCTCTCTCTCTCCCCTCTCTCTCTCTCTCTGTGTGATATCATGATCGCAGAGCCTGTGCCAAATTGAAAACATCTTGGCAGTCTGGAGGCTGTATGAAATAACCATATATTATGTGCAGTGTAACACCCGATTGGATAGCAAAACAATTATGCTGTTTTGCAGTCTCCAAAGACTCCTTTTCTCCTTAGCCCCTGTGTACTCCCTTCATTTCTATGTAAAATCTTCAGAGAGTTGTGTGAAAATTATCTCTGATGTGTAAATTGGAGTTGGATTTTTAATCCCCCCCTCCCCCTCCTCCCCTTCCCCAATAGCGGAATCAGGCCTTGGTATATATAAATAAGTGTACAACACACTTTAGAAGCCATGTGTTCACATGCATGACCATCTGCATGGATTAAGAATAACACTGTAAATATCTCATGGACAATTCCCTCCACTGCCAGCCTCCGTTTGTGCTCCGACATGATATGGAAATTGAAGCAACAACAATAAGAGTTCATGAATATACAGTAAGGCCCCCCCCGTCCCCCCCGCCCCACACACACACCAAAAAGTAGGAAGAAGAAGGAGAAGGAAAAAAAAGCAACACACGCTATAGTGCTGGAAATAAACAGAACGGTTGCTTTCGCCACCACAGCTAGCTTTTCCAATTGCGGCCGAGCCGTGCGGAATAAATCCGACGCTTTCTTGGCTCGCTTGTCAAGCTCAGCCTTGCAAAACAATGTATTTATACCAATGGATTCCACAGTCGGGTCATCCATTTTACAGAGAGAGGGGACATTTTTCAACATTTGAGCGCCGTGCACACGTGGTACCATGGTGGGCCGCGGACACTGCATCAACATCACTCTCTCTCTCTGTGTCTCTGTCTCTCTCTCTCTCTTCCTCAAGGTCATAGGCTGAGGGTGGGCGGGCCGCCTAACGCCGTTACTAA
>NC_139712.1:33875666-33925666 GCF_964188405.1 Protomyctophum parallelum | reverse complement strand
CCTCCCTGGCCTCTGTCTGTGTTAGGCTGCACAACAGTGACACTTGGTGGTGACAATAGTTATGCTATTTCCGTGCTCGGATACAGGGACAGGGACACACATAGCTGTCTATAATGGTTGCACCACTCAAAAAACAATTAAATTCACATTATCCAGTCTACTTATATGAATATAATACTGATGCCCTTCCCATGCACAGACAGGCCCAAAGCAAGTACAAAAATATTACAAAATAAAATGTATATAATAATAATTAGAGGCTGAACTCAAATTAATTGTTCAGCCTCTGTAGACATTTTTAAAGCACAGCTCAAGACCCACTTCTACAACATTGCTTTTAATTGATCTTTTATTTTTTGTTATTCATGTCCTCACTGTATTGCATCACTGCTTGTTTTTTAATGTCGTTGCCTTGCTTTTCTTTTTTTCTCCATTGCTCTGTAAAGCACTTTGAGAGCTGAATTTCATGTCATGAAAGGTGCTATACAAATAAAGTTAAATTAGTATTATTAATAATAATAATTATTATGACAATTAAAAAGAAAAAAGAAAGAAATAAGACGTTGCCATTCAGACTCAGAAGTACAGGCCTGTGTCTGCATTAAATTGGCTTAAGGAAAAAATAAATATCTCATGTCACAGTTTGTCACTACAGTTGTTTCAGTTCATTTAAGCTCTGTATAGGGAATCAACATGTTCTGTTGTAGTTATAGTTTAGTTTGTTAAAGACGTTGGGCAGCTTAACGATGTTTAATTGACTACAGGCGATAGAGTGAGAGAGAGTGAGAGTGAACGCGATCTTGTCGTCAACTCTCCATGCCCATGCCCAGCTGTGCGTATACAGTCTGGGACGAGTGGGGCTTTTTCTTTTCCTTTTTTTTTGATGATCACAACAAAGTCAGCGTCTTGTGTTGTTGTTGTAAGCTGTTGCTGAATTAAGGACTTTTCAAATGGAATAATTTATTTGGAACAATAAAACAAGACAGACACGCAGCAGGACTGCACAGGTAAGAGGAACGTCTTCGTCTTGGAAGAAGTTTGCAGTGCACCCGACGACGGACAAGCTTATTGTTCAACTGTGTAAAACATGCGTGGCTCACGCAATTTATCAATTTGACCCAACATGAAACCTGCATTTATAACAGTGAATGACCGGTTACTTTAGGGCGCGTTCGGAAATAGCGCACTAGGCGCACTGTGCAATGCAAACTGATAGATGAGTTCGCTCCGGTGTGGTATTTCCGAACGTGCCCCTTACACCGCTCTGAATCTCGTCAGCCATCATCTCCCTTCATGTAATCAAAACCACTTCCATATCCATACAATGGAAGACGTTGCCCCTCTTTTAAGTGCAAGCACCACCTCGGCTTGTGTTGTGGTCGTGTTGGCCTTAGAGTATATAATAGAGAAGACATCCGAAAGGTGTTGGCTCACTGTTTTCAGTGCGCGCGGTGGGCTGCTGGGCATGCCGTATATAAGCGCTGTAACGTAAAATACTGCCGTAAAGCGAAACGGCGATATAAGCGATATAGCTTTTTTTTCGTGATAGACATTTTCTATCGAAAATACGATATATATCGTCATATCGCCCAGCCCTATTGTATAGGCATGTAGATACTATTTAAACCTGAATAGTCACTGGACTTACTTCAAGCCAGTGAAATAACGTTGGAATTAAAATGTTTAGCATGCGCCCTGCCCCCATGAGAGTGAGATGACTGCCATGCATGTGTTCTATACGGCACACTGTAGGATACCAACAGGCATAAACACAAACGCAGAGACAGAAATATATAAATCCCCCCAAATACACACGCAGGCAGGCAGGCACACCCACGCGCACGCACACACACACACACACACACACACACACACACACACACACACACACACACACACACACACACACACACACACACACACACACACACACACACACACACACACACACACACACACACACACACACACACACACACACACATCCCCTGGAGACCTCCCCTTGGAATAGTGACCTGGTGTCCCCTCCACAAGCCTTTGTTGTCCATCTCTCTCTCTCTCTCTCTCTCTCCCCCCCTCCCTCTCGCCCCACACGGTCAAGTTCAAGGGTCCTCTAGAAAACACACAAGGGAGGGAAGGGGTCAATAGTTCCCTGAGACTATAAACACCCCGGCATGGACACCTGCAGGCGTACATGCTTGCACACACACATGAGTGTGCACACATCTGTGAGTCATATGCTACGTACGTGTGTGTGTGTGTGTGTGTGTGTGTGTGTGTGTGTGTGTGTGTGTATATATGTCAGTATGTATGTAAGTATGTATGCATGTATGTATTTGGTTAAAATGGGTAGGGAAAAGGCAAAAGCATGCTCTATTGTATGTATGTATGTATGGTATGTAGGCTACACATGCACACGCACCCCCATCCACACCCACACCGACATATACTGTATAGAGAAGGAAAGCACATTGAATATGCAGTAACATGAAGACACCTACATGTGCACCTGCTTCCTCAAGGGCTGTCGGCTGCAGTCAAAATGGTGGACACACACACACACACACACACACACACACACACACACACACACACACACACACACACACACACACACACACACACACACACACACACACAACAGCACCGACCAGGCTTAGCTTTGATTCCTAATATGAAGGAAACAATTCTGCTTTTCGTCCACGGGGCCGCCCGAGAGTCGCAGATAGAATCCACCCCGTCTCACCTTCTCTCTCCATTTATCTCACTCCTCTCTATCTCGCCGCCTCTCTCCATCCCTCTTTCCTGATATATTCTGACATTACTCTGTGTGTGTGTGTGTGTGTGTGTGTGTGTGTGTGTGTGTGTGTGTGTGTGTGTGTGTGTGTGTGTGTGTTAGCTTGAACAGAGAGAGAGAGAGAGAGAGAGAGAGAGGGGAGGGAGAGAAGGGAGAGAGTTATGGATGGGGAACACAAACTGCACATCCCAAAAAAATATATTAATCCTTTCCGTGAAAGAAATACATGTAAACAATGTCATCTCGTGCAATTATGCTGAATTATTATATTGCAAATTTGACCGGACTTTAGAATTTATTGTAGAATTTATTATAGAATAAATCATATAATTCCTCGGGAAGTTTCTGTAAGAAAAAAGAAAAGAAAAAAGCAGTTGAATAATCTGTGTCGTATAAAGTAAAGAACAGTGTTTATTATTGTCATATTTTCTTTTGCCTTTGTGAAAATATATAACGCGGGAGGAATCTCGAGAAACGTGTCATTCTGCTCCGATAGGATTTATTTGCATTGTAAATTCAATCTGCACATCTTCCACTGCAATTATTCCTCATTAATTATCCGCCTAATTCTTGGGAGACTTTCTGCTGCCGGAATTAACACAAAAGAACTTCTCTCTGCCTTGGTCGTCACACCAAAGTTAATTATGAAAGTTAAGAGGCTTTGCTAATTTAAAACTGCTATCTGCATGATATCAAATATACATCTTTGATCTCACTCTCTCCCTGATGGCTAAATGCCTTTAATTATATTCCAAAGAAAAATTAACTTTCTCTCTGAATAATTAACAGCAACTTATTTTTATTTATTATCCCTTTTTTATGTAGAATGCCTTGCATACTGCTTAATTAATTCTGGGGACAAACAAACACCCAAATCCCAAAATATCCATAGTTCCATACTCAAAATGGAGGAAAAATACTTCGTCACTGTCGGGTAGAAACCCTGTATGTCCAAAATTGTTTCATTTTCATGAATTGGAAAAAAATTCCAGTGGATTTTAGTCAAGAGATCTAAACCTTTCCCCCCTTTTGGACATGTCATTTGTCTCCTTTTCAAAAACTATACCCTAGCTCAGAATTTGACCTCATAAATCAGCAATATTTATGCCATTTCCGAAATATAGAAATATAGACCTTTTTTTTAGGTTTATAAATGTATTTGGCAAGATTAGAGTTAAGATATGGAGTAAGTGGTTAAATATTTGCAAAACCCAAAGAGAGACATGAAGGGTGACCAACAGCATTGATCTATAAAAAACTAAAAACTAAAATAAATGCAAGTTTTCAACGTATGACATCAACCATCAAACCTCTATGGGCCGTTGTTTATCCCATATGTGCAAATAGGTGCTATAGCCCCCCAGGCGCCATTGAGCCATCTCCCTAAATCTGTGTATAGCGTCAATCGTAATCCTCCTGCCTTCTGCAAATCACACAAAAGCACACACACACACGTATATGACCCCCATGTGTTGTTGGTGATCTGGGTGGGTCGGCGATGGGGGGGGGGATCTTTATTTCTTATTATATTCCCCTATAGGATATCAGCCTCTCTCCCTAGGTGGATGTGCATACATACATACACAGTCAGATGATTCATATTATCTTTATCACCCGGCTACAGAAGCCGGTGGTGTGCCTCTCCCCTCCCCTCTCTCTCTCTCTGTCTCGGCCTCCTCCCCATTATGTAAAACTATGGATTATGTTTGGTATGCGCATGAATCCCGCATTCAAAGGTGTGCAGTGCGTCAGTGGCGTGCATGCATTTGCGTGCATTTGCGCGCATGCGTGCGTGCGTGCGTGCGTGGTGCGTGTGTATGTGGAGGGGAGAGTGTTTAGGGTTGAGAGGGGGGATGAAGGCATATATACATCCATGCATGCATGTATGCATCCGAGACAATCTCTCTCTCTCTCCCCCTCTCTGTCTCTCCCTCCCCTCTCTCTCCCCCTGTCTCTCTGTCTCTCTCTGTCTCTCTCTCTGTCTCTCTCTCTCTCCCCCCATCTCTGTCTCTCCCTCCCCTCTCTCTCTGTCTCTCTCCCCCTCTCTCTCCCCCCTCTCTCTCTCTCTCTCTGTCCCTCTCTCTCTCGCTCTTTCCTCTCCCATCTATCATGCATCCATAGGTCCATCAGCTGCGGGAATGAGGTGTGCAGAGAGAGAGAGAGAGAGAGAGAGAGAGAGAGAGAGAGGGGTGGGGGTGAAGGCTGAAGGGTGTAGGGGATTGGGGGAGACGGGAGGGGGGTATCAGGGAGAAATAAATTTAGCCCCCCACTTAAAAAATGCACATACATTTCCATACATTGGATAAGCTGTGAGGTGCATACACCCTTGGTTCTGTAGCCCCCCCCCCCCCCCCCCCCCCACCCAATATGTGCGTGTCGGCACCCCTCGTTTCACACACACACACACACACACACACACACACACACACACACACACACACACACACACACACACACACACACACACACACACACACACACACACACACACACACACACACACACACCAGAAAACACCAAATATGTTTAAGATGAATGTGTGCGTCCAAGTCAGTGGATACTGGTGAAAATACACCTTGCCATATTTATCTTCATAAGAGCAGAGGCTGCATGTGCGTGCGCTCATGTGTGTGTGTGTGTGTGTGTGTGTGTGTGTGTGTGTGTGTGCGCGCAATATGTCTCTGCATGTGTTAGTGTACACACTGTAAAATACATACAATTACTTTACACCTCTGAGGGTGTAAGAAACCCGCCAAATGGACCTTTGAGGGAACTGTGTAGCTTTACGTGTGTGTGTATGTGTGTGTGTGTGTGTGTGTGTGTGTGTGTGTGTGTGTGTGTGTGTGTGTGTGTGTGTGTGTGTGTGTGCGCGCGCGTGCGTGCGTGTGTGTGTGTATCTTTCCGTCTCTTCAGATGAATGTCCAGAGTCCTTTTTTTCTGCAGGTAAGGTATATAAGCAATTGCGCACACGCACACACACACACACACACACACACACACACACACACACACACACACACACACACACACACACACACACACACACACACACACACACACACAGTACACAGTACACATATACATTCTCATTTCCCTACTTATCATAACATTTCACGTTGATACATTTAAGATCCATAATATATCCATAATTGTGCATGCTGGGCGTGTAAGTTCCAGCACAGAGTCGGTTCTCCAACTCATTTTCATAGCAGCTCTGATACAACAGCAGTAGCATGCCATGCAGCCATTTGCTGATGCATGGATTCCACCTAGTTTAAGAATCTATTTGCTGTCTGTCATGTAAGGAAGGCATTCAGATAGTGGAAACAACATCCTCTCTCCATAAGAAGTGAAACCAAACCGCCTTGTAGATAATGACGGGCTTGTCGGCGCAGACATGCTGGTGTGGTATTATTAAGCCCCACTAGTTTGTTCGGGAGAAGAAGTGCTTTTCGGGCTTTTAAAAAACTTCCATTTTGCACACTCCCCGGGCGCCGCATATATGGGGTACCCCAGGGAGGCGCACGCATGTGTGTGTGTGCGTGACTTATGTGACTGTGTGTGTGTGTGTGTGTGTGTGTGTGTGTGTGTGTGTGTGTGTGTGTGTGTGTGTGTGTGTGTGTGTCTGCGTGTGTGTGAGAGTGAGTGAGTGAGCGTGTTCTAAAATATTCTGACTGAGCTGTCGAGCGGCTCACAGAGCAAGGAGACGAGGCCCGTCTTTCTGCATTCAAATGTGAGTGCAGGGTTTTGGAGAGCCAAAGTAAACAGATATGCTTGCTTGAACACACATGGAAATACATGTATGCATACACCTGCTATCTTACTGTGTGTGTGCGTGTGTGTGCGTGTGTGCATGTGTGTGTGTGTGTGTGTGTGTGTGTGTGTGTGTGTGTGTGTGTGTGTGCGTGCGTGCATGTGTGTGTGTCCATCCACCCGTTTGTCTATCTGCATTTTTCTGTCCATCAAGCCCATGACCAGAACAACTACTCAAACACACGAAGACACACTCACATGCATGCAGGCACACAAACACTCACATCACAAATAGAAAGGGTTTCGTCAGCCATCACAAAAGGTAAAATAAATAAAATAAACAACAACCAAGAAACAAAGGGCTTAATTCTGGCCTGTACTTTAACTTGCCGCTGTCAAGCAGAAACATATTTTTCGGAAGTGCTTAATTGATCGTACACAATTACACACGCAAAACGTGTCGCTGTGCAGCACGCTTTGAGCGTTTTTTTTGTTTTTGTTGATATTATGCGGTTTCCACCCGAGAGCTAAATGTGTTTGGTACCATAGTGTACAATACATAGGGTACAATAATACATATACAATAGTGTAATCACGCAGAGGAAGCGCACACAGCTATGTTATACACCAACCAGCGCACACAGCTACATGTTATACACCAACCTACTGCAAACTATACTCAACCCAGTCCTCTTATATAATTTATAATACAGCTCTCCATATCACAAATGAATTTAGCAAAAAAGACACGTGCACTGATACAAGCAGTGGTGGAAAGTAACTAAGTACATTTACTTAAGTACTGCACTTAAGTACACCTTTGAGGTAATTTTGTACTTTACTTGACTATTTCAAATTTCCAATACTTTTAGTTCTACTCCACTATATACATCTCAGAGGCAAATATTGTACTTCTAATCCACCATATATGGGGGACAAGGGGAGAGCAACGGACTTTAACTCATGCTTCCTTCATGCCTGAGTGTCCAAGTTGCTCCTTTACACCTGACAGGGGGGAGTTTCCCTGGTTGGGCGTAGCGCATGGAAGGAACACGTTATTCCAACCAGTTCCTTTCCCCTCCATCAGGCGCACCGGCTGGCCAGGGGGAGGCAGTTTAGTGACCAGTACATTTTGAAGCCAATACTTTTGTACTTCTACTCAAGTACATTTGGAATCCTTGTAAGGGAGTATACTTCAACATTGCAGTATGGTATTTTTATTTAAGTAAAACACTTTTTCCACTACCGGATACAAGATACTAGCCCGGGACAATGAGAAGCGACCCCTCCCCGCCCCCCGTCCCCCCCGTCCGTCCGTGATGGGGTGTTATAAGACAGGGACAGGGGGGGTCTTCAAACAAAATCGGACCCTTAAGAAAACATATCGGCGCTTCCACGTCAGCATGCAGGCTTGAATCCTATACCCTCGCCACCATATTACCCTCCAATTCTCATTCTCTTTCTGCAACCCCCCCCCATCTCTCTCTCTCTCTCTCTCTGGGTTGAACAGCCCTCCTTCGGTTTCCTCAGTCAATCCGTTCACACACACAGATGTGTTGTCTGTCATGATCATGATGATATATTGGCGCGGGTGCTAGCTGGTGAAATAGGAGCCGGTGTCTGCCTGTGTGCATGTGCGTGCGTGCATGCATGCGTGCGCGTGTGCATGTGCGTGTGTGTGTGTAGGGGAGAGAGAGACCGCTGGACCGGGCCAGATGAGCCTGCACTGATAGTTCAGCTGTGACTATATGTGGACCGGCCGACCGTTTCGGATCGGGTTAATTTAACGACTAGTCTGGTACCCCTATTTTGGGGCATGTCGTTAAAAGCAAATATATATATATATTTATATATAAATACAAAAATGAAGCAACAACAGCTGATCGTCACTTCGCACCACGACATGTTTTGAGCTTGTAGCTATAGTATATACTGTACAGTATTTGCCATGTGATGCCATTGCACGACAGAGTATAAAATAGATAGACAATCAGCTGGGAGGGTCACATGCATTTTCTGATGATTGTTTCCTCGATCAATGGAACTACTAAAGTAGTATACTTTAAATAAGTAGTTTTGGTTGAACTACACCCCACGAGGCTTTGAATTAATGGAATAGTTTTGTTTGTTTTTGTCGCAGCATTCCTGAGCCAATTTGATGACCGGCGGAGTCTCCGTTAGGACACATTAGCGTCTTGTTGGCAAAGTATTGGCTTAGGAATGTGCTAAAAAAAGAAATCCATGGCTTGAGTGGGTGAGTGTGTAATTGATTGCATTTCGGATTGCAGTTTTGTTTAGAGCTTTTCCAAGTGCTCAAAGGCGACGTCATCGTCCTCACTTCCCACATTCACACACCAATAGTGGCAATCTAGCACCGACAGACTTTGGAGGCAAGGTGGGGTTCAGTGTCTTGCCCAAGGACACCGAGATTCAAACCGCCGACCCATTGATCATACGACGACCTAGTTTAAAGTTTCTTTGAAAACATCATTGCATGACAATATGAATTATGACAATTCATACATGCTCTACCTCCTGAGCCATGCACAGCCGTCCACGAATTGATAGAAAATAAGTCATTTTTTGGGTTAACTACTCCTTTAAGTTCCTATTTATCTGTATCGCAATGAAAACTAATTTGTCAAGTGTTTATTTTTTTTGTGGGGGAGGTCCACTTACAATACCCCTCACGGCCCACCAGTGGAACCCCAGCCCACAGATTGTGAACTACTGACTATGCCGGTGCCGTGGAAATGGCTTTAGGCTTGCAGGTTGAAGACAAACAAAACTGGAAATGGCTTTGAGTAGGCTACAGGTTGAAGAGCATGTGCTTTTTTTGCTACGTCTTTCATTTTTACGGCAAAAACTAATATGAAGGAAGGAAGAATGTTACATTGCTTTGCAATTGAGACAGAAATGGCAGGAATGTGCTCTGCCCCCTAAGGCTACAACGCTCCTGGAGTAAATACAAAACAATCCAAAGCAACACAGGTATGAAGGGCACACACACACACACGCACGCACACATGGGCTATATCTTGTATTCTGCTGATATGGTTGTGTACCTTTCTTATGTACCTGTGTTACATTGGTGGTGTGTGTGTGTGTGTGTGTGTGTGTGTGCGTGCGTGCGTGCGTGCGTGCGTGCGTGCGTGCGTGCGTGCGTGCGTGCGTGCGTGCGTGCGTGCGTGTGTGCGTGCGTGCATGCGTGTGTGTGTGCGTTCTTGCACACAAGTATGATGCCACAGTCTTCTTTGGTTAAAACTGAACGGTCTGATCTTCCACCTGGAGCAGTATAAAATCCTGTCTCATGTGTGTGTGGTGTGTGTGTGTGTATTAACTGGGTGCTTTTTGTGCGCAACCCTTTTACCTGCGGCTGTGTGTTTGTGTCTTTCTAGGTTCACATTTGTCTGTGTGTGTGTGTGTGTGTGTGTGTGTGTGTGTGTGTGTCTGTGTGTGTGTGTGGACATGTGTTTCTCATGAAGGCCCATGCCGGGGCAAATTAATTCTCAGAAGTTGCATGGCTGGGGCTCCCCTCCCTTTGAAATGGGGCATACAGCTCCCTGTAATCAATAAGTCAAGCCCCCCCCCCCTCCCCCCGTGGCACACAGATGAAGAAAGCCCAATTTACTCATCATAAATTCTGATTCCCACAATGAATATGAGAGGAGGTCTGCACGGTATTAGAATATGTTGGAGTCTCAGGGGTCGTACTGCTGACTACTGAAACACCGGGCCCAGCGCGGCCCACAAGTCGCTTTGTTGGATAGAAAATGTGTTCTTTTTTGTGTTGAATAATAATTTGGGTTGGAATATTTATTTTTCATCTGGACGCACTGCAGATATCAACCCCGCCAGATACAGGTTCTTATGTGTATAATTGAACACAGATAGAGGGAGGGAGAGAGACACACACAGAGACAGAGACAGAGAGACAGACAGAGGGAGAAAAGAAACAGTTGCATTCCCTCCACGCCCTGGGACGCACATCATTACATGCTATCCACTATCATCCATTCAGGCATGCGGTTGCCATCTCTACACACACATCCTGAAGGGTTGTGTCTACCTTTCCACTATACTTCCCGGTTCCCTCTAGGATCAGGGCCCACTTGAAAGTCTGGAAAGCGTTCGTGGCCCACCCATCTGACCACTTAACAGGGCAGCCGATAAGTGGTGTGTGTGTGTTTACTTTAATGATGAGTCAATCGATCGTGTTCCTGCAGCTTGTTGCGACAGTAGGTCGCATTTACAGGAAATGGGGAGAGAGGTGGGGGGGTGACACGCATTAAAGACCGTCGGGACCGATTGGGAGTCGAACCCGTGGCACACTGCCAGACTGGATTAGCAGCCAAGGTGCCCAGACAGCTATGCCAACTGCCCGGGCCCTAGTTACATTTCATTATTTCTGTTACAAAGCATCTCTGCCATGATACACTGTCTGATCCATTTCCTCACTCCAACAAACCAGGCCCAGTGTTGCCAGGTTATAGAGAAAGAAGCAACCATGCAGGTATACATGCACAATTTACAATTTACAATTTAGGCATTTAGCAGACGCTCTTAATCCAGAGCGACTTACATTAAGCAAGAACAAAACAGCATGGGAATACATCACATAAATAAAAACATTTATCATGAAACATTCGTAAGCTAAGAAAGTAACAGTGGAATATCTATATAATGAAACTATACATATAAACTATACATATATACTACTATGCTATACATATGTACTATGACGTGCTATAATGCAATTATAGTGCTGTCTACATAACATGCTATAAGTCTGTATCAAATGCTATCTAAGTCTACAGAAATGCTATCTAAGGGGGTGGGGTAAGTGCTATGGGCCATGATGGAGTCTGAAAAGGTGGGTTTTCAGACTACGGCGGAAGATTGGGAGTGATGCTGCAGTTCTGACTGCAATGGGAAGTGCATTCCACAGTTTTGGAGCCAGAAGGGAGAAGAGTTTGGGACGTGTGGAGCATTGTCCCGGCGTTTTTAGTGAGGGTAGTTCCAGCTTCCCTGCATTGGCTGATCTGAGTGCGCGGGAGGGTTTGTAGGGTTCGATCATACTTGCAAGATATGGGGGAGCCATACCTTTGGTTGCTTTGAAAGCCAGCATCAGAGTTTTGTATTCTGTGCGGGCAGCGAC
Organism: Protomyctophum parallelum; assembly: GCF_964188405.1. Taxonomy (NCBI): domain Eukaryota; kingdom Metazoa; phylum Chordata; class Actinopteri; order Myctophiformes; family Myctophidae; genus Protomyctophum; species Protomyctophum parallelum. The sequence goes on along the minus strand of NC_139712.1, from coordinate 33,913,958 downwards.
CGGGAGCCAGTGGAGGGAGCGGAGCAGGGGGGAGACATGTGAGAATTTTGGCTGGTTGAAGTCCAAGCGAGCTGCGGCATTTTGGATCAGCTGGAGAGGCTTAAGTGCACATGCTGGTAGGCCAGTAAGTAGGGAGTTACAATAGTCGAGTTTTGACAAGACTGTTGTCTGGATTAGGAACTGGGCTGATTCCTGGGTGAGGAACGGTCTAATTCGTTGTATGTTATAGAGTGTGAACCTACAGGATCGAGTGACAGCTGTGATGTGAGTTTTGAACGAGAGCTGACTGTCCAGATTCCTGGCTGTTGGGACAGACGTTACCAGGGCACAAAATATGTATCGCTTAATAAGCAGACATGGCAACACTGAGAAGGAGCACAGAGTGAATTTGGTCAGACCAGACTATTGTGTGGGATACAGAGGAGGGGGACCAAATAAATCAAGTAAATCAACCACACATGTCGTTCGGTGACGCAGTGCACAATTCCAACACCACCACAGATTTACTGAGTTAGTAGCCTATACAACTGAAGTTTGTAAGGTGGACAAAGCAGAACAACCAAACACAACTCTAACTTGCCAACTCCGCCCACGTGCCATCTTCTGATCACTGAGCAATTGACGACATTCACATGGCGGCCATTTTGCTTTCAGGTCATATTTGCGGGTTGACATTTCCTGTCAGTTATCATTAACTTGATAGCAAAATGCCCACCGTGCAGAATATGGTGAATTGACAACTCCACCCCATGCATGCCAGCTGATAGTAACTCCTCCCCATGCCACTCGGCATGGTATTTAAACCCAGCTTTGCCAACCTCACAAAGTAAATGCAGCGCATGCTAGGTCGCCTATAAACCACCAATACTCCCATGTCTCTTTCAATAAACAACCTTATATCTATTCTGTCGAAGACTTGGTCTTTCCTATAGTGAAATGACAATTGATTCCAGCTTGTGTTAATGGAAATAACCTATAGTTTACATTTAAGTAACTATTTATCGGTAATGTATATCACATTGAAAACTGCACGGAGAAAGAGAGTTGCAGTTGTCTCCATGCAGGCCCTGGCTGGCACGCACCATCATTACACACCATACACGCTGTCATCCATTGCAGCCAAGGATGCCATTTCTCTACACACACATCCTGAAGAGTTTTGTCTACCTTTCCACAAAACTTCCCTCTGCCTCGAAGACCCGCCGTTTTCTAATGAACCTCGACAGGCAACCCCCCACCCCCTTCACCCAACCCCCCAACCCCCAACCCCCCTCCCCCCTCCCCTCATGACATGCGCTAGCAGAGACATGTGATTCTAGGGACAGGCCTAATCTAACAGACAAGCCCTGTCTCTGCAGCTTAAAGCCTCTGCACTCACTGGATCCCAGCAAATGACACAGACCCTCTCTGGTTGGGGTGGGGGTTAAAATATGACACAACTATACCTACTGAGGGTGTGGGGGTATGGAGGAGTGAGGGGTGATATAGGGTGGTGTTTGGTGTGTGTGTGTGTGTGTGTGTGTGTGTGTGTGTGTGTGTGTGGCAGGCTTGGCTCCATGAACCAGGGGTTAATGTGGCACAGCTGAAAAGGCCAGTGAGAAATGGCTATGTGTGTGTGTGTGTGTGTGTGTGTGTGTGTGTGTGTGTGTGTGTGTGTGTGTGTGTGTGTGAAAAAAAATCTGTTTGAAGGGAGAGGCGCTCTTATCATCGTACATCATCCATTCATTGTCAATGGGAATTTAATGTTTGTGTAAGACGAAAATCTACACTAATATTTGAATATAGTAGGGGCTGGCGCCCCTCAAAAAAAAGAAATAAAAAAATCCCACACATAAATGTTACATTATTATCAATACATAATTAGATTTGGGGGCCCACTCGCAATACTCTCGCGGCCCACAGAGTTGAGAATCAGTGAACTAACGCACCATATCATCCTCAACAGTGGTGTCGCTCTATCTCTCCTCCTCATGGCGTCTTGGACTTCCTGGTTTGCTCCGCCGTGTGACCGTGACATTTATGAATCTCCCAGGAGCCACGGCGCATGCATGTTGCCCCGACAACTGAGCTGGGGGGGGGATTCATCAGCGCCATGACAACAAAAGGCAAAAAAAAGGAAGGAAAAGAAAAATACTGTCACAGCGCGGCCCCAATGTGAGTGGCCCGCTGCCAACAGCATGGCTGCTGCTCGCTCTGCCATGCAGGGAAGCAAAGTCAAATTCTGAACAAGAGCTCACCGCACCTGATATGATCGGGAAACATGCGATAAGGGCCTGATAAGGAGAGAGAAATGAGAGGATGGGCGGGAGAGACACACACACACACACACACACACACACACACACACACACCCACACACACACACACACACACACACACACACACACACACACACACACACACACACACACACACACACACACACACACACACACACACACACACACACACACACACACACACACAGAGAGAAAGAGAGAGAATGAGGAGATGCAAGAGCAGATTCTTTTTGCAAAGAAAATGGAAGAGAATGGCAACTAATAGCCGCTCTCTCCAGCTCGACGCGGCATGGTCGATACAGTTGTCTTCATTTGTAAGCCGGTGTTAAGAGCACTAATTGGTGACCCGTTAGTTACTGGGCGATAATCCATACGTCTGCTGCTAAGTGGTTCATCAGCCTCGCGTCTGGGATCGAATGTCAGCAATTAAGATGCCTAAATGCCTGGCTAATTGGGCCTCAAGTCTACCGCTCTGTCTCTCACACGATCACACGTGATTAGAGGCACACGCACACGCACAAGCACACACACACACACACACACACACACACACACACACACACACACACACACACACACACACACACACACACACACACACACACTTAGCTAATTGTGGGCATCTCACCAGTGAGGCTCGACAACATAAAAGCAGCCGTAAGAACAGGAGAAAAGCACGGCGATCGATTAGCGATGCCATTTATCCACATAATTACTTCATTAGCTGTCGAGATCAAAACACTTTATTTGCGCCACAGATGCAGGAAGCTTTAACTTGTTTATTAAAAAGGCATGCAGGCAAAGACGATTTAGCCATGGGTTGAATCAAATTGAAGAAGACGTACAGTATATACTGTGATATAGAATTAATTGAACAATATTACGTTTTTAATATGTATCGCATTTGTATAGGTGCTTATTCGTAATTGTCTCTCTCTCAGTTGTTAACCCATTTTGGGCGGGAACCCCTTTTGGTGTTAGCATTATGTTATGCTTTAGCTATTGAAAAATAGCAGATCTACAAGCTCGTAGCACGGCACTCGGTGGCGCCCTATGAGCTTGTAGAGCAGTGGTCCTCAACAGGCGGACCCTCGCACACCTCTCTGCGGACCCTGGAGAAAAGGCTTGGGCCGTGGCTCAGTGGTCCAGGCACCTTGGCTGGTAATCCAGTCTGGCAGTGTGCCGCGGGTTCGACTCCCGATCCCGACAGGAAATGGGGAGAGAGATGGGGGAGTGACCCCCCATCTCTCTCCCCATTTCCTGTCAGCCTATACCGTCTATCCCTCCATAAAGAATATAAAATAAAGGCGAAAGCCACAACAAAACATAAAAAAAAACAGAATCAACAGAATAAAGAGAAGAAAAAAAGTCACCGCAACCGCGAGTTGAATTCTCCGTAGTATTCGATCAATGCCGAGAAACGCAATTAACACTCTTAATGTGTGTATTATGGGCCGGCATGTCATGATGACAATGTTGCGCTGACTGGCTCACATTCACACATTCAGTTGAATGAAACAAAATTGGATTTTTGGAGGTGTGAATAATGAATATTTTGTCAAAGTGAAAGAGCTATACAAACCCGGTTTGTATACCTTGGTAATTGGTTGTTTCTAGGTGAGGGGTGCAGCAATTTTATTTGCGTGCGCATGAGACTGGACCATGGTCTTGTTCAAAAAATATTTGTGGACCTTCAGCATTTCTAGTTGAGGACCCCTGTTGTAGAGCTTGTAGAGCTTGTAGGTGTGCTATTTTTGAAAAATCGAAGAACGACTGACATAGAAACATAGCTTTTTCAGAAAACTGTCAGGATTTAGAAGACATTTTTAGAATCTGATCTCAGGTCAAATGTTTAGTTTAGTGTGCTTTTGCAGAAAAAAGCCTCACTGTATACGGTGTGACTAACTTTCAGCTTCTATACCCCGGATTTGAACCTGGTTTCAAAATACAAGTGCTGCAATTTTTTTTGTATCAATGAGCTGATAGTCTGCTTGCCTGCATTTAATCTTGACCATCAGGTCAAAAGTTGTGTCAGATCCTGTGATAGGTGAGACTTGACCTTTGACATGATCTAAATGTCTCACTATAGGAGAGCAGGGAGACAAAATACAGCCATCCCGAGTTATAATACAAGTTATATTTTACTAACGTACTCTACCATAGGCCTACAGATCGGACAAAACTACACTTTATTCATGTATCTCAAATCTCACTAACATTCCCATTTAAATTACCAGTGAGAATTGTCCTGTGCAGAGAGAGAGAGAGAGAGAGAGAGAGAGAGAGGGAGGGAGAGGAATGCCTGCCTCAGATAGCATCTGCTCTCACTGGGCCGACTCTGGCTTTGGCTCGCAGGTCTGAAGGAGCTCGCAACGGGACGAAACCCATCGGAATGTTAATGGCGCTGAATATTTCACAGGCGGGATCATCTTCAGGCAAATGGAAAAGGGCTGGGTTGGTTTCCCGAAAGCATTTAGTAACACAATAAGTTCATCGGTGTTATTGTAAGCCAAGAGAAGTCAGAGACGATGATTTGTTCAATTGCACAGCTCAACGGTATGCTCTGCAGTCGGAGTCTGCATGCATGCAGACTGGAGAGTATAATCAAGCACATGTAGGCCTACTACTCTACTAGTAAATGTATATAGTAAAGTAAAGTAGAGTACTGCACTCTATATATTATCACATTCAGGATGGTAAACCCCTTTTGGTCTTATTATTTAGCTATTGAAAAATAGCAGATCTACAAGCTCCATAGCGTGGCACCGAGTGTGCCACGCTATGGAGCTTGTAGATCTGCTATTTTTTTAAATTCGTGAAAATGTAGTGCACTCTATATTATACTTTTGACTCCATTCCACTCCACCAACAAAGTACATTATCAATAAACAACATCCCATCTGTTATTTTCACTATATTTGATATTATCAAATATAGTGAAAATAGCAGATCTACAAGTTCAGATAGTTTAGATCGGCTATTTTCATTATCTTTAATATTCCTTTTGTTTGTTGAAGACACCGCATCAAAAGAGGAAATTATACTACGTGCACTGTTTTAGAGATCAATTAAATTATAGTTTATGGGGCCATTTAAATCAGAAATGCAATTTAATATACACAATAGAGAAAAAAACTATACACGGCAGTAAATTGCATTTTTCTCTTTGTCCATCATGCAGTATATATTACTTGAGGCCTGGTGGCGTGAGCTTTTTGAATGAAATAAACTCCCTTTGGACTGGAAATCCACCCAAAGCGCAATAAACACACAGGTAACTCCTATTCCTTGTGTCTCTTTTTACAATATTTGTCATGATGAAATATCCCCCGGCATCACACATATGGTAAATCCAGCTATGTTCTGAGTTACCGTCGCCAGTCGCACCGTGTGACACAACTAGATCTTTTAAGGCTTTCGTAAAAAAGAAAAAGAAAAGAAAAGAAAGAAAAAGTTAAAAGACATTGGGAACCTATAAAGAAGCAAAGGGGATTGCCCCGACAGCCCCTTATAAACATCTGGCAACCACTATCATACCTTTATTTCAGCCAAAATGAGTAGTTGTGTTAGCCTTGAGACGGCTGGGGGAGAGAGAATTAAGGAGAGAGAGAGAGAGAGAGAGAGAGAAAGGGGGGATTGGCTCAGCTTTGGTCGACAGAGGGAAACCTCCCCCCCAACAAAGTGAATATGAGGTTCTTTGAGGCACACACAAAAAAAGAAAGACGTAAAAAAAAAAAGCTGGGTCTAAAATTAAGAGAATTACAGCGTGTCTGCAGATCAGTTGCCAGGAGGATGACCCGAGAATGTCAAAGTTTGTCCCCCACGCATCAATCACTGCCACATGTTTCCACCGAAATCTATCCTGCAGGACTCTCTCTCGCTCTCTCTCTCTCTATTCATATTCCTCCTTCTGATTAGTTCATTTGAGAGACGGAGAGGACGGGAGGAGGAGGAAGGGAAGGAGAGAGAGAGAGAGAGAGAGAGAGAGAGAGAGAGAGAGAGAGAGAGAGAGAGAGAGAGCAGCCTCGTTGTAACCTAAGAACGGAGAGTTCAATGTCAAAATTAAGGTCTGCCATTAAGACCACGGGGATCTTTTCTTTCCCTCTCTCTCCCACTTTCTTTCCGGCTCACCTTTCCCCCCCCTCCCTCCACCCACCCCCTTCTTCCTCTCTCTATCCTTTCTTTCTTTTCTCTCTATACTTTCAGGGGTCTGCGTGGTGTCAGCGGGCGCTGAACAGAGCTACGGTGTTCTTAACTCTGATCAAAGTACACACCGAGAGAGAGAGAAGAGAGGGAAGCTGTTCTAATGACTGGCATTCACCCTCCATGCTTAATCCATTCTCTCTCGCTCTCTCTGGCTTCCACTTGCCTTTCTCTCTCTCTCAGGGCATTGGTAATTATCGGTGCAGGTCTTAGTGACTGCAAATGAAATTACCATTTAAGAGAGAGGGGGAGACGGAGACATCCCCTTTTGCCATAGGAGAGGGCTTAAGTGAGGCGGCTAGGGTTTCAGCTATTGATTTTTAAACTGCTACATCAGAAAGTGTAATGCTTTCATAATTTCAAATAAACTGTCTGGTTACCAAGTACTAATGAGAGAAAGAGTGAGAGCGTATATGGCGGGCGAGCGGAGGGAGGGGAGGGGAGGGCGACGGGGGTTGAATTCAAAGTGTGGACGCACATGCGAAATTAAACCGGGGCGTGCAGGACGGACAAAGTGATCGATTTATTTCTGCAACATCAAGTGATTGTTGAGATTTATGTGGCGGTAAACAGTTGCGCATCATATGTTTGTTTTGCTTTTTGGAAACACTTTTTTGTTTAAAAAGCAGAATTGTTTTTCGTGAAAACGTCTGATTTGAGTTTATTGGGCCTTCATATCTAGAACGTTTTAAAGCAAAGCAGATTGACAGAAATTATACAAATTATTATTTATAAAAGGACATTATTATAGAAATAAAGCCCTTTATATATACATTTTTTTTGTCATTTCTAATAACAACAGGTCTCTGTAATTCTAAATCATGAATAGGTGCATTTGATTCTGTTCTGTAAACAGATACGCGGACTAAGATAAAAGCTTTTCTGAAGCTCTACAAATGAGATATGATAAGACAAAACAAACGGCAGATATTTTTTGGACTACACTCTACATAAACCTAAATCCTCCTCCCCCCCCCCTTTTCTCTCTCTCTCTCTCTCTCTCTCTCTCTCTCACCACAGACCACAGGGCTGTTGGAGTAGGCTTAGAGATCTCTTACATCTGGAAGCATCATAATTCACGGGCCCGGGCCTGACAGCCAGGACAGGCTTTGGGGCGGCCAGGAACAACTGTCTTCTGTGTTAGCACCGAGTGTTAGCTCCACATGTGAGACAGACAGACAGACAGACAGACAGACAGACAGACAGACAGACAGACAGACAGACAGACAGACAGACAGACAGACAGACAGACAGACAGACAGACAGACAGACAGACAGACAGACAGACAGGATAAATTGTACATGTGCGCGCTCGTGTACTCATGTTTGTTGCATGTGTGTAGGTGTCTATACGTGTGTACAACTGCGGGTATAGCACTTTACTGCTGTAGATCTGTGTGCAACTGCACGCAAGGCACGCACGTGCGCACAGGCACACACACAACACAAGTACGCAACTAAGAATAATTATGGCATGACTCTATCTCTAACTTCTAAATGTCTCATCCTAATCCTATCACTAACCCAGACCTGAATCATTTTCTAATTATAAACATTTATCTATCTATATCTATATCTATATCTATATCTATATCTATATCTATATATATAACTTCTTGTGCACACCAGGAAAATGTTCCTCACAATCTCTATTTCTCAACTTCTACTATAATATTTATGGGGACATGTGGTCCTCACAAGAACAGGAATACACGCACGCACGCACGCACGCACGCACGCGCGCACACATGCGCGCACGCACGCACGCACGCACGCACGCACGCACGCACGCACGCACGCACGCACGCACGCACGCACGCACGCACAGAGAGAGAGAGAGAGAGAGAGAGAGACAGAGAGGCACATCCTTCTGGCAGCAGATGCGCGGCCCCTGCTCTGCCGTGTCTTTCATGGCGTGCCAGGGGCTCCCTGCGTCGGCCCTAAATATTACACTCAGACAGTAGCTATCACTTCCAAGCCTGGAATCCCACATTCCACATTCCACCATCCAAACCCCTCTTCTGCTAATCTGGCCAGCACATGAGGACCCATTGTTCAGGAGGAGAGGGGTCATGTCTCTCTCTCTCTCTCCCTCTCTCTCTCTCTCTGTCTCTCTCCCTCTGTCTCTCTCTGTCTCTCTGTCTCTCTCTCTCTCTCTCTCTCTGTCTCTCTCTGTCTCTCTCTCTCTCTCTCTCTGTCTCTCTCTCTCTCTCTCCCTCTGTCTCTCTCTGTCTCTCTCTCTGTCTCTCTCTCTCTCTCTCTCTCCCTCTGTCTCTCTCTGTCTCTCTCTCTCTCTCTCTGTGCGTGACTCACTGTCTCTGTCTGTCTACCTCACACTGTTTCTGTCTCTCTTGTTCTTTGTCTCCGCCGCTCAATTTCCCTTTCCCAATTTTCCCTTCTTTCCTCTAGCTGTCTGTCCCGCAGTCCCCCTACTATGTACACTGTACGTACTGTATACGGAAGTTTGTCTGTCTGTCTGTCTGTGCGTGCGTGCGTGCGTGCGTGCGTGCGTGCCTCCAGATATTCATGTAGAGATTTTCTCACATGTTAGATATAGATTTATGACTCCAGTCTGTTCCCTGTGGTCACTAAATATGATACCAGCCAGTAAGCCACACTGTTTTACTGTGTTCAGGCTTGTCTCGTGTGTGTGTGTGTGTCTGTGTGTGTATTTATGTCTAAATCACTTTGTGCATGTGTGTTTGTTTGCGTGCATGTGTTCAACTGTGCATGCGTGCGTGCGTGTGTGTGACTGTGTGTGTGTGCGTGTGTGTATTGGTGCTCATGCATTGCAGGACTTAGGCGGGTGACTTTTAGAGGGTCAGCATGAGCATGGTGAGTGCAGAGGAGGAATTTATGGTTTATTGGAGCAATGCGACCAGGTGTGTGTGCGTGCGTGTGTGCGTGCGTGCGTGCGTGCGTGTGTGTGACCGAGAGAGTTTGAGAGAGAATGCATGTTTGTTACTGTATACGTGTATGCATGTCTGCGAGACAGACAGACAGACAGACAGACAGTTTTCAAGTTCACTTTATGAATCTAAATGCCAGGATTTACCAGATTACATATTATATAGTAGGCTTACTTGCTTCATAGTATTCTGTGAGTATCACACATTTAAATATATAGATCACAGAAATATGTAATCGAATCAAATCAAATGCCCAAAGTAAATAAACTACAAAAATATTGCATGTGGTCAAATCAAATCAATTGTATGCAATTGTATGAATTTAATATATGTGACTTGTAGATTTAATATATGTGATTTGTACTTGTACTAGTCATGTAAATCTGGACCATATTCTCAATCGTCTTCACCTTCTCTACTAAACATAATTTGCAATATGATTTGTAATTGTAATTGGTATATGATTTGTAATAGTATAATATAGAATACAGCCAAACCATCAGTGTTCATTTAACTTAAATTCCATTTCAAATTGAAGATTGAGGAGTTAAATTAAGGCATTTTACAGTGTATGTCAGTTGTGAGGCAGTAATCATAATGCTTTGGAACAACATAAATAAAAATACCCGTTTATTGAGCATTGAATACATTTCGGCACAACAACGTACAGTATGTGTACAGTACGTCTAAGCCACACATGGACTGGGTATAGATATAACACGAACAAACACTTGCACACGTGCACGCACACACACTTGTGCGTATAGACTTGTAGAATACGGTCACCATTCTCTCCGTCTGTCATCACATCCGACAGCATTGTCCAATTTATAGCCAGTCATAAAACGGCTGCTGAAAATAGCCAAACCTACAAGGTCACAACACGTCGTGCCCACAATGCCCTGTGTGCTTGTAGATCGTCTATTTCCGGGGAACGCCAGCAGCACTGTCTTACAACGAAGTGTAAAACCAGCAGCATATGGCAGTATAGCAGGCCAAGGTGAATTCATCTGTTGCCATGCATATTTTATTGTCCGTACAGTGGGTGGTATGTGTGCGTGTGTGTGGTGTATTTATGGTTGTTTGTTTGAATCCACGCTGCCTTCATCCTGTTCCACAGGTTGTCAAAGGTGGGCCATGTGCAGATGACATTAGAGAGCACCAGCGCTAATGCTGCTGCCGCTTGTCGCGGGTGAAGATAGATGCTTTTCATCGGTTTGATGCTCGCCTAAAAGGAAATACGCTCGAATAAAAGCCTTGGGAAATATAATGCATGCGCGCGTGTGTGCGTGCGTGCATGTGTGTGTGCGTCTGTGAAAGGGGGGTACGACGATGTGATAGCTCTTTAATGTTGTCTTTCCTCTGCAAAACCTCAAATATGAGACCAGCATGATCACAAGCAGAGCAACATGAAATAATCATCTACACAGAAGCTTTTAACAAGTTGTCTTAGTGTCGAACAAAGATTGTGTGTGTGTGTGTGTGTGTGTGTGTGTGTGTGTGTGTGTGTGTGTGTGTGTGTGTGTTCGTGTGTGTGTGCATGGCGGGCGATTCTTTGCGCAACCACATACATGTACGTTCCTGGGTGGAGCCCCTCAGGGCTCTGTACTGTACCAGTGTATTTTCAGTTTTCACTCACTACACCAAAATATCTTTGCTGAAAATCTGACAATAGCCGATCTACAAGTTTACAATGCGCCACAACAAGGCAAAGGTTTTCCCCAGAATATGGATGTATTGAGAATTGACTGTCTCTTTTTTTATTTACTTACTCATTTACTTTTTTATTTGCTTATTGCTTTTTATTTGTTTGTATGTGTCCTGTGTTTCACAACTGCTGTATTGCCATCATCCATGGGGCCATGGCACCTGAATCCCCCCCCGAGGGATAAATAAAGGTCTATGTAGGGAGGAGAGAACATACACAAACCTTATTGTTTGTTTGTCCATGTGGAAGAGGTTACACTGATGTTTGGTTTCCCTCCATTTATGGTGTTGAACCTGCAGAAATACGTTGCACTTTATTTCATGTACAACCCTTGTTCGCACCTTAAGTATCACCACTGCAATTTAGAAATCCTCTGTTACAGTTAAAAGTCCGGAATCCAAAATGTAGCCTACTTGAGTAGAAGTATGAAAGTATTGGTATAAAAATATACTTGTATAAAAAAAGCTCGCATTGTGAGCTTGTAGATCGGCTATTTTCAATTTGTCAAACTAGGGCTGAAGTGGTTAATGTATGTTTTGTAATAATAATCAAAATCTACTAAAGTTTTCATGTAAATGTGTGAGTAAAAGTAAAAACATTGCCTCTGAGATGAAATATAGAGTAGAAGTAAAAGTAGAGAAAATTGGAAATACTCAAGTAAAGTACAAATACCTCAAAATTGTACTTAATTACAGTACTTAAGTAAATGTACTTTAATTTCCACCACTGACTCTGTCTAACCGTTAGACAGTGCATACAGTCAGTGTTCTAAAGCAGTGGTTTTCAATAGAGATGTCCCGATACTGTATCGGTATCGGGAAAAGTATCGGATCGGCCCTGATTTGTCATATCGGGTCATATTGGTATCTGTGAATATGCCAGTCTATTGAATCTAACCACCGATCCGACACAGGAGTTGACACTATGGCAGGTAAATAAAATGTGGGGGCATGTGGACTTTGCTTTCCAGTTTTCCAAACTGCAAGTGCACATTTGTGACCAGTGCCAGTGATTTCAATCACAAGTCGGCAATAGTATAACTTCACAATTGAACGAAATACATTCTTTCTTTTTTTTTGGTGGTTTTCGTTTTTAGCCACATTAACACAGTTGGAATGTTAAAGAATGTTTTTATTCCATCAGAATGTCGTTTTAGTGTCATTAAGTCGTTGTAATTGCTTAAACAAGTCACTATGTCTAATGTTTTAACCATTGGGTTAAGCAATGCTAACCAGTGCTAATCAGAAAATCAGCTTTCCTTTCAAAGTAGAAATTCCGCTAAATTCCGCTTTTTTGTACACAATCGTTTTTGAAGATAATACTAGTCTTTTACTAACTGGCTAACAGAAATAGCAGAGAAAGAAGTATTAACCATCGTATTTTGTAAAAAGTGTGTTTATTTTCGGTCCGCCTAAAAGCTAATGTTCCAGATGGGGGCACTGGTGAATCAGAACAATGGAACATGTTGAAATGGCTTCCTGTTTCCAATAGCAGAAGAAGAAGACAATGTAAACATTGTAAACATTGTAACATTATGTCACCATAACGTGGCTATTATTAGTTACTTTGGAATGTACCTGCCATGAAAATTAAGGTCATAATAACGCAGATCACATCGATATGTAATATAGCGCGATATGTACTTGTTTTAGCTACAGGATTGATATCAATATAATGCTAAACGTAGCTAAAAAGCTATCGTTGGGGTTGCCAGGTTCTGAGAAATAAGCAACCCGGTATATGAAAACAAGCCCAAAATAAGCGAAAATAGCCGAAGCATTTAACAATACAAATCTTGTCCCTGGACCCTGGCACACATTATTTTCTGCAGACAAATAATAATAACAGGCTAATATAGCTATTTTATTTGTAGGCTACTCATCTGGAACATTTACATAGGCCACTTGGGGTCCACTTGGTTACCAACTCTCCATAATCAACTACACTTTAAAAACAAGCCCAAATAATCAACTACACTGTATTTTTGTCAAATACATTTTTAGTAACAGGTTATAAATTATTATAAAATTGGTACAGTAGGCCTATGCATTCTTTTTCTTTAGAAACAAGGCCAACTAATTATAATAAGCAGACATGGCAACACTGCTGGTTGAATAATGGAGGAATGAAGGGAAAACAGTGCCCCCTAAAGTCATAGATCACTGCTGAAATCTTAGATAGGCAAATTCTTTACTTTGAGGTTTCCAATTCAACAAGTTTCAAATGGTCATATCTTCTTAATTTCCCCAATTTCAATGAGCAATACATCATATGAAAGGTTACAGTGTGCAGTTTCATAATATGTAAAGAACTGAAAAATGACCATGGCCCCCTTGTATATTAAACCACTGTCCCCGGTCACATTTGAGTGAAGAGTTGCTATAAACACAACACGGGATATCTAGTTATAGCTATAAACTAGGACTGTCAAAGTTAACGCACTATTAACTAGTTAACTCACAATCCTTTTAACGGCACTATTTTTTTAACGCGCGATTAACGCACTGTGAAGTTTGACAGAATGGTTGAGAGATGCATGGCAATTTTACACTGAAGAGTTGAATAATTGTTAAACAGCTGCATTACTTAAGTTAATTTAAGTCTACACAATTAGAAAACTTAGAAAACATGTTATTTTGATCAACATGGCCTGTTATCTCTCGTAATGGTACCATTGGCCAACATCAATAGAGTTCTTTAGTTTGGGTCTGGAAGGCTAAATGTCATCAAATGGTGGTCCGTGGCTCAAATGCAGAATAAATAATGGACCTTGATATGAAAAATCTTGAAAACCACTGATTTAAGGTATATTTAGAACGGATAAAAAAATATGCGATTAATTTGCGATTAATCACAGTTAACTATGGACAATCATGCGATTAATCAGATTAAATATTTTAATCGATTGACAGCCCTACTATAAACACAACATGAGATCACAACACTGGTATCGGTATTCGGTATCGGCTAACACAGAAATTGAGGTATCGGGATCGGATCGGAAGCGAATAAAGTGTATCAGGACATCCCTAGTTTTCAACCAGTGGTCCGGGGACCACCAGTGGTCCTTGAGGGGGTTCCAGGTGGTTCCCAGCTAACTGATAGAGAGTTGGCAACCAAATGGACCTTTATAGTTGTTTAACTCTTGAGAGTGTAAAATCTTTTTACATTTTACGCTCTCAAGAGTTAAACATCTACATTACAATTTACAAGAAGTCTAGACAATATTGGAGAATGCAGGCAAATTGTTATCTCTCCTATTAATACAACAAAATCTTATTCAATGATCACAAAATATTCCGTTTTGGTTCTGCATGAGAGGCTAAATCTAGACTAAATCAAATGGTGGTCCGTGGCTCAAATGCTGAATGCATGATGGGCCTTGATATGAAAAGGGTTGAAAACCACTGTTCTAAAGTACTCTAACCTCATGTACAGTATACGTGTGCATCTACGGATGCACAGACTTGGACACATCATCAGTGTGTACAATATACATACTATATTGGAACATACCAGTTCCAATATACATACCAATACATACCAGATGGATTATGCTATGTTCATGTCACAATATGTCGATATCTCAGATTTCTGCCTATCTTATGCTTCTCCGTTTTTCAGTATTCATTACGAAGAATGTCCATTTTCACAACTCTATCTTTTTTCCTTCTTTTTTTTACAATGCAAATACAAATCTTTTGAAAATAGCAGATCTACAAGGTCACAAAGTGGCTGAAGTGGCTAATATGGTTTGTAATCAAAATCTATAAGTAACTAGTGACTAAAAGTTTTCAAATAATTGTAGTGGAGTACAAGTACAAATTATTTGCCTGCTGAGATGTAGTGGAGTAGAAGTAAATATTGAATTTTGGAAATACTAAAAGTAAAGTAAAATAAAGTAGCTCAAAATTTTACTTAAGTACAGTAGTTGAGTACAGGTCTATAGTCACTTTAGTCACTCTGCTGGCAATGAGTATACATTATGATGAATGCCTGTGACTAACTACTTCAACTTGCTGTACAGTATGCACACGTGTCACTTTTGTATAATGTTGTTCTTTTGTATTTTTTGTATACTGCAGTTTTTAGCCCGTCTCCTACGGGAGACAAATTAGTGAACCTTGAACATTGAACATTCATTCATCATTGTACTGGCAGACTCTGTAATGTTCATTGTCATCTATGAACTGATTTCTGAATGATACTGTACCAGCTAATGTTCCACTGCTATCAATACAATACTTACAATATCTGTCTTAAACAAATATGGACCCCTGACCCCAGCATCCCTGCTTTAGCCAAACATAAAAAAATAAAATAAAAATAAACATTCAGCGAAAATATCTATTCAACGTATGACCATGATATAGGGTTTAAGTGGTTAAGAATGATGAGTACTTGACAACATATGTCATGTTTGTGATTATAATTATGTAGCATATTTCCTAAATAAAAACATTCCAAGGTGTCAGTTTTGGCTCTCTTTCAAAGCCAGACATCACCAAATGTAGTGGTTCACGTTATTTTGTATACCCTTGATCCTCTTGACAGATATGCATTTTGCCCTGTTTGAGCTGTTTGAGCTGTTCAAATCTGTCAATTTCTATTGACTAAATGGAGTCTGGGAGGTACATGTATGTCTTGGACAATCGCCACACCTCTCTCCACTGTATCTCTCCATCACCCCTTCCCTAGCTCCCTCTCTCTCACAATGGGAGGCAGCTGGCAGAGGATCATACACTACTGTAGGCCTATGTGGGGGAAATAAAGGTATTTCCATCCTACGACTGTGAGCTACTGTCCTCCTCTCTTCTTTATTTTTTGCCGTTATTCAACACACTGACGAAACCCACACACATGCCTATAAGCAAGCACATAAACCAGAGTTGCCATGTTGTGCCAGTGTTGTTTTTGAGAGCAAATTTAATTTTTTGTTTTAGTCACAG
Source organism: Protomyctophum parallelum (assembly GCF_964188405.1). Lineage (NCBI taxonomy): Eukaryota > Metazoa > Chordata > Actinopteri > Myctophiformes > Myctophidae > Protomyctophum > Protomyctophum parallelum. The sequence continues at coordinate 33,897,910 of NC_139712.1, read as the reverse complement.
TCTACTTGAATAGTTTATTTAGTTTTAGTCACATTTTAGTCACCTGGAATGTTTTAGTGTTTGTAGATTTAGTCAACTAAAATCTTATGATCTTTAATCGACTAAAACTAGACTGTTGATTTAGTCGACTAAAATGTTTAGGCGGGCCTTGATGCCTGATTTTACACTTAGCAGCAAGTGTAGATCTTCTATTTTCAGCATGCAACCAAGTATCAAATGACTTGTGTCTTTTACTTATACTGAGTCCCTTCCTAACATTTTTGTCTAGTTTTAGTCATCATAGCTTAGTTTTCATTTTGTTTCCATTTAGTTTTCGCCATTGAAAAAAGGTAGTCGACAAACATTTGGTCTTAATTCTTACCCTGTTGTTGTTTAACCACTTAAACCCTGGCCTATATAGTTGACCGGTGTCCCTCATGGATCCATACTGGTGTATGTTCCACTTTCGCTCAACATCAAATATATCTTTGCTGAAAACAGCAGATCATCAAGCTCACATCACGCTGTGTTGTGAGCTTGTTGATTTTCTATTTCCTGCAAAAGAGGTTTTAGTGGTTAAACCAGTGGTTCTCAAACATGTCATACGGTATATCAAGGAAACCCCAAATCAAAATGTATATTGTGCACCGCCCATCTGATAATATTCCAAATACCCTATTTAATTGAGCGAATGCTCAAGAAAAAAACAAATCCAATCTATAAGCTTGTATTTGGTTAATTACAAATAGCCGGTGTTTAGGTTTGAAGTGTTAAAACTGATTTTGATGCTATATTAACTCATTGTGTGTGTGTGTGTGTGTGTGTGTGTGTGTGTGTGTGTGTGTGTGTGTGTGTGTGTGTGTGTGTGTGTGTGTCCATCCGCTTGGCACTGTACAGGCCAAGCAGGCTTATGTTTTCGTAGCCGCTTGTTTCTCTTGCAAAATCTGGCAACGCTGACGTCCACATACACGTGCCTATAGGCATGTGTAAAGCCATGCATGTACATTCACACTACAATCCTCTCCTTCATTCAGAACCCCCCGCCCCCCTTCCCCACAACATCACTCTCTCCATGCCAGGAAATTAACCTTGACATTTCCCAACACATAACTCCCTATTCTTGGCGGGAACCCCTTTTGGTGTTTTAAGCATTATGTTATACTTTAGCTGTTAAAAAATAGCAGATGTACAAGCTCATAGCGTGGCACCGAGTGCCACGCTACGAGCTTGTAGGTCTGCTATTTTCTTTTTATCCTGAAAATGTGGTGCAAATCTTTGAATATATTCTTTCAGAGCGAACGTTTTTAACTCAAAACCTTGCTTCTGGGGAGTCCCTGGAACAACATATTTTCAGATGGGGGTCGGCAGCCAATTTCATAAAATTTCCTGGGTCCTTGACATGAAATAATTTGAGAACGACTGACATAGAGATATAGGTATTTCAGAAAACTGTCATGATTTAGAAGACATTCGTAGAATCGTCCTCAGGTCTAAATGGGTTAAAAAAAAGAAGAAAAAGAAAGAAACAAATGTGTGAAGTATTTATAGAGGGACATACAGTATAAAGCGGAAGGACTATGAAGGGTTATCTATCTGCCATCTTAATATGTGATGCACTGAACGATTATAGGATCAGGTTACTACCATGAGCTACTTGGTGTTGGCCCGGCTGTTGCGTTCAATAACGTCGGAACATTAGTCATGGAAAGGTTTAACAGTCTGTCACGGACAATTAAACCTGTCCACACACAAACCTGTCCAGACACAAACCTGTTCAGAATTTATATTTATAATTTAGGCATTTAGCCGGCACTCTTAACCAGAGCGACATTGAGCACGGCAAACACATCCTTTCCCCTATATTAAAATTGGCTTAAGGAAGGGGGCCGCACCTCTGACATCAAGCTTGTGTAACTACAGTATGGTCTGTCTGTCTGTCTGTCTGTCTGTCTGTCGTATCTATCCATCTATCAATCATACAGCATACAGCATACAGCTATTTATTTATTTCTGTTCTGACTCTTTCATACACAGGTTTAAGGAAGGGGGCGCATAGACCTCTGACATCAAGCTTGAGTAACTACAGTATGAGTAGGCCATAACCATAAGGAGTTAATGCCCAAATATGGAGTGTATTGTCTAACCTCAATATGTCGTCACTCTCATGGAATCAGGCACAAACAAGCAGTATTAGTCAATAGGTAATTAAATCAGAAAGTCAGATTTATTCCAGAAGAGTTCTCATTGTAAAAATATCTAAATAAATATCTATATACTTCATGATGATTTGGTCCACTGTTCATACTCCTGCAATACACTGACTGCAGCCTTGCATGCATGCAGACAAGCACACATACACGCACGCACAAGTAACGTGAGTATGTGTGTTTACACATTTTCCGCGGTCTCATAGTATGTGTAGCGAGTTCATATTGCCTATATCATAACGGAATGACAGCGATGCAGACCCAAAATGGACGGCATTATAATTTTGACACCAGGGCAAGGCTAAAATGAGGCTGGGGAGATGGTGCAAAAAAGAACACAGCATGCAGCGGTATAATACCTCCATCACCGTACGCCATCTCTCCCCCATCTGACCAGCCTCATTTTAGGGCAATGGAACTCCAGAGGAATGGCAGACAATGGCACATTATTCCGCCTCGGAAATCCGCCCTCATGTTTTTATTCATGACCGCTATGCACCACACAAACAACAACACAATCTGATTTCCAGGGTAAATACTGATGGAATGAATTGCTGGGCGAAAATCTGTGTATGAAAAAGAACAGAAAGAAAGAGATAGCTGTATGCTGTATAGATAGATAGATAGATAGATAGATAGATAGATAGATAGATAGATAGATAGATAGATCAGTTCTGATCTTTTCAGTTCTCCCTTGCACCTCTCCCACTATGCACATTTTTCGACATTTCTGTTGATAGGCTACAACACTCACCCACGCACATTTCACTCATGCATACACAACTTGCACTACACAACTGATGACTGACGTTCACACCTCACTTGTTTTTCATGATTTATTCGTTTGATTCCTTATGTTTGATTATTTAATACATTTATATTTCATTGGAATGCTGTGCCACCCCTGTCTTTTTGTTGTGTTCTTGCCAACCCTAGGCCAGGTGCGTAACAGTCATTGCACGTGTTTGTTTTTTAATGAAACACGTCCAATCACATGGACGCCCGGTGCAAGTAAAGACACATGCCTCTTGTCTCGTGTCTAATCATTTGCCCTTCCTGCTGGGAGAGAGAGCGCCATACCCTGCCGAGACCCGGGACGGTAACTAGGAGAAGGGACATGGCGCCTCCAGCGGATCCCGGGATGGTTACTATAGCAGAAGGGACATGATGCGCCTCCCGCGGATTAGAAGCAACGGCTGTCTCCACGGTGACAGAGGGCCCTCGCCGTGACAACCGGATCTCTGTCAGCCCCGCTCAGAGATTCTTCACGTGAATGCAGAGAGCGGGGGTAGGCAGATGGAGTCATTATGGAAATATTTACTGTGATATACAATCTCATACACACGCGCACACTCGCACACGCACACACACACACACACACACACACACACACACACACATGAAAGAAAATCAAATGGAGTGACCTGCTGGATGCCAGGTTAACAACGTCAACTTGATGCCCAGCAGCCATCCATCCATTCTGGGAGGAACATTAGCCAAAAATAGCAGATCTACAAGCAAATGAGAATGCTATCTCGCCCCCACGGAGGTGCATGTTTTTGCTACAGTAGCTGTGTGGCCTTCAGCGCTCAAATCTCAAGGTTATACCTTTTTTTAGGTTGTGTATCAAAAGGCCTCGTCATTGATTCAAGTGGAACCTCAACGCAAATCACTGACAACAACTAGGGACTTTATCCCTCCTTTGAGCGGTATTAATTGATCCGTAAGAGATGAGAGCAGTAGTAAAATACAGCAGCTATCACTGACAACACTGTGTTTATGTCCTTTACAGATATTGACTTGCCGTGGCATTTTAACCGTGCGGTTTTTTAACATTTTAACATTTGAGCGGGTTTAACAAAGGAACCAAGGTGATAACGTTGGCATGTCACTTTCTTTCTGTCGGGTGTCACAGCCATCACTGCAGTTGTAGCAACCAATTTGCCTTAAAATATGGTATATTTACAGTATTATAATATAATATATTTTAGTGTGTTGATCCCCCTTATTGTCTCCACCAGGCCGAAGGGATGGGGAGGGAGAGGCGAGTATGTTTTGCACTCCGTCCGTGTGTGTCCGTCTGTCTGTTACCAGCTAATCTCCGGCATCGTTAACCCATTTTTATATTACTCCAGATTCTGTCCAGAAATCCGGCAATTCGTTACACAGTATTTATATAGTCATGTGCTCAAGAAGGATCTGTCCGATTATTCCATGCTAATTAGCTAACATTGGCTTTCAAAGTTTGCAGGATTGGCCTGTTTTGAACAAAAAGCATCAAATGATGAACGCAGCGTGCAATTTACGTGAAATATTTCGTAGACTTTCCTACTAGGCTGAGGAATATATCCCACCCTTTTCACATTGGCCTGTTATAGCGCCACCAACAGGTGGATTTTTGCAAAACACATTTTTGGAACAAAATGCTTCAAATCATCCAATTGCCATCAAAGGCGTAAGAAGAAATGGCACCCTTTTCACATTGACTTATTATAGCGCCACCAGCAGGGCACAACCTGACCTGGCCTGGTGGAGACCTGTGCCCCGAGGGGCACTTTTTCTTTGACAAATTGTCAACAAGTGTCAACAAGTACCAGGCAAGGCATTCTGTTTACATTCTGAGGGGATGAAAACCATGCATGTCATGACTAGTTAAAAAAAAATACATTTGGGGGGGGAAGTACAAATACATAATAGCCTACATCGGATATCCTGCCCTATAGGCACTTTTATAATTGGTATAGTATAATTTTTTTCTTTTATGAGAAACAAAAAGGAGGAAAGAAAGAAAGTAAAAAAGAGAAAACGAAAACCCTCAATCTCTCCCATGCACCCACATGCTCAGTGACACCGTATAGAATAAAATAGTTAAGATGATGAAATACTCATAGAAAACAACGTCTAAAAATGAAGATGATATACAGTCAACCACATCAGTGGCATCCTGTCCATTAGACTCAAATAACTGACGAGTTTTTCAAGAAGTACCTTATTCTCTCAAGGTGAAGTGTACTAGTCATTTCATTTAGCCAATGTTTAAATGCAGGAGCCTTCTCCCTTTTCCAGTGTGTCCATGGAGTCTTGGGAACGAGATTCTTATATGCTTAAAAGTCTGTCATTCTGAGTGAGCACCTGAATCATGCAGCACTTGAAGGCATATACCCTGCTAGCCACATGTCATTGTTCCGACCTCCCGTTAGTCCGTCCGATTACTAACAATATCCCAAACACTAACCCTAACCTCAGACTTAACTGACCACACCTCAGTCTTAACCGGCCACATAGGTCGCTAACCCTAACCTCAGTCTTAACCGGCCACACCTCAGTCTTAACCGGCCACATAGGTTGCTAACCCTAACCTCAGTCTTAACCGGCCACACCTCAGTCTTAACCGGCCACAGGTCGCTAACCCTAATCTTCTGCAAAAATAGCCGATCTACTGTACAAGTTCAAATGTGTTGCGTTGCGAGGCATAGTGAATTTGTAGATTGGCTTTCTTCGTTGAATGTTCCCCCCAGAATATAGACGCTGGCGTTCAAGTGCATGGTGTCCTGGACCGTTTTCTTCCCCATCTTACAGAATCCAAGAACACAATGTAAAATATTGGTGTGACAAAGAAACAACTGCCAAATGTGCCAACAATCCTAGAGAGATACAGATAATGGCTACCTCTTCTTCAGAAAAAGTGGGGTCTTCTACCCTACTAGAAATGTGGAATTCACGGAGGGGGGAAAAAACCCTGATGTATTCCCAGTGTGTTGCAGAATACCAATATCCTTAAGCAGCCAGGGAGTTTTTTTGATGTATAGACTCCTGCCAGTGAATTGTACAGATGAGACACTTAGGGCAAGACAATAGCGTTATAGATTGTGGCAAGAGTTAAATCAATAGACCTTCTAAGGAGTAACAAGACACCCAGTAGCTACTGCTACTACCTCTAACACACACAGAGGAGGGGCTGGGAAACAAATTAGGACCGGCAGACAGGGGTCTAAGACCTCCAGTGTCACTGAGTGGCCATTAGGTGCGTGCGAGCGTGCGCATGTGTGTATGTGTGGGCATGTGTGTGTCTCTCTATATGTCCGTCTAGTTTTATATTTATGATCCCGTCTTCATCTGTGCATGTCTCTAGGTCTTTTTCGGGAAAATTAAAATAAAATGTTTTTGTGTGTGCGTGCGTACGTGCGTGTATGTGTGTAAAGAGACGTATGTAAGATGTAGGCGAGAGCAGCTACCTGTGTTTCGGTAGTACTTTTATCTCGGTTCCTCGGCCCTGTAATCTCTCACCACGTATCAAAGCACGGTCTCATCTGTGGCTCATCCACACGTCTGTATATCCTCCCGATCCCTGTGCATGTGTGTGTGTGTGTGTGTGTGTGTGTGTGTGTGTGAGTGTGTGTATATATATATATTCACATTTGTATTATTGTTTTTTCACCCATTACTTTTACTAATCCTTTTGTAATGTCAGAGGAGTATATGATATATAAAGATATATGTCAATGTCATACTTGTGCACAATACGTAACAATAGAGAACCTTAAACCTTGAAGAGACAGTGTGTGTGTGTGTGTGTGTGTGTGTGTGTGTGTGTGCGTGTGTGTGTGCTGTGACAACCCATGTATCTATCCCACAGGCAGAAGACAGGGGCTTTGCATGGATCTTTGGTCCCTCACCCAGCCATCGCTGTCATCCCAGCCCAGCCTCGGAGCACCTCTCCGGGGCAGCTTTGCCTAACACCCCCTGGGCCTTCCTCCCTCCTCCACCCTCTCCTCCACCTCTGATCCGGGATCAGCGGTTCCCGGGGCCCTGATAGGTGTCAAGGCCCATTAACCTGGAGCGGGTCTTATCATATTCATCAGGCAGATCACAGATCAGATTTATCCCTGTTTTTATCAGATTCCAGGCTTCAGAAGGTAGCCAGAGGATGTCTGGATGTATGGAAATTGGATGGAAGACTGTGGCAGACAGACAGCGCACACACACACACAAGGGTGTGCACGTGCCCCGATTCAGGTATGTGTAAGCATGCACACACACAGGATCAATGTACAAAATTGAGCACACACACAGAGATGCACTGAAATACATCCTTGCGAACGAACACACACACACACACACACACACACACACACACACACACACACACACACACACACACACACACACACACACACACACACACACACACACACACACACACGCTTAAATGTTCTAGCACCTGTCAGCAGCCCTTTTGATGGGGTTGTCAGGTTTGATTAGCCAATGAAACAGGAGTACCTCTCTTGCTGACCTTTCCCGGCCTCTCATCTAGACCTAAATCTAATATAAAATGGACTAAAAACAAAAGTTACAGACAGTGCACTGTGCGTTATCAGCCCTGACACACACTTGCAAAGTGCATGACTTGTTTTCATTTGTTCGGCGCAGTCAGACTTATTTAATTGCAAACTTGAATGAAAAAAAATGTATTTTGCAAATACCATGGTCTTTTACGCAATTTTAAGAATTAATTAACTCTATGGCTCTGAGACATGGACACTTTCAAAGAAACTAGAGAAACGGTTGGATGGAGCACAAAATCTGTCTAGGAAGAGCCACCCATCGACTAATCGAATATACGGCAACCTTCCCCGTGTTTCTTCACTAGTCCGATCCAGAAGAACACAGTTCTTCTACAGAGCTGACAATGAGGTTATATCTTCCCTTCTTCTCTGGAGTCCTGCCTCAAAGCAGACCAGAGGTAGAAAACTGTCGTTCCCTGATGTCATCGCTAGGGACACAGGCATCAGTAAGCAAGAACTGGGTATGGCAATGAAGGACCGGGAAGTCTGGCATAATATTGTGAAATCCACAATCTCGACCGCGATCGAAAAATGATGATGATGAAAACAAAACACCGTAACTAGCATACTGTACATATCCCTTACTGGCTGTACAAGGCCTTTTTCCTCAGGTCCCAGGCTTTCTCTAGATAATTTGCCAATTTAAATAAGTCTTTTTCAAATAAACGGTTAATAAGTATGAATGCAGCATTCATATCCATCAAATTAACATAGTTTATATTATTAAACAACGCTTCTCTAACCGCACCATAAAAAGGACAGTACAACACAAAATGATACACACATTGATGATCACACATTTGCCAGATTCAATCTTCTTCATCTATTAAGAATATGTATATGTATATTATATGATTATTATTATTGACCCCTTTTTATTTCATCCAACGCCATGTTCCGGATCTAATGAAAACTTTGCAGAATAATTTCATAAGACCTTTTCTTTTTGCACTCATCACGTTTTGAATAAACAATTCTTGTGTGACATGCACCCACTTCCAACTCCCTGCTGAATTCCACCAACATGTCAAAAATATCATTGGTGCACGCTTCAAGGCTGGCCACTTATTCTAATAAATACCTCCTGTGTGACCTATGACCCTAACCCTGCCCCCCAGCTGTTCCCCCGGCCCGGCCTCCAGCAGATCCTAATGAATTATTGCTGACTCATCATAGCCAACAGTGAGTAATCAGCGTGACACGTGGGATGGAGACGCACCATCACAGTGTTCATAATGCACCCATTTATGGTCTGAACTAGTGCTCACATGAACAACAGAGGCAGAGCTCAGAGGAAGATTCACAAGTTCACGAAACTACTATACTGTGCCTCGGATCCTTCATTCACATCAGTGTTGATTTTGTCGGCTAAAACCAAGACGAAATAAATGTTCGTCGACTACCATTTTTCACTGACGAAAACTAAATGGAGACTAAATGAAAACTAAGCTATGATGACTAAAACTAAGACTAAATATACTGACAATTTCAGTAAACAAGTAAAAACTAGACTAAAATGTTAGCCTAACATTTTAGTCTAGTTTTAGGGAGGGACTATAGTGGACAAGAGATCCAGTATGAGTCATTTTACACTTGGTTGCATGCTGAAAATAGACGATCTACAAGCTCAACTCGTCGCAGCGTTGTGAGCTTGTAGATCTGTCATTAGGATGGCATCAAGGCCCACCAAAATACATTTTAGTCACTAAATCACCTGTAGTCGACAAAAATCTTATGATACATATAAAAATGTGACTGAAACTAAATTAAAACTATTGAAGAGACTATGACTAAAACTAAAATCAAAATGTGCTGCCAAAAACAACACTGATTCACATGCATGGCTAGAATCATGTGAGGACAGTATTCCAACATGAAAGTTTTATTTTATTTTTATATATATATATAATTTTTAATAGTCTACTTTATACTTCTACTTCATTAGGCTACATCTCAGAGGCAAATATTGTCCTTTTATTCCACTACAATCATTTGAAATCTTTACTGCTGGTAGTTACTTTTAAACATATGTTCAGCCCTAGCCGCAATTTGCAACTTAATTTTTTTTACAATGGGTTGAATCTAGAGTTGCAACAAGCTCCATCCACTTCCTATTCATCATTTTTGGTTTGTGATCTGCTTGTCTTAAACGACGTTAAACTCACCAACATTGCAGCTGTAGTCCAAGCTTGAATTATCCTCTTTCAATCTGCCGAGCTTGTTTTTCATAAAAATCCACCGTAGAGATGTTATGAGCTACTTTCTGTCAAGACATCCTCTGCAAGTGATTATCTTTCTAAGTGCTGGAGTTCGAAAGCACTCGTCGTACGTCACTGAACGGCCCTGCATTCCACCTGTTTTGAATTTGCACATAATGCAGGAGGCAGCAGCGCGACCCGTTAACAAAAACGAGTGCTTCCAAACTGCAACACTTAGAAAAAGAATCACTTGCAGAGGATGTCTTGACAGAAAGTAGCTCATAACATCTCTACGGTGGATTTTTATGAAAAACAAGCTCGGCAGATTGAAAGAGGATAATTCAAGCTTGGACTACAGCTGCAATGTTGGTGAGTTTAACGTCGTTTAAGACAAGCAGATCACAAACCAAAAATGATGAATAGGAAGTGGATGGAGCTTGTTGCAACTCTAGATTCATCCCATTATAAAAAAATCTAGAGTTGCAAATTGCGGCTAGTTCAGCCCTATAGCGTTGGCTATTTGAAAATAGTCGATCTACAAGCTCACAATGCATTGTGAGCTAGCTTGTAGATCTGCTACTTTCAAAATATTTGTTATACATTTGAGGTGGGGACGTACTGTAGGCTAGGCTACTATCACTTGGATTTAGAGTTCAACAGAATAATAACTGCATGTCACTGATTCTGCTGCCTATAACAACAACACACAACAGATCAGTTACAGACCAGTCCAGACCAGTTTAACTCCAAATGCAGCAAGAACAAAACACAATTAACACACCAGTTACAGACCACACCGGTTTAACTCCAGAATCCAGATGCAGCAAATATACAAATGGAAGAGAATAAGCCATGCAGCAGTATAGGCCTATAGGCTAATAGCCAACTAATCATATAACATTTGATGGCACACAGACAAGGAAGCTAAAGCATAAGTGCTGTCTTACCTTAAGATGAACTTGTATGAACGTTATGAAAATAAACAGGCATGATGATTAGTCCATCAGTGGATACTACAGGGGGCAGTGAAGCCAATAGTGTCTGAAGCCAGTAGGAAATCCTGACTTCCTGAAAGTTCATATAATGGCCTGTTGTGGCGCTGTCATTGGGCCCAAAAAACCCCATAGCTCCATAGATGCTCCATGCATTTGGGCCCAACTTCACCAAGACTGTATTACCTTAATAAACATGGAAATGAATACTTTCTGCTTCCAGTCACTAGTTTAAAGCCTCATTTCTCATGTCATATTCTTTTTGGAAAATTATGGTCCCATTTATAAAAACATTTACCATAAAGTCTATGATACTACCGAAACAACTCTCTATAGTCTCTATAGTACTGCTGCTAATTAACAATATGGGTTGCACCTGTGCTGACCTTCTGACAAACTATTTGACCAGATAGATGTCAAAAAGCTTTTTTTTTTTTTTTACATCTATCAATTTTTTGTTCTAATATACATTAGATTACATAATTAATTTACAGTACCGAATAATCAACACAGATGGATTATTATTATATTTTTTATTTATTATTATGTCTTTTTAATTAACCTAATAGTTTAAATTACTAATAAGAGTTCCATCACATTTTGTAAGGTATCACACCAACGATTTTTCATAGGATATCATATCGACCACCATGAGAATATATTGAACAATGATGAGGTAAATGGAATATGGTCTATTCTGAAATTATATTGACCTAGAATAAGGGACTACCAGTGTACAGTATTCTATCATTTTGTTCCAGGCTTAAAACTATAATGAGAAGGCCCGGATATCCTGCCTGTATGGTCATGTATATATATACCGGTATATATACACAGTATAATGATAAAGTTACCTCCAATCGGAACCTCTCCTCCCGATCTATAGCTCAGAGAAGAGGTGCCACAGGGTAGGGTGCCCAGAGAGTGCCACACCGGCGAATATTGGCTAATATTGTTGATTGATTACCTTTTTCCGGACATGGTATCCAAAAAGTAAAGGTTGTCCCCCCTGTTCTCAGACGTTTTAAATTTAAGCGGTCAAGAAGATTTAAGCGACAGGTTGAAACAATTAAGCTTTTAAATCGCTTTTTTGGTCAGGCATGTTTTCCCAGTGAAACCTTAGTGGGAGCAGTATAGTACTGAACTGCAGTATAGTGAACTGAACTTGCGGACAGGGGGTTGCGGACCCGTCGCTTAGATTATCTCGACCGCTAAACTTTAGAAAACATCTGAGGGCAGTGTGGACGACCTTGACTTTTTGGATAGCATGTTGCAGCAAAAGGAAAGAATCAACAATATTGGCCGATATTCGCCGGCGACGAGCTCAAGGAGAGTTTACATATAGTACACATAGTGCAATTAACCTTCCTTAATGATTATATCTGGTTTCAGTATTTATTTATGATGTATTTTCGCTATTAGGTTATTGTATAGCGGTCAATTTGTATTTGGAGGCGGGGCAGGGGTCGCGAGACACGGCCAAAGCATTTCTGAGGGTCCCCAGCCAAAAACGTTGAGAACCCCTGATGTAGGCTACAATGTGCTGACACTCTTTCGCACCTAAATGTCTAATCTCATGCACGCTCCTGCTCCTGCTATGTGGACCTATACCGAAGGGCTACCATCGTGTTTAACCTTATATGCACATTTTGTCCAATCTCTACTGCACTATGCTATGAGTATACTATACAGTATATTCATGTATCTTAGATCTTTGCATATACCTTGACATGTGCCTCTGCTTTTCTTTGTTTCTCTCCTTGCTCTCGTCGTGAAAACAACAAAAACGGCGGAGCACCTGTAAACCTGAGATGTGACAATAATAAAGATCTGATTCTTATTATGAGTCTGATGATGGCTAAAGTTACTGGATGGTCCTTAATGCGTTCAAGCAGCACGTTGGACTTTCACTCCAGCCTACAGAATATGGAACACGACAGACAATAAACAAATGTTGATATTTGTGCCAAAACCTGAGATTCACAGGTAGGTTTAATGTATTTATTTACAGTGCGAACTGTGAAGAGACCGCACGCACACACGCACGCACGCACGCACGCACGCACGCACGCACGCACGCACAGATTGCCTCCTGCAACAGCGGTCCTCATCAACATCCCTCTGGAAAATCACTGCGGCTCTGAAAAGCCATTTCAGCATCTGCAGCACCGGCCCTTTAAGATTCATATTCCTATTTACTGTCTGTCTCTGCCCTCACAACCCAGCACACACACACACACACACACACACACACACACACACACACCAAGGCGAGCCCACTAACCCAACGGGTTTAGGTTCATGAATAAAGGAGGGAATTAGGGGGGAACCTGGAAGTAGAGGGATGGACAGATGAAAAAAGAGAGGGGGGGGGGAGTGAAGAGAGAGAGATATTAAATTGTGAGAGAAATATAGGTGGGAGGAGGAGAGGCTGTGGGGCGGGGGGGCATAATCAGAGGAGGGAGAATGAGACAGAGAGAATGAGAGAGAGAGAGAGAGAGAGAGAGAGAGAGAAGAAGATGGAAAGGTGTATTGGACAAAAACAGGGAGAAAGATGGAAATACAGAAGAGAGAGAGCGAGAATAGATGATATATAAGGTGGAGGAACAGAGAGAGAGAGAGAGAGAGAGATAGAAGGAAGTAATGCTGGTAGATTCACCTCTCTAAATTGCCTATGTGTCAATCCCTTGCTGCATGTGGAGATAGGACTAAAATGTGCACGTGTACATGTGACACTGTGCAGCCTGTGTGTGTATGTGTGTGTGTGTGTGTGTGTTTGTGTGCGTTTGATAGGACTAAAATGTGCGTGTGTCCAGTGTGACTGTGTGTGTGTGTGTGCGTGTGTGTGTGTGTGTGTGTGTGTGTTTGCAAAGACCCAGGTCATTAAGGCAGTGTATATCTGCACATAGCTTATGGTGGGAGTTATAGTCCTCCTGTAACTGTATGTATGTAATCCCTATGGAATCAACATAACACATGTGCAAGAGCATGAATTCACACAAACGCACGAACACACGCGCGTTCGCACGCGCACACACACGCACAATAATGCCGCACGCAATAAACGACTGAGTGTTTGTTTGTTTTTCCCCAGAAATGAAAAAAATGACAAAAAAATGCTATGAAAAAAACAGAAATCTGTGATTAAACTAATGAAATTGTTGCAATGCTTGAATATATTAGTACGAAATTGGTGTTAAAACATATAATTGAGGTGAGAACTTACCGACTGAAATCACAAAATTACATTCAAATCATACAATCTCATCATTAGAGACCAAAACCAACAAGACGGAAAGAAACAATGAAAGAGAGGGAGAGAGGAGAGAAAACAAGAGGAAAGAAAGATAGGAAGGCCAGATTAATGTCACAGAGATGGTGAGAGGGGTGTTTCTGCATGTGTCAAATGATCAGAAACACTGGTAGAAAATGAAAACAGAGAGACAGCAAAAACAGGCACTGTAAATATCCCTCACCATGCATGGATAACACCCCCGCCCGTGTCAGCGTGTGTGTGTGTGTGTGTGTGTGTGTGTGTGTGTGTGTGTGCGCGCGTGCGTGCACAGTTGCACACGCTCACATACACATGTACGCGTGTGTGTCATAGGGGAGGGTAGAGACCGGCACCCAGATAATAACCTGGTTTTATAATGTTGCATATCTATATGCAGGCCAATTCCCCCTGGGGGGGGGGGGGGGCAGTCAGAATAATAACACCGGCCGTTTTACCTCCGCTGGCAGACGGCCATTTTCTGCCCTGCATCTCAGCATGGACCTCTCCCTCATTCCCAAGGTAACTCGTAATGGATGCCGGTGATGAGATGGAATGACATTGCACACTGTCTCTAAAATGTGAAAAGCCTATTTGCTGACCTGCCCTCCCTCGACGTCAGTGGTTTGGCCGAGATATACGGTTCGTGTTTATACCTGATCCACTTTTGCAATTCCATGTGTTGTCTTTTTTTTTATTTATGATGATGATGATGATGGTCGTGTTTATGGTCAAATTGACACATTTGGAAAATGGGAGGCAAAATGGGCAGGTAAAATAATGAATATATTTTTGTTACCAAACAAATGTAAATCCCAAAGTGTTCCGGGAACCCGTGGGTATATGCCGTATGATATTTCAATAACTTGATTTGGTAAAAATCAATCCAAAAGAGATGAGCAATTATTCTTTATCGTATAAACATTTAACAAAGGGGAGTTAGCATGTGAATGTAACATTTCCATGGCTCCCTTTGAGCATAGACCCACACGATTTCACCCACAACCACCATAGTGATCTGCATAATAGACACAAGTAAGACGCGCAAACGCGGGAAGCGAACGCAGCTCGTGTGTGTGTGGTTGTGTGTGTGTGTGTGTGTGTGTGTGTGTGTGCTACAGCTGCGCCCTGTGTGTGTGTGTGTGTGTGCTACAGCTGCGCCCTGTGTGTGTGTGTGTGTGCTACAGCTGTGCCCTCTGGTGGCGGGCGGGTGGTGTAACAGCGGGACAGACACACAGACACACAGACACACACACACACACACACACAGATATTCAGCCCTTGCTGTCATAGTAAGTGGCTCACTGCGTTCGCAAAAACAAAATAAAAACAAAAACAGAATAACATTACAGTAGAAAACAAGACAACATAGCACACACTTACAATCAGAGTTGGGTAGTAACGAACTAACTAGTTAGCCTACTGTAACTACACTACTTTGGTCGGTACCGAGTAATATAACTACACTACTCCTTCAAATTGATTAATCACATTACAGTTACTGGTCTGGGCGCGTTGGAAGTTACTAGTTTCTTGCGTCCTGCTGCTGCTTTCAGCAGTGTTGCGTTGGAGAATAATGCACACAACTAAGGAGATGAGTTGAACAGGTATGCGACTTTACTGTGAGCTGAAAAGGTGCGCCGGCAACGCACTACGCAGATTACAAACCGGTGTCAGCAACAGCAACACACAAGACAACACAGCCTTACGGCCACAGGCACACTTTTCGTTACTGTAGTAACAACATGGGAAAGTTAATATGTGGTACCTGTGGTACATGTACCACTGGTGGTACTTGAGCCCCCTCTGGTGGTTTGATTGATTGATTGATTGATTGATTGATTGAATATTTTATTAGAAATTTTGTTTCAGTACAGTACAAGGTAAGAGAACCACTGCACTAGACCGTTTTGGAAAGGCCCATTTTGTTTTGTTCCTTCACTTGTTCAACAACCTGGTATTGAAGAGCATGAAGAAAGGTCTTGTGTATGTCCTCCATATTAGGATAATAAATATTTGTTAAGTGGCAAATTATGTGACAATGCATCTCAGGTGATTTTATGGAGTATAACGCAAAAGTAATGTAATGACTAGTGTAACTATAGTTACTTTCACCAGGGAGTAATCAAGTAATGTAAGGCATTACTTTTTTCAAAAGCAATGTGTAGTGTATTACTTACTTTTTTGAGTAACAGACCCCAACTCTGCTTACAATGCATTGCAACATGATGCAATACACTGTGAACGTATTGATCACTTTGTCTATTTCCTCTGTCTAAGGTACAACAAAGTATACTGTATAATGTATGGGTAGAAGTCAGATATGTCCAAAGTCTGGCCTGGCTCATGGCACGAAGGCAGATTTCCTAAAATGTATTATTTATGGCCCACCAGTAGGCTATAATCATATAAAATCCATTGATTGTGTGTTTTGAAATTAACCTGGATGGACTTTACTGAATTGTTTTGGTTTTGATTACAGCACAGGTGGGTGGCTTACATGTGGCTGCACTGCCAACTAAAGACTATTGATATTGCACTGTAGTTAAACGAAAATGTTGCAATAAAAGGTATAGTATAACAGGATCATTATTTTAAAACATGGCCCCCTTTGGCAAAAGTCTACTGCCTCCCAGAACCATGTGAGCACTTTGTTTCACTGTGAAAAGGAGCATGTAGTTCACATACTTCACATACACGCCCAGTTTGTAGGTTCAAGACCTGGAGAGGTATGGAATCAGACGGGATTGACTCACTGCTACCACGCCCGTGAAAATACCGTCCCATTGGCCAGTCAATTTCAATAAAAGGGGAGACAAAGAAAGGTTAGGTTATATAGATTTCCCATCGCATTCGCGCACACACAGTCTGCTGTCTCCCTCTCTCTTCTGAACTCTAAATGCTAGTCACTCATATTCTCCATCACTATCCCCCTTTCCTCTTCAATAATTCACAAACAGGAGCATTCTCTGGCCTTTCAAACCTTTGAAATGTAGCCAACATCACACAAACACACCAGTCTTGTTATCCTGCTGACGACATATGTTTTTTCCCCCCCCAGCCCTTTGCTTGTATGGGATGGGGGGAAAAGGAAGAGAAAAAAAGAGTCCTGACTTAAAATATTATAGATTTTTTGTAACAAGGTGATACGTGGATAAGCCAGATATATTCACCTTGATCAGGGTGTGGCATGATATGCCACCTTCTCATTTAATTCTGTATTTTACCTAAATCCATACCTCGTCAAAAAAGTCTTGACTATATGCACTTAATGACATAACGCACAACTGCAGTGCAAGAACTTTAGTTTTGATGAGTGAGAAACCGACTCCCGAGGGACTTTACACGCTTGATTGATGCCTGATGAACATGGAAAGCAAAGTGACGAGGTGGAATGCAATTTCCATTTGAGTGCACATGTCAGATACTGTACACATGTCAGGGCCCTGCACTTAACAAGCAATCAAAGAAATCCAGCTCAATAAATAAATAAAATATGCATCTTCTGGTAAGTTCAGTGAAAATAGAAAAGTAATATGAAAGTGGTAAAATAGAAAATGTTCCATGTATTAGTGTATAACACGCAAATAAATACATAAATTAAAACAAGGGGAATTTCCTTGGATTCACCGTGTGCGGGCCAATATTGTCTACAATATCAGCCAGAAATGAACCCGGTGAAAACGCAGCTATATAGGTCCCTTGAGAAAAAGTTTGAAAACGTATCCAGGAAAGCCTGGCCTAGCCGGTCTGTTCTGTAGCAGTTTTGTTGAGTTTAAAATGAGTTCTGCCAAAGCTTGTGAAATGGCGGACAGTCGGAGAGTGCACTATCTGCAGTCAGCGAGAACAGACCTGTCCAAGACAATCATATGATGTATCATTCATAATGTCAGTATGCTGTCTCTCTCCATCCCTCTCTCTTCTTCTCACTTTCTCTCCCCCTTGTTCAGGTTCTCTCTCTCTCTCTCTCTCTCTCTCTCTCTCTCTCTCTCTCTCTCTCTCTCTCTGCGATCTCCTGTGGCGGGCTGTGATGGAGGGGCTGAGTTTTCTGTCCAGTACTGTATCTCCCCAATCAAGATGCTCAGGGACACACTGCATTTCAACGACACGGACAGTACAGCAGACGAGGCCATTCACACGGGCACACAATGGTGTCCCTATCGTCACTGTCCGGTGGAAACCTCATATGTCCAAAAACGGTTACTTTTAATATACGGATTCAAATTCAAAAGCAGCAAAAACAGCCAATCTACAAGCTCAAAACATGTCGCATGGCGACCAATTTGAGCTAGATATGCTATGTTTGATACTTTTGCGTGACACTGTCATAATTATAACGAAGTAGGGCATTCATTTACAAAAAAAAACAACATAAAACTCACACTTGTGTAAAGTGAATACGCTCTTATCATCATACATCATCACATTCCGGCCAATCACTTTTGGTGTCAGGAGTCACTTTTCTGTCCTCAATTTTTATCCTCACTTTTAAAGCCCTCCGCCAATCAAATCATCGCTATGGGGTCCACACAGACATACAAAGCTGGGCATAGGAGGGGTTAGCGACACTCAAAAATATTAAAATATGGACATTAGAGGATCCTGCCTGACGGCTACGCTAATAGAAAATACTCAACTATACTCACACGTGACGCCACCTATTCATGTTGAAAATGAATGCTATCGTAATGTATCGCAGTTTCAGTGTCAAAAGCACAAACTAAATATGTGCTTGGCTTTATGAGCCTTGTCCCAAAGACTGAAGCTGAGCATATTATTGTACCAAGGACACATAACAACCATGCAGCCTTTTCATTTAAAAGAACTAGGGCTTTTTGGGGGTATGTCAATTAATTTGCGGTCTCATTTTTCCGTCTCGTGCGGCGCGCGGAGGTTCTAAAAGAGTAGAGCCCACTGCCCCTGAAACGTTTGACCTCGCCGCTTTGCTAATGAATGCTGGGAGCAATCACCGTTTCCCAGAAAATGGACAAAAATGATCCCCTCGTCTGTGAACCTAATCACCGAGTGCCATTACCTCGCGAGGCCGCATGTGTGTGCGTGTGTGTGTGTGTGTGTGTGTGTGAGTGTGTGGGGCATCTGATTACCGTCTGTGAATGAAATTGTTGTTTGGAATGGTCCCCATTGGGATGGGGGGGCAGTCTTTCTTCAAGGTGAAGCAGTACTACTGAGGTGGAATACAGCCATTCTCTTCTTTTTTCTATTAGCAACTGGAGAGACAGTGGAAGAGAGAGAGAGAGAGAGAGAGAGAGAGAGAGAGAGAGAGAGAGAGAGAGAGAGAGAGAGAGAGAGAGAGAGAGAGCAGAAAGACCGGAGAGGGGACATGAGAGGGAGAGGAAAAGTGTAAATGTAATTTTGTAGGTGAGAAGAGGATGGAGCATATACTGTAGGGAATGATACAGGATACATTTATGGATCACATGCATATAACTGCCCAAAACTGCCCTATATATTGATGGTGTCACTGGTAGGCGGGATACTGAAGTTTCCAAAACCCTCCTATGAGACACAGACCGATAATTTACCATTATTATCATGAGCATTAGTGAGGACCAAGTCTTCCTTTAATTATTATCAAACTAAATAAAAAAACTAAAATAAAACTAGTACAAACCAAACAACATAAAAACGAAGAAACACTTTTAAAATAGCCGGACTTCTTACATTTGTATACCAGTATCTGCTCGTATGGCAGGAGAAAGGTCCATGCCCTATGGACCACATGGCAGGAGATAGGTCCATAATGCACTATGGACCACAAGGCAGGAGATAGGTCCATGCCCTATATGGACCACATGGCAGGAGATAGGTCCATGCCCTATGGACCACATGGCAGGAGATAGGTCCATAATGCACTATGGACTACAAGGCAGGAGATAGGTCCATGTCCTATGGACCACATGGCAGGAGATAGGTCCATGTCCTATGGACCACATGGCAGGAGATAGGTCCATAATGCCCTATACCACATGGCAGGAGATAGGTCCATGCCCTATGGACCACATGGCAGGAGATAGGTCCATGTCCTATATGGACCACATGGCAGGAGATAGGTCCATGCCCTATATGGACCACATGGCAGGAGATAGGTCCATGCCCTATGGACCACATGGCAGGAGATAGGTCCATGTCCTATGGACCACATGGCAGGAGATAGGTCCATGCCCTATGGACCACATGGCAGGAGATAGGTCCATGCCCTATATGGACCACATGGCAGGAGATAGGTCCATGCCCTATGGACCACATGGCAGGAGATAGGTCCATGTCCTATATGGACCACAAGGCAGGAGATAGGTCCATGTCCTATATGGACCACATGGCAGGAGATAGGTCCATGCCCTATGGACCACATGGCAGGAGATAGGTCCATGCCCTATGGACCACATGGCAGGAGATAGGTCCATGCCCTATATGGACCACATGGCTTGGCAAGGCTTAGTGCCGAAATGATTTCGACTCGTCAGAACATTATTGTGTACCGGTATGTTGTATTATATGCAGCTAATTTGACTGTTGTTATGTTGTCATTATAAAAGGAGACAGGGCCGGCCTGCACACCACCAGTTTCAGGCAAAGAATTTACTTTATTTTCGGACAACGTTTTGATCTCACAGCCGGATCTTCATCAGGTCAGTACGGTTATAAGATCCTGTGAGATCGAAACGTCCTTGACTCCTTCCATATTATGCTCTGATGTTGTTATGACACACGCACACACACACACACACACACACACACACACACACACACACACACACACACACACACACACACACACACACACACACACACACACACACAGTCTATACTGCTAAGTCTTTCTTTAGGACTACATCTGCATCTTCAGTGTTATCGTCATTGTCGGGTGGAAACCTTGTATGTCAAAAATGGGTACTTTTCAGGAAACGGGGAAAAAACAACATTATACTATGATCTACAAGATCACAACGTGTTGCAATTGTGACGCAATGTGAACTTGTAGATCAGCTATTTCCACTACTTTTGAGTGACACTCTTGTATGATAAAGTAGGGCATTAATGTAATAAAAAGGGAGATACAAGGTTTCTTCCCGACAATGGCAAAATATTGGTAGGTACAGTGAGCGCGTGGGAGGAGGGATGGACAGTGATGCAGAGAGAGAGAGAGAGAAAATCTGGAAGAAAGCAAAGGTCACAGCCAGCATCGTGAGATTAACTGAGTCCCTTCAAATCTCATTTCCACAGGACCAAATCTGATCAGCACTGCAGACTTTAGACAGACAACTGGAAAAACAGGAGATGGGGAATGGTGAGAGGAAGAGGAGGAGGAGAAGGGGAGGGGAGCGGAGACGAGAGGACAAACCAGAAAGGATTATTTTGAATGAGGAGATTCCATTTGGACGTGGGTGACTTATCTCAGGGGTCTCTTGGCGGAGAACAATGAGGGTCCCACAATAATCGGCCTCTCTGTCAAACACGTCCGTCACTTATATGAGCAATGAAAAGAGGTTATGCCGAGAGACACCTCCTTATACATCACGTTTTTTAATGCCATGAAGTCAGTGCACGTGCGCAGTCCCAGGCCCGGTGCCTGACCTCTCCTTTCTGTGAAAGGAAGTCAGAAACGTAGCATGGGGCTTGTAGAGAAAAGCCTGATTCATATACTTTATCATGCGACGGTGTCTCACGGCGAAAATAGCCCACCTACAATCTCTCAACGTGTCGGTTTGCTGTTATCAGCCGTTAAGGGGTGTATTAGGCTCTGATGCAGCCGGACAGTGAGTTCCGGGTTTGATTCCCGAGCCCAACTGCACGCATGCTACTTCGCAACCTATTTCCTTTCAATCTCCACTGTAGTATAAAAAAGACAGAAACCCACTCCAAAATATGTTTTTTTGTGTGGTTCCATATGATGAATGTTTACTTAGTTTACTTTTTTTGTGTGAAATGCAGCTCAGTAATCCATGACTGTGTCTTCATCCTATAAAGAACCTGGCCTACTGCCAAGTTTCGTTTCTTCTCGCCCTCCACTGGTGCATATCAAACATGGCAGAGAGCGACAGCCAGATTGTTAATCCACCGGAAAACCTGGCAAAATCAAGAGTATGGCAGCTCTTTTGCTTCACAAAGAAAAATCGTCAAATGGGCAAAACGTCTGTGTCGAGTTTGTAAAAATGCAATTAAACTCACATACGGACACATAGACGTACAGGGATCACACACCCATGACACACATGCACGCGCACAATAAT
>NC_139712.1:33855666-33863166 GCF_964188405.1 Protomyctophum parallelum | reverse complement strand
TCTCTATCTCACTCTTCCCGTGGCAGGGTGGGTCTGCATAGTGTCAGGAGCTTTATGGTTCTGACAGCATGACACTTTCTAAAGTTTTTTGCGAGGAGGCCTGACAGGGCTCGGTGGAGATTACCTCAGCCAGCCGCCGAGCTGCCACAGCACCTGTCCGTGGCTACTCTTCCTGCAGGACACGATGCACTCCAAACCGGGGCTTAGTCCACTGATTCCCCTCCCAAACCCACAATATTTCTCATCCTGAATCAAACATGAAAATCTGGAAAAGTATATTTTATCCCATTCTGGACGGGAACCCCTTATGTTATACTTTAGTTATTGAAAAATAGCAGATCTGCTATTTTTTTTAAATCGTGAAAATGTGGCGCAAATCTTTGAATATTATATTCTTTCAGAGTGAACTCAAATCTTTGCTTCTGGGGGGGGTCCCTGGAACAGCACATTTTCAGATGGGGGTCGGCGGCCAATTACATACATGTATAGTTTTTTAGTAAGGGCATTTTATCAGGTATTTGACCAATCTGGGAACTAAATCGTTACCAAGAAATTGGTAAATTCACCAATGTGTTTCTAAAGGTGTCTTATAACATGTACTAAAAGTTTGAAATTCAACTCCCGTGGGAAACCTCATAAAAAACAGCTCAAAGTCGGGGTACCTATAACCGATTTTCGAAAATTCGAAAGTGCATAAATTTGACTTTTTTGACTTTTGAGGGGTCAAACTAGGGTTTTTTCATGATTCTGAGTTGATTGCTAGCATTTATTTTTCACCAAGACCACTCCTTAGTGGAAAAACTGCCATCTCCATTACAATTGCAGCTTGTGAACTTTAGTAGCTCCTCAGGAGCCATGGGGTCTAGTGTTGGAACTGGTTCATAACCATGAACACCTAATGTTCATCCATAGTCACTGGGGTCCATAGACATGCTCTGTATAGGATCCAGTCCCGGGTCTGTAGGTAGGCACGGAGAGAATGCTGTGCAGCTGCACCCTCTGTTGGAGGTAGATTCTCTGGTTTAATCAGCCCAGCCGCTGCCTTACGTGAGAAGATGTTGTATCGAATTGCACCCAGAGTAGTACCTGGTCCATGGTAAATGTACCAGTACCTGAATGTCCTACTTCAGCTGCTCTCTCAGCATTGACTGAGTCAACTCCTGTGCTGGTGAATCCTGCAGAGAAAGATACAAGCATCTCCTTGTCTCGATCGTGGTCGAATGGGTTGTTCTCCTCGAACCATTGGAGGGCAAGTTCAACTGCTTCAGCATCTCGCTTCATCTGTGTTTTGGAAAGGTCTCTGTGGAGTGGAGCATGTTTCTTTACATCTTCCTCCATGCGCTGGGTGACATTGTAGAAATGACTGAGGGTGAGCACCCAGCACTGAGGGTGAGCACCCAGCACTGAGGGTGAGCACCCAGCACTGAGGGTGAGCACCCAGCACTGAGGGTGAGCACCCAGCACTGAGGGTGAGCACCCAGCACTTGTGGCCAGAATCACTGTTTCTCATCCTCCCTCTGCTCAGTCCACCTTCTGATTTGGCTGCCTTCATTAATGTCTGCTCGATACAGATGTCACACCAGGTGCCAGACCAATCATGGCTGGAATAACGGACAACGTGGTTTCCATGGGAGGTGAAACTTTCAAAGGTCTCTTTGTAAGCAGGCAAAGTTTCGAGTTCCTTCATACATTAAGTTGACAGTACAGCCGTACGCCTTTGGCACATTGATGATGGCCCGCAGCTACAAAGATGTGGTAACAATCGTGGTAACAATGCAGGACAGGTGCCCATTGTGGTCTGCAAGCCGCTCAGTTTGGATGAACATCTTGATCACATCCACCATGTGGTGGTACTGCACCCAGAGTGTAGGTGTTCTTCCTCCTTCAGTGAGTCTTTTCAAGTTGTCTTCAAACCTCTGTTCAAACAGTGCCACTACTGGATATGTTTCTCTGGCTCCCATCTTCCCATTTACAATTTACAATTTAGGCATTTAGCAGACGCTCTTAATCCAGAGAGACTTACATTAAGCAAGAACAAAAAAGCATGGGAATACATCACATAAAAACATTTATCAAGAAACATGCGTAAGCTAAGAAAGTAACAGTGGATTATCTATATAATGAAGCTATACATATAAACTATACATCTATACTACTATGCTATACATATGTACTATGACTTGCTATGACTACATACAATGCAATTATAGTGCTGTCTACATAACATGCTATAAGTCTGTATCAAATGCTATCTAAGTCTACAGAAATGCTATCTAATCAGCTACCTTCTCCATGAAGGTCCTCATTTCAACAAGCTCCTCCTCAGTGAAGGCATGTTTCATGGTGTGCTGATAGATGGCTGCATCAATGAGGAGATGAGCACGAATTGCCTTGTCAAAACACCCTTCATCCAGGATGTGGCTGGCTGTCGTACTCCCTGGATAAATCAGCTGTATCAGCTCTAGTATTCCAGAATCCTCCTTAATGTTACCTATGGATGCAAGGTAGGACTTCAGCAGGTGAAATCCACCCAACCTCGGAATGACGGGTAGATTGGCCTGCTTTATGATGTCCACAGCCTTCAGCCAGATCGGAAGATCGAACGTCACTATAGTGGCCCTGTCTGCAGAGAGCCGCATGCACTCTTTGAGAGTGGTGAAGATCGTGTTCTGGTCATTAGGGTCACCTTCGATGACTGGGAGGAAATCAATCTGTGTGCTCTACTTGACATTATCTGCATGGATACTCTTCATCCAGCCATTCCAGTTGGAGTGTGGGAAATCAGGATCCTGGGCTTTGATCATCCACCCTGCTGCCCAAAACGAGCAATCAACTATCACTACTGCGCACTCAACACACATCAGTATATAAATCAACACACTAGAAGCAGTATATTGTGTCCACCCGTGATCAACAGAGAAAAAGGATGCAAATGGCTTCAGGCATGTCTGGTGCTCCAAACTTCCTCACTTTGAATGACAATCAACTACAGCAGGGTTCCCCAATAAATTTTCCTCAAGGGCCATATTTTGACTAGGGTACCAGGCTGGGGGCCTAGTCCGCATGCGTGAAATGTTAATTAATTAATTAAGCTTAGAATAGATGTAACAGTTGTTCTCAACCAGTGGTCCGTGGACCACCAGTGGTCCTTGAGGGGGTTCCTGGTGGTCTCCAGCTAAATCATGGAGTTGGTAACCAAATGGACCCTTAGATCTTTAACTCTTGAGTGTAAAATTAATTCATTTTCAGGGCAAGACCCCATTTGAAAAGATATGGCAGGGATTCTCATCTTTTAATTTGAAGGATGCCCAGTTTGACATAACCTGACGCTGCCAGATCCAAGAAGCTTGCTACACAAATTTGTTTCACAGCTTATTGGGATCTGGGATCGCGGAAGCAAATTCGATGACGGGGCTGTTCCTTTTTTTCAAGATACTTGGTAGATGATTGGATGGGACCGTCTGTCTATCACCGTGTGGGCGTGCAAATACAACGAATCATATTGACGTGTCTATATAGCTTCACATCCGGTTTCGCACATATCCCGCCCTTAGCTCACGCTGATTGGTTCGGTACGGAACGGATTTTTGTCAGCTCAACTCCCTGAGAGATCCCAGATGAGTGCTGTGTTGGGGAACATGGTTACCCAATACCGCCCTCATCTGGCAGCGTCAGGTTAAGTTTGACATGCATAGGCTACTGACCCCCATTTAATGCCATTTATAATTATGTGGGACCTATTTTAACTTTTATTTTTTAAAATCAATGTCAACTTAACTCTGAGAGAGTACAAATGGAACCAAATGGACCTGTTATGGTCCATTTGGTTCCATTTGTACATTCTGTTTTGTACACTCTGTACAAATGAAGTGCCACAAGCCCTTGAATATGATGGCAGGGCTCTAGCAGTGATTCTCATTTGAAGTTGAAGGATGTCCAGTTTGACATACATATGCTACTGACCCCCTTTAATTATTATATCTGGGACAAAAAAAATAATGTTGAAAAATTCTTCCAGGGGCCACAAGGCGGCGCTTCGCGGGCCGCAAATGGCCCGTGGGCCGCCTATTGGGGAACCCTGAACTACAGCAACCAGTACTAAACAATAACTAGGCCTATTTACCATGTAAAAAAATAAAAAATAAACTGATTTAGCTATGTTTTAATTTACATGTACAATGCAAGGGTAGGTGTGTGTGGGGTGGAGGGGTGCATTGGGGGGGAGGTGAACGATGAGCGGGAAAAGTAGGTGCGGCCGTTTTTGCACCAGGGAGTGGTCTTGGTTAAAAATAAATGCTTGCAATCAACTCAGAATCATGAAAAAACCCTAGTTTGACCCCTCAAAAGTAAAAAAAAGTCAAATTTATGCACTTTCGAATTTTCGAAAATCGGTTATCGGTACCCCGACTTTGAGCTGTTTTTTATGAGGTTTCCCACAGGAGTTGAATTTCAAACTTTTAGTACATGTTATAAGAAACCTTTAGAAACACATTGGTGAAGAAATTTCTTGGTAACGATTTAGTTCCCATATTTTCATAGGTTTCCCTTACTATTTGGGGTCCTTGACATGAAAATGTTTGAGAACCACATAGGTTTTTCTTAAAACTGTCATGATTTAGAAGACATTTGTAGATCTGGTCTCAGTCTTAAATGGGTTATTTTGCAGTTAGCTTGTCAATTTCTTCCATGCCTGCAACATGAATGTAGTTATTGCTAGAAAAGTGTGCTCCTTGGAGCACAGCGTGATCAGCCAGGCCGGGTTGCCTACCCTTGGTCATAGCCTCTACCCTTGGAATGGAGACTTTTTTTCTTTCTTTTTTACATATTCATGTTGATCACATGACCCCAGAGTTAATGTATACCGATTTGTGTGAGTTTTGGACATAAGAAAACACACTATGGCAGACTATGTAATCTGGCACAAACAGGGTCTATAAATTGCACACACACACAGTAAAGTTGTTTGTTGTAGCGCCACCATGAGGAGAAAAAAAATAGTACCACTTGCCACACAATTGAGAAACACATCTGTAAGGAGCACACTAAACAATCACATACTGTGATTCATGTGTGTAAACACAACACACACACACACACACACACACACACACACACACACACACACACACACACACACACACACACACACACACACACACACACACACACACACACACACACACACACACACACAGATGAAGAGTTTAAAAGTGTATGTGTCATTCAGAACATTCTACGGAATAGTTTTGTGAGGGATCCATCATAGTTCATGTTTGTCACCATCATGTTCATTTGTAAGTGATATATTAATCACAAACCATATTGTTAGATAAACTTGTCCTTGGTTCCTTTTCTTCTTCACGATCAATTTTCAATTTAGAGCAAAATAAGGTTTGGGTTTATGAGAAAGAAATTACTTTTTACCTTCTTTCCTGACAATTATTTTGTCCCGTAACACTACAAATCTCATAAGCGAGACACTCTTGATCAAGGTCCAGAGGGACAGAAACATGCACGGGTCACCTCAGTCCTCTCTACCTTATTTCTGAACAGAAATGTTGTGATGCAACCGAGTTATTTTATAGTCAGGCATATATGGCATACTTGAGGTGCCTTTCATAGCACTGAATCTGCATTCTTAAAAACATTTTAGATCTTACTGCTACATTTGTATCTACATTTTCTTGCCTGGAGCGTTGTGTCGGTATTAAAGGTACTGTTCCTGAGTGGTTTAGGTCTTACTTGTCTGAGCGAAGTTTTCTTTTTCTGTCAGCCTTGGTGATTCTCTATCCTCCTCGGTGTCTCTCTGTTGTGCAGTCCCTCAAAGCTTGTATGCTTTGGCCCCTTTTCCCTACATATACTCCCCTTAGGGTCTTTATTGAGTATTAATATGTCATCTCATTCCACTGATATGAAGACGATACTGATACTAAAATTACCTGCCTTTCAAACTTCAGACTTAAAAGAACATTGTTGGGCTGTCTCAAGGACATGACAGCTGGGATGGCTTTAGCAGATATTTGGACACAGTTTTGCCTGTGTTGGCCCTCAAACTTACCTGCTTATGTAAAGCCCACCGCTAAAAACTCTGGCAGGGATAGTACGTAGTGGACAGTGATTGTTAAGTTGGACAAACCGATAAAATCTAACGTTTTTTCCAGCTCTTATCTATGGCCTAAGTCTGTTCTTTTAACTCTTTAATTTTTATCCCACGATTTTGTAACCCAGTTTTTCTTTTTCACCCAGTGCCAATTGTCTAATGTAATCCTGGGCGCTACACTTCCTCTGCCAACCTGGGGGGGCAGCGGACTGACCTCATGCCTCCTTCTATGCATGAGGAGTCCAAGCTGCTTCTTTTCACCTGACAGAGGGGAATTTCCCCGGCCGGACGTAGCGCGTGGAAGGGACACGTTATTCCGACCAGTTCCTTTCCCCTCCATCAGGCGCCCAGGGGGAGGTAGTTTTAGAGACCAGGATTACGGCATGTTTTTGTGAGGGTATCTACCCTAGGGGACACGGGGAGAACATGCAAACTCCACACAGAAAGGCCCTTTCGCCAACCCCCGCCTCGGGTATGGGCACTGATGACGCGGAGGAGGGAACACGCCGCCAGTGCCCACAGCGTCCCCAGCGGGAATCGAACCCAGGACCTTCTAGCTGTGAGGCGACAGCACTACCAACTGTGCCACCGTGCCCCTAAGGCCTAAGTCTGTTCTATTCTTTATAGCATACAGCAGGGCGCCGGGTGGGACCTAGGTGGCGCTCCAAGCGAGATTCGTAGCGGCCGCCGAAACTTTCTCCCGGTTATATAGTCAAATTCTATGACATCTGGCACGGTTTTGGCACGGTTCTAAATCTAACCGCTCTATATCCATCTATCCTAGTGGAGGATTTAATTACATTTTTAACTTTAACTTAACCATTTTTTGTTGAGTGATGCTTGGAGTTGGACGCCTTATGCTTGCACTTTGCAGGCAGTCTGCAGAATTAAAAAGTAGAAGCCACGCTGAATCACCGGACGCACTTTAATTTAGTTAATTCCACCCGACACCCTGAAAATACTTTGCGTAAACAAATCCTGGACGTCTGGTCTGGTCCTGGTAAGTGTGTGACGATATCCCCCACTTAAGCAAATTAAACATTGTTGTTGTGAGGAGCAGAACAGGGGCACAAAGTGTATTTAGTCTTGTTTATTCGTTCAATGGAGATGGCGCCTAATCACTCACCAGAGATTTAACTTTATTTCATTTATTTTTTTATTTATTTATTTTATTTCATTATTTCAACCGAAACGTTTGTCCATTTGTTTCAAATATGAAATAAACTATATTTGAACTGCGGTCTTGGTGTGTGCGACCCACTACCCTTTATTTTGATATGATTTCATTATTTCAAAAATATATATTTTTGGAGTGCTTCAGAGCACTGCACCCTAAGGACATGGTGCCCCAGGCGGCCACGTGCCCCGCTTGCCGTTTGGGCCGCCCCTGGCATACAGTG
>NC_139712.1:33750666-33850666 GCF_964188405.1 Protomyctophum parallelum | reverse complement strand
AAATTCACAAAAGTATCTACGCTTTGTGCCACCAGAGCGAGCGACCCAGAGCCAAAACACTTCCTTGTTTTGCTCCGCAAGTAGCCTATGTGACGGGAGAATAGCGCTTGATGTATTTACGGGGCTGCCTGGAGCCACACATTCACAGTCATATGAGCCGGGCGGTGCTTAGATGCCCACACGGCATGTGTTTGTAAAGCAATCAAGCGCTCCCCTTCCCCAGTTCAGCTACAAGGCTGCAGTTTGATACAAAGTGATTGAAGGAGTGGGTTATCGGTGAAATTTACACCGGTCACGTGACGGTAGCCAGCCAATCAGAATGAATTATTGGGACTACCCGTTTTAGAAAAAGTGTTTTGGCATCGGGACTAAGAGTTTGTGCGACCTCTCCTTTCCTTTTTAAAATATATCTCCCGTGGTCAGCAGCACCTCCCAACTCTTGGTGTGCGCTCCTACCTCTTTGATTGCTTTGACCACAGTCAAAATTAACAGTTTATGTAATTTCTTGTTTCTTTCTTTCTAAGGTTATTTTCGCACACTATAGAGTTTTATTATGTTTTTATAGTGACTGGAGTATTTGTGTATTGTGCTGTATGTTGCTTTTAATATATAGGGGCTGAAATGATTATAGCTTGTGATACACTTTATGATTCAGAATAGGGATGTGTCGATGAGACATTTTGGCCGATATCGATATCCGTTATAATTAATTGCTTTTATGGCCGATAACCGATATTACCGATGTCGATATGATCTCATTCTGTATTAAAAATATATAATAAATTTGTCCATGGAAAATACATGTAACAGGGTATCTGCACTGCAGGCTTAGGCAAGTCAGATTTAACTTTAATACCTTATTCACTAGTAGGAATAAACACGCCATTGGGGAGGTTTAAGGAATGTATTGACAGTGAAGAAATGGAGGGGTGAAGGAGGGATGAATGAATGCGGATGTGTAGGTTCCGGGGGGGTCGCCGACCCTGGAGTCTTTGGGGAGGAGGTCGAATGGCACTCGTCGTGTGGCGTTCGTCGTAAGGCGTTCGTCTTACGGTGCGCATGGACGATATCCCCCCGCAGGAACCTGATAAGGAGAGGAGAGAGTTTTGTTTTAATCGTTTGATCCACTTTTGGCGAGGTGGATGTAGTAGCTCCTTTGGGGGGAGCGGGGAGAGGAGCTGCTATGGAGGTGAAGGGGTGGGGGTGGGTTGCGAGAAGCCTGTAGGGAGGCGGCTGGTAATTTGGGCTTGCTTCGTAATGATGTTTTAACCAGTGGCTTTCAAACATTTTCATGTCAAGGACCCACACATTTGTCCGCAGGCCTCCCATCTGGGTATATGCAGTTTAAAAAATATATAAATGGAATAAATATTACAAATATGTATCTTTTTCTCCCCCATGACTCTTTGAAAACAACACGATGGACTTTTACAGCTGTAAACCTAATGTGACAATCAGGTTACAGAAATGCTACGTACCTAACCCCTTAGATAGCATTTCTGTTGGCTTAGATAGCATTTGACACAGACTTATAGCATGTTATGTAGACAGCACTATAATTGTATTGTATATAGTCATAGCACGCCATAGTACATATGTATAGCATAGTAGTAAATATGTATAGTTTATATGTATAGTGTATGTATAGTTTCATTATATAGATATTCCACTGTTACTTTCTTAGTTTACGCATGTTTCATGATATTGATAAATGCTTTTATGTGATGTATTCCCATGCTTTTGTTCTTGCTTAAATGTAAGTCGCTCTGGATTAAGAGCGTCTGCTAAATGCCTAAATTGTAAATTGTAAATTGTTGGTATACAGTATATCAACTCATTTAGCTGGGGACATCCTGTGTATTCAAGTGGCCTATAGTCGCTTCTTTTGGGCTTGTTTTCGTATAGACCAGGCCACTTGTATCTCTAGCCAAATCTGGAAACTGCTACTCTACCGTGGGTTAAAAGCCCTCAGAGGCTGTAAGGACTGTTGATACATGCCCAATGGACAACTTTGTGTGACAGTATTGTCATTTATCTATAAATAGGACAGCCCCCTTTGGCCAATTTGGGGAGATGCATGTCAGGAACGAAGTCATTCCATTTATACTGCTATGCGGCCAATCAGGGATTTTACTGGATTAGCGGCACAGGTGAGAATTTGACACTTCGCCAATCCATGAAGCCGACGGTTTGGGTTGGATATTTTGGTCTTTTTGGTTCTCGGAAACCGTTCGTCTGAGTTATATCACCTATATGAGACACACAAGCCAAGATTGAGACCAAAAAGTCATGCAAGTTATGCAAGGGCCGCATATAAGTTCCGTTATTATAGTAGGCCTGTACAATAGATGTGTCTTCACAGCCTTCTGATGATGTGACCTTGTCAGTAAATCCTTTTTTCCTGCTGTGGTGAACATATAGGCCACATCTTTGATGCCTAACAATATCCCATCAAAAGCGAATGTAACCAAAAGGAAGTTCTTTGTGGTGACAGTGTAGTACCGTTAAACCAATCAAAAGTGGACAGAAAAAAGGCCCCTCAAGGCTGAACTTCTTCTACATCCTTCTGCTGTCGATAGAAAAATGCTTTGTTAATAGAGTTAGTGTCGAAGGGTCCTTGAGCAAGACGCTGAACCCCTAATTTCTCCAGATGTGCAGTTTGGTGCCTTGGTTTCCTCCGCCATCGGTGCATGAATGTGTGTGTGAATGAATGGGTGAATGCAATGCACAATCTATGTGAAGCGCTTTGGATAAAAGCACCATTTACCCTTTATTTATAATGGGGAATTCATACATGATACTGTCATTTTTCCAAGAGAAGCTATATTGCATTTGCAATAATTAGTAAGTGGTTAATTTCACAAACAAAAACCTGTCCACCATCCTAGGTACCTGCAGTATTTGGAAGATATCTCAGTCAGACAGACAGACAGACAGACAGACAGACAGACAGACAGACACACACACACAGTGAAACGCCCTGGCCATTTTCCTCTCTTTTTCTTGCCTGCTTCCTTCCCTCCCTCCTTCCTTCCCTCCCCCCCTCCCTTTCCCCCCCCCCTCCCTTCTCCCTTGGTTTCGTCTCCTTCAAGGTCAGTCGTCAGAGCGGAGCTGCATGTCACCGTTCCTTTGTCTATTCAGATAAAATTGCTGCATTCATCGTATGTCAGATAAACCTCAAAAAGGGGGGAGAGAGAGAGTGAGAGAGAGAGAGAGAGACCGACAGACAGAGAGAGAGAAGAGCGATTGAGAGAGGTAAGGAGGGGGAGAAAAAAAACAGCCCTATCACTGCATCCTCCAGTCTGGACCCGGTGTGTTTTATCTGCCTGTGACAAATTCAAGCGCTCCCTCTCTCCCCTACTCCTCTCTCTCTCTCTCTCTCTCTCTCTCTCTCTCTCTCTCTCTCTCTCTCTCTCTCTCTCTCTCTCCTCTGCGTTCTCTCTTCACCTTATCTTCTGTCTTATAGCGCTGCATCACTTGCCATTTTAGAATAATGTCCCCCCCATGTCTATAATGACATTGGCTTTGTGCTTCAGATTACCTTGGGATTTTGGCCCCCTCCTCAGTCCCCCCCCCCCCCCCCCCCCCCCCGCCCCAACACATATGCACACGGGAAGAAAGGCGGAGGCGCGCACACGCACGCACGCATGCACACACGCACACACGCACACACACGGAGGTGTCAAAGAAAATCTGCCCATGGAAACCTTGAAAGAGACCAGTCTCCTGACACTGGGGCTGGGCTACAGCTTTAACCTCTAAGTGGCTGGTCAGAACCTCCACTATGAATAATAACATAAAATATACAGCATATCGTTGCTGTCGTGGAAGAAACCTTGTATCGTCATATTTAAACAATTTATGTGTTGTTTTTTTTGTAAATTAATGCCCTGCTTCATCATACAACATTGTCAGAATCTACAAGCACACAGCAAATTGCATAGTGACGGGATGTGTAGATCTGCTTTTCATGCTATATTAATAGAAAATATCCATGAAATATCCATTACATTTGTGGGTTTGATAAGCATTTAACCAACAAGAGCTTGTAATATCCATTGGATCCATTGGAACACAGATATATATATTTTTTATATTTCCTAAAAAGTGACAGCCCGGTCACGCGAATGCATTCCGTAAACTTCTGGTTGTCCCTAGCTGAAGCCTTCAATTAGGAACAAACCAATAGATGTCTTTGTAGAAGAGCCTCTATTGGACTGGCCCCATGAAGTGAACGGAGTTTGCGTAACTCTGTCTAGACTCTAGACTCTATGGCTCTGTTTGAACCTAAACAAAACAGAATGCGTTTTCACTTATATACACATATATAACTCATGGTTTAATGTGCGATCGTCATAATCATGTGGTTTTCAGTCCACTCCTCTTTCATCTCGATTCTACAAAATGTCTTCTAAATCCTGACAGTTGTCCGAAAAAAATCAGTCTTTCTCAAACATCTTCATGTCAAGGACCCCCAAAAAATATGTAATTGGCCCCGGACCCCAATCTGAAAATATGTAGTTCCAGGGACCTCCCAGGAACAAAGATTTGAGTTAAAAACGTTTTTCAAAAATAGCAGATCTACAAGCAATGCTTAAAACACCAAAAAGGGTTCCCGCCCAGAATTGGTTAAGCAGAAATGTAACCAAAAAAGGTAGATAAGTCTCATGACGACATGATAAGACAACGTGACATTTCACTCAGTCCTGAAGCCAGGTATAACTCCAACACCGCCTACTACATCAAGCACCGTTACCTCAATTATAAAAAAAAAGAGAGCGAGATAATATACTGTACATCTCAACTAAAGCATTCAATTTGTGAATATATATACATGCAAAGGTTTCCATCTTGTAGACCGCAAAGTTCTCCCATGTACCATCTCTAATAAAGAAATCATTTTTCCTGCGGGCATCATGAGATGTGAAGCAGGTCTTCTCCGGTACAGTATATGTATAATTTCCGTGCTCTGATGAGCTCCTTTAAGTGTGACAGGTCCTTCTCTCCTCTCTCCTGCCTGCACGCCGGGCTCCCTTAATGAGATGGTAATCAGCCAGTCATTATCGATGGGAGCCACGCAGGACACATAATGAGAACATTAGGCCGCATGCTGAAAAGAGACCCCCAACCGAGGAGAGGATCAATGGCCAGGCCTGATGAAAGGTTGGATGCTGCTCTGCTAGACAGAGAGAGAGAGAGAGAGAGAGAGAGAGAGAGAGAGAGAGAGAGATATGGAGAGAGACAGTGGAGAGGTGTGGTGATTGTCCAAGCCATTACCTTCCCAGACTCGATTAGTCATTAGGAATCGAGAGACAGATTTGCACAGCTCAAATATATAGGTAGGCTATATAATGCACGGACATTTTATTTTTGTGTGTTGCGTTGATTGATTGACATCTTTATTGGCAAAAGACGTACATGATCATATATTTGTACTATTCAGTCTAAAGAAACAAAATGGAAGGAAAAAGCTTGAGAGCTTAACAGCTTATATCTGTTATGGTTCTTTAAGTGCAAATGTCTGTGTAAACAGAGTGTGATTTGTGTTTGTTTGTATAAGTCTATTCAGAATCAGCTTTATTGTCACATCACAGGTTTAAAGGTGAAAAACAAGTGCGTGAAATGTGTTTTTGTTCAAGAAGTGTTAGAAAATAAAAACTAGAAAGGTAGGTTGTTGTGGGCCAGCAATGTTCGGATTTAGATGGAATCAGGATTAAATATGAAAAATATGACAGATCCGTCTCAAACACATGACTATAGAACTAATGTGTACCGATTTGCATGATGTTTGGACCAAATCTGTTGCTGCAATATTAAATAATATGTCCTGGCACCCAAGTTTAGGGCGGCTGAGGCTCAGGAGGTAGAGCAGGTCGTCCAATGATCCCTGGGTTGGCGGTTTGAATCCCGGCTTCCCCTGTCCACATGTCGAAGTGTCCTTGGGCAAGACACTGAATCCTACATTGACTCTAATTACGTAGTTGGTCGGTGTGAGCTCGCCACCATTGGTCTGTGAATGTGGGAAGTGAGGACACTGGCGTCGACTGTTCACCGCTTCACCTCCCAATGTATGAAAGAATGAACCATTGTAAAGCACTTTGAGCACTTAGAAAAGCGCTATAAAAATGCAATTCATTTCTCCGATTAGAGAGAGGTTCTGCGATACCAAAGTATATTTAACAGGATGACAGTTTTATTCTCCATGGTTTCTACAAACAAAATAAATGGAATACATATTAACAACTAGCATTCAAGCAGTATACATAATGAACAATATCAGAAGAACATAAGGACATAACATGGTAGGCTACAATGGTAGGCAAAGCAAGACTATGTAACTCTGACCAACAGATCTACGTAGAATAAACAAGGCCAAATTAGCACTCATTGGGCATTTGACACTAGTGACTAGAACATATGAACCAATTGGATTACGGCAAGTAGTCAATAACATAGATCAACATGTTGCATACAAATGATATATTCAAGTCAATGCAGAAGAAAGGAACAAGGCTTTCATGGTCAAGTACGCATGGCTGAATTAGTGATTCATATTAGTGGTCGTATTGTAGGGTAGACTCAATGAGCTCTGCAGGTGCTGCATGTGGCCTGACTGAAGGCAGGCAACTGAGTAAGGGCTTCAGAGTGAGTTGCTGCTTATATAGGGCACACCCGAACTGTGATTGGTTAATGAGTTAAGTGGTGTGATGGCAAAACACATGTGTCTCATTATGGATGCAGAGCATGGGACATGTCCACCAGAGGCTGCCGTTTGGACAGCATGGAGATCGTTCACAACACACACTCTAGGGCCCTTTTTTAAACTAGCTCCTCGCCACTCGCCCTACACACTTCCACTCGGTTTGAGTATAGATAAATAATGGAGACGGCACCAGGATTCCCCTCCCATCCAGTGCCATCTCTATTATTTATATATCTATGCTCAAACCAAGTGGAAGTGTGTAGGGTGTGTGGCAAGGAACTAGTTTAAAAAAGGTTGTAGTCCTCCGGCCCTCGCACTTCTCGCCGGCTTGAGGTGCCTTGTCCCCGTACAGAATTCAGGCTCACCCCCCCCGGGACACCCGTAGCGTATAGCATTTCTCATAATTTCAATAAATAAGCATAAACAAACTATTTCACATGAACAATGTTGGTAAAATTATGAGGGAAATATATATATTTTATATGCACAGATTAACAAATTAAAAGACGTTCTCTGTGTAAAGTCACTTCCTGGATTTCTGTGCGAGTGAGGGGAGACAAACAGGCAGGGAAATGTTTATCTCTGGGCTGGGAGGAGCCGCATCAATACAGTAGGGATAAATACAATGTGCCCCTAGACTGCTGCGTGACATCATCACAACATTTATGTACAGTATCATAATGATCTAATCGGGCCGTGTCATGCCCTCTTTAAGGTGCAAAAATAAATGGGCGCGTTGTGCATGGCAAAGAGGGCATTGGCAGGTTCAGCCATACTGCTAGCGCCCCTCAATGACAGCATGGACACAGTAGTAATGGAACGAATGGAACCTGTTTATAAATCAACTAATTCATGGCTATACTACTCAGGTCCAGTTGCTATTCAGCCAGCTCTCTATGGATGACTTGAAGTTAACAATGGTAAAATGGTAAATGGTGCATTTATATAGCGGCTTTATCCAAGGCGCTTTACTGTGTGCATTGCATTCACCCATGCATACACCGATGGCATAGGAAACCATGCAAGGCACCAATTTACAATTTACAATTTAGGCATTTAGCAGACGCTCTTAATCCAGAGCGACTTACATTAAGCAAGAACAAAAGCATGGGAATACATCACATAAAAGCATTTATCATGAAACATGCGTGAGCTAAGAAAGTAACAGTGGAATATCTATATAATGAAACTATACATATATACTACTATGCTATACATATGTACTATGGCGTGCTATGACTATATACAATGCAATTATAGTGCTGTCTACATAACATGCTATAAGTCTGTATCAAATGCTATCTAAGTCTACGGAAGTGCTATCTAAGGGGGTAGGGTAAGTGCTATGGGCCATGATGGAGTCTGAAAAGGTGGGTTTTCAGACTACGGCGGAAGATTGGGAGTGATGCTGCAGTTCTGACTGCAGCATCACTCCCAATCTTCCGCTGTAGTCTGAAACCAACCTGCTCATCGGAAGCAATTCTAGGGGTTCAGAGTCCTGCTCAAGGACACTTGGACATGCAGGTTGCGGTTACTTTTCAGGAAATGTAATAAATAAACACAAAATAAATAATAATAATATTCGGTCCATTCGAGCCAATCTAAAAGGCTGCGATCTAGTGCTCTACAAGCATGCGACACGTTGCAACTTAGCTTCGTGTCACACTCTTGTACGACCGTCGAATTAGGACATTCATTGATGAAAAAGCCAAGGTTTCTGCCCGACAACAGTGGAATGCTGTTGTGCATATAATCTTTGTAAAATAACATTTCCGCCACACAATGCACGTCCCGTTGAGAGGGACAGATTGCTGTGACTCACAGTCCTTATTACTTTGTTATAACAATGCTTTTAGCCTGGCAAACAGAGAAATTCAATTGTGAATGTGTTCCTGAATTGTGTGTGCATTGTGCTCTTAACCCATTTTGGGCGGGAACCCCTTTTGGTGTTAGCATCATGTCATGCTTTAGCTATTGAAAAATAGCAGATCTACACGCTCATAGCGCGCCACTCCACCGAGTGGCGCGCTAAGAGCTTGTAGGTCTGCTATTTTTTTTAATCGATTCTAAAAGACATTTTTAGAATCTGATCTCAGGTCAGAATGGGTTAAGGGGTAGGCAACCTGCGGCTCTAGAGCCACATGTGGCTCTTATAGGCCCTCTCCTGTGGCTCGCAGTCGCTACGGCAAATAAGTATGAAAAGGAATGAGGTTTTTTTCTTTTCTTTTCTTTTTTTACATTGAATCATAATTTATTATTTAATTTGTAGTAGGCATAAAGTTATTCTTTCATTTTGCAAAACAATGTTGCCTATACACCCGATAAAAATAAGAATCTAATTTAACAAAGGAAAATAGAAGAATAGAAGAATGTATTCATGATAAGATTTTTTTTTGCTGCTGCTGGCTTACTGGTACAGTATACTTGATATGCTTTGAGAAATTAGCAAACAATAAAATGTAATATTGAAAGACCAGAAAAATCCCATTACTTAAAGTTTGCTTTATTAAAGCAAACATATTTTGCGGCTCCAGATAGAATTGTAATACGTTTTTGGGCCAAAAATGGCTCTTCTGATAATAAAGGTTGCCTACCCCTGGGTTAAAGCAAGAGACGGACTGGAACACAGTCTTTATACAGTTGTGCAATGTTATGGTTATGGTCTTTCTGCCAGTGATTATTGTAGCGCTAGGCTGAATAAACACAATGATTATAATATGGTGTAGTTGTCGGGTGGAAACCTTGTATGTCCAAAATCCAAATTTCTCAGGAAAGAGCCTGTGTTTCAATAGATACAATGTAGTTATTATTTATTCACAAGCCCTTGTTAATAATTTCCATTGGTTCAATATTAAACCTGCATGCAGGCACATTTTGACTGTACACCACTTTCACTATAATGTTTTAAAATATTTGCCAAGAACAGATCTACAGGTATATAGCTTGCAATGCATCAACACCCCACTGCAATGTGAGTCTGTACATCTTCTATATTTTGCTACTTTGGACTGACACTGTAGTAAGTGGGACATAAACTTACGACAAAAAAAGACGAATATGGAGATAGAAGGTTTGTGCCTGACCGCAACGATACAGTCATATAATTATCAATATGATGTCATGCTGTTGCATGTCATTGCTCTATTGTCTTCTGTGCATATTCTATTTCGTGTAGGAAACTATGGGTTACTTATTCACATTAAAGTGGTTTTTCCACCATCTGCAGAAGTGCTCTGTTAAAAAAGACTTTCCTCAATGCATGCTAGCGGTCATCGTGTGTGTTTTAACCACTTATTCAACGGATGTTGCAATTGTACTTTTTACTCTACACCAGTGATTCTCAACCTGTGGGCCATGATGATTTTGCAAGTGGGCCCCTGTAAAACCTTGAAAAAAAAGGTATTATGATATCGATAAATAGGAACTTAAGGTATACTATGTTAGTTCAATTCATCCGAGTCGGAATACAATTGATTGATTGATCCCATTTTGGGCGGGAAGCCGGGAACCCCTTGGTGTTAGCATCATGTCATGCTTTAGCTATTGAAAAATAGGAAAAATAGGTCTGCTATTTTTGAAAAATTTAAGAACGACTGACATAGAAACAGCTTTTTCAGAAAACTGTCAGGATGTAGAAGATTTTATTTAAATCTGATCTCAGGTCAAAATAGGTTAAACTCAACATGCTCTGAAATTTCAATGCTTTTGACATTTTCAAAGGGGAATGGTCCAGACAAGTTTGAGAACCACGGATCTACACCCCATCTCTTCGCTGACAATTACCTATATCTACAAGCTCATAACTCATTATGAACTTGCTATTTTCTGCAAATCCCCAGCCCAGAATAGGGATATGG
This sequence comes from Protomyctophum parallelum, assembly GCF_964188405.1. Lineage (NCBI taxonomy): Eukaryota > Metazoa > Chordata > Actinopteri > Myctophiformes > Myctophidae > Protomyctophum > Protomyctophum parallelum. The sequence continues at coordinate 33,840,106 of NC_139712.1, read as the reverse complement.
GCGCTCGAGTCGTTATAAACGTTTGTGCAGGCTGCATGCATCACATTTTATGAGCTTGCCCAAACTGAATGTAACCTCACTAAGAGTAAGTTCTTTACACAGCCAATGCACCAAGCTATTTAAAAAATATATTTTTTCTTCTTCAGTTTTTGCCCATAATGACATGCCCCCAAAATAGGGCCTATTTCCTCAGCTGTATTATTGTATTATATAGTATTATGGGACCCGGTTTGTCTGCTAATACCAGAGAGGAGAAATTGATTGTTCATGTGAGTCACTCCCAGCAGCAGTAGACCTCACATATTTGCCATTTTGTTTGTGACACTATAAGACTCCAGGGCCACGTGAATCCCGCCACGAGAAAGGAACAAAAAAACACGAGCAAATCAATCTCCATGTTACTGGACATCATAAAATATAGCTTTTACAGTTCAAAACACAAGAGGATGAACTCTCCCACCCCGGCTCTCTCTCTGCCCCCCATACAAACCCATTCGGTAACACCGTTTTTATGCATTTCACATGTGTATATATATTCTTATTTATGTCCCCCTCTTCCGTCTTCCATCGCCATGAAAGGCAGTCCTCCGTTTGAATCCGGTCGTAAAGCTTGACTGCAGTCACGTTAATTGTCAGACACAGACGTGAGTTCTGATCATAAACGCTGTACTACATACTGCTGGTTTAAATCACGGGTAAATCTATCCCCCCTCCCTTCCTCGGTTTTTCCTTCCAAAGTGATTTGGTCTCAATTTGTAATAAAAGGACCCAGCGCTGCGAGGTCTGTGATATGCTTTTCCTTTGTGTTTAGCATTTCTCTCCCCCCCTCCTTCTCTTTCGCCTTGTCGCAGTCACTGACTTTTAATCTAATAAACATTTCCTGGGTTCTGTTGACCAGAACAAAGGGGAAGAGGGGGAAAGAAAAAAAAGAATCTCTTAAGCATCTATCAGATTGCTCTTGTAAAAAAAAAAAAATTGTATGAAAAAAAGACAGAGAGAGAGGGAATTCTTTAATAGGAACGGGTAAAGATATAAGGTTTCATACCCAGATCGTAAAATTACTGGAGAATAAAAGCCATTCATGTTGCATGACATCACAACCTTGTGAGGATGTGAGCATAGTGGACTTCAAAAGGAGGTGGTGGTGGGGGGGGGGGGCTCTTTCTCCATTTCGTCACTGTCGGGTCGGAAACCTTGTATGTCCAAAACTGTTCCTTTCAGGAAATAGACAAAATAAACTGTTTCCCCCAATAGATCCAATGCAGTTTATTTAGTCACAAGCTATTTGTTTATATACTTTTCATTGGTTCAATATTTATAAAAGACACACACTCACTTAACCACTTTCGTTTTCACTTTCAAAGCTTTTCCAATATAGCAAAAAGTAGCCGGTCTACAAGCTCACAACGTGCACTTGTAGATCAGCTAGTTTTGGGTGACAGTAGTATAACGTGGTGCTGATTAAAAAATAAAAAATAAAATATGGAGATAAGAGGTTAACCGCCCGACAGCAGCGATTTGCTCCGGCGGGGTTGTCGTGTGACAGACTGACAACGAAGGCCCAACAAAGGGCCGTGATTAGCCACACTGCTGTCCGGTGATGCCGTTGAAATATGCAGTAAAAGATTTTATTCCGGATTGCCTAAGCGCCTCGGTACGTTGTTTATGGCCGCGACTGGAGACAGAAAAACGATGGAACGTGATCAGACAATGAGAGAAGCTCATGGAGAAAGATTTGAATGGATTTCATTTCTTATTAGATACGGGCGCCATAAAAAACTCGGTGCACAGGCGTAGTATACTGCCGAAGCTCAGTTGAAGTCACCTATCTCGAGACGAGCTTACACACATCAGGGCGTCGGCCCTAAGGACATCATAACCACACAGGGACGTTTTCAGTTAAAACATTCCCATTATCTCATGCATAAGCGCGAGGTTTCCAGTTAGGATCCAACCATTATGTTTATTCGCATGCCTGTCAGTCACTCACTAAATCGGTCCTCGGTGCCCGACACAAATGACACAGTGCTGGAGCACGCTCCAGGGGTACTAACGCTTGGTCTGAGTACCTTCGCAGCCATTTTCCTGACTCACTACTGCAGCGAATCCCTGTCATATAATCGTCTCACACACATATGCATATTCTAATATAAACTGCATTGTGGGGGGCATATACAGCATGATAAGCACAATAGCTGTAATGTACCACTCCCCCTCCTTGTCGAAAGTGAGTCTTACTATTCATCAGGGGTGAAAGAGAGTGCCTAGCCAGTGCTGAGACGACGCCGTGTCATTAGTCAGAAGGTTCATTGTTCCGAAATTACTATCCCTATCTCTAACCCTAACCTAAACCTAACCGCAAGCACGGGAGCAGTGCATGTTCGGACTAACGGGACTTCGGATCTATGGGCAGTTCCTGCTGAGACAACTCTATACCAATGAGTAGTATCAGAATATACAAAGCATGATTAACTGTCGCCTGACTGGCTAACCGGTCTTGTCTGGATGATGTTTGTGACCGAGATCTGCTTTGTATATTGACTAAATTGGAGTGCCTTTTCTATCTCATGTTGACCGCCTTACACTTACACCCCGATTGAACCTGAACAACTGTCGCCTGACTGGCCGGCCTGTCTTGTCTGGATGATGTTTGTGACCATGATCTGCTATGTATATTGACTACCGGTATATTGGAGTTTTTATTTTTGTTATGTTTATTTGTATATTTTGTATGTTGTTTTTATTGTTTTGTTGTGTTTTGAATGTTCTTTGGTTGTCTTGATTTGGAGTTTGTGTTTTGTTATTGTGTGTGTGTTTTAGTTTTTTTTTGTATTTGTCGCTCTGTTTTTATTTCTGAATTTACTTCTATTTGTAAAAAAAAAAAAAGAATAAACAGAACATAAAAAATAAATAATAATATTCAAAGCAATTTAACTTATTTTAACTAATATGCTACCTTTATTACTCAATCTGCAAAATTTGAGTTTTTGACCATATCAACCCTCTAGTCTTAGTGAAATTGTACCTCCCAGTCCCAGCAGAGTAGTTCCGGATCCTCCCAGTCACAGCAGAGTATAGTTCCGGAGTGGATCCAACGGATTGTGTGGCCCTGGTCTTTTCCCTAGTGTCACGATTTGTAAAAACTGGCAGACCCAAAAGCAGAACACAACAATGTCAAAGTCCAAGGGTGTTTATTGAAAAAACACAAGAGGAAAAAAGGAGCTTGTAGGTCTGCTATATTCGGTGTGGTCGAGCAGGTTGAGGCTGGTGGCAGGCAGGCAAGGCACAGAAGCTGGTCAGAATATCACTGAGAAAAAAGGAGAAGAGCAAGGATCAAAAATCACGAGAAGCAAAAAATCAAGGTTCCAAAAATACTAACACTAAGGATTCACAAGGAAAAATACTAGAGAGGTTGACTGGAAGCGTTACCACACACTGAGGTTGTGAAACGATCTGGCATTGGCGCGGGGAGAAGACCAAACATTTATAGACTGGAGGATGATTAGCTGATGCCAGGCAGGTGAGGGAGATTAGGGAACTGGAACCAGGTGTGCCAAGCTGGGAGCTGGAGCCAAGCCTACGCCCAAAACACACGCCCACTAACACACACACACACACACACACACACACACACACACACACACACACACACACACATAGACAAACACAGACACTGACAGAGACTGTGACACCTAGTGGGTCTGATCGAGGGTAGCTACTGGGACGTAAGTCGGGACTTGATCACCCCGGCTGGGTCACCCGAGTGAGGGGTATGTTTGCGAGACCCGAAACCCTGATGACCTCGGGATACATCACTGAGGATACGTCCCAGGTGCATCCAAGCGATGTATTTTCGTTCCTTCAAACAGACTTAATTTACAATAATGTGCTTTTTTCCGTCTACACCAAATCTCTTCACGTTGTGCCACATTGTGAGCTTGTAGATCTGCAATTTTGATGAATGTTCCTCTGAGAATAAGCAAGTGTTTAATTACCCCCCAAAAAAAGGGCTTCATTAATTGGCAAGGCCAGTAAGACGCCCGACATCAGTCAAGGAAATGAGTTTATCTACACGATACAAACATAGACGTGGCACATTCAAAACCTTGTCCGTCATTATTAACAAAGAATAAGAAATATATATATATATCATCTCATTTTTTCTCCCTTTCTCTTAGAAATATGACACATCATCTGGCATGGTATTGCGTTGCCTAGGGGTGGGGGACCAGCGCAGTAGATGGAACGCTGTAATTTCTCATCTATCAAATTATGGTTTATTGTTTGGCACAGGGACCGCGGGCTACTCACAACCTCGCTCACTGACAGTTATGAAACATTAGATCTCTACTGTCATAGCCCCAGCCCAAGACACAGCTCAAGTAAAGGAAAGGAAACAAACAAAACAAAAAGAAAAAGGCTAATCAGAAAACAGAAAGCAAAAAAAAAACTAGTCCAAAGTCATCGTGACACTCGTCACGTCAACATCTATCTTACGTTAGACCCCGGGTTCCAGCCTTCCGATGCTATTTCGGGGGCCCGGCTAACGACGTTAGGTTACTCAAATTGCCATTAGCCACTACTGTATAAGCTTGTTTATTATTGTCATGGTAATGATTTTTCTACCAAATGAAATTTGTCGGCAGGAAATTGTGTTTAATGCCGGCCCTAATGAGTCTGCTGTAAATTAGCTGGTGTGCCAGCGTGGGATGACTAAAAGCCCTTTAAGTAACCTTTGAGTTCTCTGTTGAGCGTAATTCGATACCGTCACTGATGATTCACTTAGGGAGAGGCTGAGAGCTATATAGGCCTGCGTCTCAAGCAGGACATGCGAAACTACAATCAGTCTCGGAGAGAGAGAAGACGGAGCCGAATGTGAAAATAATCGAATCGACTTGCCACCCGATGACTTTGGGGGACGGCCCTGGCCTAGCGCTGAGGCTCCTCCTGACACCAGTCAAGCTGATTTAGTGTTTTCTTCTGATGGGGATGAAGGGGCAGTTATATGGGTGAGGCCGAGGTTGACCTCTTAGCACCACCCAAGAATCACAATGTACAGTCGCATGCACGCACATTGACTGTTTACAGATTAATGGTTGGTCTACAACTGTATGCAAAAACACCCATTAACCTCATATATACTTAGTCGACCGGAGCACCTCAGGGCTCGATTCTAGAAGATCAATCTTTTCCCTCTATACCATATACAATTATATCTTGTGACACATTGTGAGCTTCTAGTTCAGCCATTTTTGCTTAATGTTCACCCGTGAATATGGATGTTACAGTTGTTTTGCAAACAGCTTCTCAATTGTTACCGCATATATACTGTATATACAGTATAGCACGACACCTGTATGAAGGGCCAGTCCTGATGAAAATGTATTGTAATTTGTAAGAATCTGTATTTATTTCTACATTTAAAACAGATCAAGTAATAATTCAAATTGCATGTTGACATTCAAAGCAACTTTAAACATGAAAAAAAAATCCCAATAAAAGTAATCCATCACACAGAATGGGCTTCTTGTAGTGAACAAATAGCATTCACAAAATCCCTGTGTGTGTGTGTGTGTGTGTGTGTGTGTGTGTGTGTGTGTGTGTGTGTGTGTGTGTGTGTGTGTGTGTGCGTGCGTGCGTGCATGTGTGTGTGTGTGTGTGTGTGTGTGTGTGTGCCCGTGTTACTATCAGCGGGTGCATTCTGTTTATATATTTGGCTTCATGCCCTATGTGCTGTACAGATGGGGCTTCTTCCCAGAGCGGGCTTATGTCTGTGTGTGTGTGTGTGTGTGTGTGTGTGTGTGTGTGTGTGTGTGTGTACGTGTTTGTGTGTGTATACCGCCGTGCCTCGGTGCATGGCACCCCTATCAGAAATGAGGAGCACCACGTGGGCGCTATATACGCGGGGCGTGGGGGAGTTCCTTTGCTTCGTCACAGGCCTGGCAGCCCCACCCCCCTTGGCACATCCCCCCCCCCCCGAGATCTGACGAGAAGCGTATGTGCGTGCGCCCAGCCCAGCCCAGCCCAGCCGCCCGCCCGCACGTGCGTGTGCATGTTTTGCATATGTTTTAACTGCGTAACGTTTGTGACTTAATGCAGGTGGCCCCTCGATCCTCGACCCCCCCCCCCTCTTTCTCAGACGGTGCCACCCCCCCAACCACCCACCACCCCCCTCCTCCTCCCCCCCCCGGAGACTCCCTCTGCTCCTTGCCCACCCACATCGCCCCACCACCACCACCACCCCTCCTCCCCCCCGGCACACGTGTACCCTCTTAGTGCCAGCACGCCCCCTATACCTCCCTCCCCTGTGCCTCCTGCCCTCCGCTCGCTCACTCGCTCGCTCACTCCCATATCTCCTCCGCTCCCCCCCCCACCCCCCCCCGTTTTTCCCACGCCCCCCCCCCCCCCCCCACACACACACTCCACTCCTCCCCTCCTCCTGCCGTTGCATTGTGGGAGCGGCATTAGCGCACGTGCCCTCTTTTTTTTTTGTGCCAACAAGCTCCCCTGTGGCCCTCCCATTCCTTCCTCCCCTCATCCATCCCTCATCACTATGTAAGTGGGGGTACCACAGCGTTTTGCATACGCCTGTTTAGTCCTTTGAGGCAAGGCGGGGCGCCATGCGAATATGCAAAACGATGCCGGTGGAAGGCGTTTTGTTGTGTGTGATGGGGAAGGGGAGGGGGGGGATGTGTAATAGCGTGTGCCAGTCTCGCTATGTGTGTGTGTGTGTGTGTGTGTGTGCGTGTGTGTGTGGCAGGTGTGTGCGGCGGCGAGTGTGTTTTGTGTATGACTGTATATGCATGTTTTACAACACTTTCGTCTGGCTCGTCCAGAGCGCTGCGAGGCTGCGAGCAGGACGCACCTCCATGGGAGCCAGAGTTGGGCTGACGGCGTAAACCCAGGAAGACCCTTCTCAGTGTCCATGAATCCAACATGGAGGAATGCCGCCTGCATGCCGCGCTCAGCATTGGCCTTTATTCCATGCCGGAGTGGACGATTGTGAGGCTATAATAGGAATGGGTTATGTGTGTTACTTATTTCTTTGTCCTTTTCCTTTTCCTTTTTCGGAAACATGCGTCGTTACTGTAAATCCACGCGGCGGCACGACAGAGTCTGCAAATCTCAGCGGCAAATTAAGAACGCGGTGGAGGAGGGAGAAGTTTCTCTGCTTATACACCCCTCATCCCCCCCCCCCACCCCCCTCTCCTCTCTCCCATTCTTATCTGTGGAGGACCGCCAATGGCTCATTATAATTGGCCGTTGTCATCATGCAGATGACACACACACACACCACTCTCGGGCGCTCTGAATATCATTAGCGCCTTTGCATACCTCCGCTCGTTTTCTCCCCCCCCCCCCCAACCCCCCGTTTCCTTTCTTCTCCTTCCCTGGTTTTCCGGGGGCTCGTTGCCGTCGTGCGGTTTCGGTATTCCTTGAGAAGGTAATTATCATCCTCGGAGGCGAGCCTATCAATATGCGGAGATAGGCGAGGTAATGGAGAATGAAGGTGCATGTCTGATTGTCTTTTTCTTTCTTTCTTTCTCCTTCTTCTTCTTCGTCTCAGTTTCCAGCAGTAGTAGTGCTGGTCTCTGCCAGGCTGTGGGTGAGACTGAGTACAGTGTGTTGGTGTGATTGTACTCAGCTCTCCATTGCTGCGTTAGTCCATCGTATATCTCTCTGGTTACACTGTTTCCTCGCCTTCTTTCTCCTCCTCCTCTCCCTCTCCCACTCCCTCTCCCTCTCTCTCTCTCTCTCTCTCTCTCTCTCTCTCTCTCTCTCTCTCTCTCTCCCTGTCTCCCTGAGAGAGGGGGGGGGCCCTCTCTCTCTCTCTCTCTCTCTCGTTTGCATATATCAGCCTCTCCTTGCCTAGTATAATAGCCCTTAATTCTTCTCCGCAGCGCTTGCCTTCTGATCCGTGAATAAAAAAGAGACAATTTGCATATTCCGCATACTGATGAGGTCCGTTTTGCAGGGCCGCCTAATTATGAAGTCCTCTCTCTCTCTCTCTCTCTCTCTCTCTCTCTCTTGCAGCTTTTGCTTTTAACCCTCGCCTCGCCGGCCCATTTCGCTCTTGTCCGCTCTTTGTCTCCATAGGAAACCATTGTCTTTGCCTTGCGGATCTGGCAGTATAATTCGCCTGACAGAAAGAACAGCGAAACAAAAAAAGAAACACGAGCAGATTGCAACGAGGCACCGCTCCGTTCAGCCACTTCTTTTCATTTTGTTCATTCGTCGGGTTTCGCCTTCGTTTATCCCCCTCGTCTGTTTATTGGCTAATTTGCGGCGCCTCTCTCGCTGGCGGCGGTCTCTCCTTTAAGCTATCCCCCTTTGTCTTTGCCTTTGAAATTTACAAAATCTTACAAGAAATCAATACTTAATTGATTATTCACTTTCCCCGTAGCCTCAGACGACCGGCGGCGAGTGCATGTGTGTGTGTGTATTAGATCCGGGCGGGCGGCGCGTGTGCGCACGTGCATGTGTGTGTGTGTGTGTGAGTCTGTGGTATAGTATCCCGTTGGAATTCCCAGTTCTTCTGAGGCAGCAGGCGGACATGGTGGTGTGGCAGGCACGGCTCAGAGGAAAACACAGGCTGCAGAGTCCACAGTGTGTGTGTGTGTGTGTGTTGTTGTCAGAGGAGACGTAGACCAGGATCCCGTCAACAGCAGCCAACATACAGCCAGGAAGAAAACAACTTTCCGTGTCCGAAGGAAGGATTACTGCATCTCAGCATTTTGTTCAAACAAACGCCAGATGCCAAGAGGAGGGAGAGAGAGAGAGAGAGAGAGAGCGACACGGAAATCGACAACAACGACAACAACAACAACAACAGCAGAAGAAGACAACAAACCACCGGGCAGCATCCATCCATCCGCCTCGGGGCTACAGGAAGCACAGCAGGCTCCAAACAGGATGTGGAAGGAGAGCGTAGCATTGTCCTTCTGAAGCTTTTGGGGTTTTCTCGGGGGGGGGGGGGGGGGGGGGGTTTGTTGTTTCCCTTAATTCTCTCTCTGTCGCGTTTTGGTTTGTTCTTCCGCCACGCCGGCAGGCTGGCGCCCGGCGAGGAGAGAGAGAGAGAGAGAGAGAGAGAGAGAGAGGGGCAAGATGGCACCTGGACTCTTCACCATGTAAACTGAGACGGAGTGGGCGCGGAAATGTGGGGTGTGGGGAGTTGGGGATGGTGTGGGGGGCAGAGGGGCGTGTGGTGGTGGTGGAGGGGTAAAGGGGGTGCCTGCCTGCCTGGCTGGTTCACTGTGTCTGATGATGCCATAAGGATGGAAGGCACGTAATGATGAGGAAATGTACAGCAGATTGGCTCGGAGGAGGCGGGAGAGAGAGAGAGAGAGAGAGAGAGAGAGAGAGAGAGAGAGAGAGAGAGAGAGAGACAGATGGCAATCCTGGCCTGGTGCCAACACTATACCACGACACCCCCCTCCCACTTTACCACTATACCACACACACACACACACACACACACACACACACACACACACACACACACACCCACCCACACTCTCTCTGACACTTGTTGTGTGTGTGTGTGTGTGTGTGTGTGTGTGTGTGTGTGTGTGTGTGTGTGTGTGTGTGTGTGTGTGTGTGTGTGTGTGTGCGTGTGTGTGTGTGCGTGCACGTGCACAAGGTATAAAGGCAACTCAGGGCATTCGCTGTATTAGGGGAAGGACCACTAATGTGTCTTGACGTCAACGGTTCCCCTCAACATTTCTGTTACCTCCTAATGAGGCTTATAGGGTTAGCATTGAGGCTAGCATTCCAGGGTTAGCATTGAGGCTAGCATTCCAGGGTTAGCGTTGAGGCTAGCATTGGGTTTCGTTTGAGTGCAGACCCACGGTCTTACATCATCAATGCCAGTGACGGAGGCCTTCTAGTCAGCATGTCTGGGTTTAGCCGCAGAAAAAGTAAGGATGGCCAAAGTATAAGGGCCTCTAGGGCAGGCAGTGGTTCTCACGTGGGGTCCATTAGTTCATATGGCATCAATATCTGTTCACCAACTTAACCTAATATACATTAGCTATATTTGAGAATAGCAGATATACAGTAATACAAGCTATACGCATCGCATCGTGAAACAATTCACAACACAAACAAATCTTGTCTGTGGTCGGATACATACATGTTCATTTGGCAGTCCTTGACATGACTCAGCAGATTGGCTGATCCGGAACTACTTCTACACTCTTGCTTATAGTTGAGCTTTTAAAATCCTTATGTTGTTCATGTCCTCACTGCAGTATTGCCTTATTCACTATTATTTTAATTTTGTTTTATGCATTTGTCAGAAGGGTGCTATACAAATAAAGTTGTATTATTATTATTGTTATTATTATGAATACATTTTGAGAACCACTGCTCTAATGAGGTCCGTGGTCTGTCAATTACAATGTCACACGTTGTTCTATTTGTCTTTGGTTAACAACTTTTCAATAGTTGTTCCCCAGGCGTTACACATATCTATATCATTGTCTGGATGCTGCAGTGTCCAGAGTTAGGTTTAGGGTTGGCATTAGTGTAAAACCCCTTGAATCATTTCAACCCCAGCCTCCGTATTGTGGGGAAAGCTTCAGCTGAAAATCACAGATGTTTATTCATCGTACTCCCGGTGTGTAACTATAGGAACATTAGTGTTTAGTGTGGGGTTAATGTTGGGGCTCCATTTTCGTCACCGCTAAAGCCCTTATCCCTAAACTTATTTTTTTACTATTTTGCAAAACATTTTTGAATAGTTAAAATGACCAGTCTACAAGCTCACAACGTGTTAATGTAGATTGGCTAGTTGAACTATTCAAAAATGTTGTTTAGTAAAAAAAGGCAAAGATGTTTAGGGATAAGGGGTTTAGCGGTGACGAAAATGGAGCCCACAGTGTATAGCATTGTGAAGTTTGTCCAGTCCACTCCAATGACTGGCAATGCAACGAGTTGCAACCACTTGCAATAGAATCCCCCCAAACTGCACTGACTTGGGCAACAGGGCAATACAGGGCTGCAGTTTCTCTCTGCAACGTATTGCAACCGTTTTGTTGCATGGCAGATCATTATGGTGTGGACTGGGCCTTATAGTATGAGAGTCAACGTTAGGATTAGCGTAAGGCATTAGGGTTAGTGTTAAGGGCTATACTGTTAATGTTAGCATTAGGGTATGTGTTTTGGGTTGGGTGGTTAGTGTTAAGGGCTATACTGTTAATGTTAGCATTAGGGTATATATGTCTTAGGTTGGGTGGTTAGTGTTAAGGGCTATACTGTTAATGTTAGCATTAGGGTATATATGTGTTAGGTTGGGTGGTTTTGCAATAGGGTCAGGGTTAACTTCAGGGTCATGGTGTTGAGATTTTTCTTAATTTGTGATGGTTGATTTAATGTTGCAAACTGTCGACATTGCTTGAGGCTATGGGGTATTTATGCATGGATGACTGCCCTAAAACGAAATGAGACCAAGAGATACGGGCTTGTCTGGCCTCCAATTTCACCCCTGTGTTCACGCACGCGACAAAGGTCAGATATTGACCACCGTCCGCATCACAAAATAGATGTTGCGGCCTGCCTTCATCAGTTATTTTCATTATACATAATGACATTTAGATTTAGGAGGAGGAACGAATGTGATTTTTTTCACCCCCTCCCGGTGTTCAAGAAATAAAAAATGCTGGCTCAGGATAATTTATGACAAGAGAACGAATGGCAACTGGATGGAGTATTATCATGTTCATGTTGAACTCTGCTGAGCAAACACTTTGTGTGTGTGTGCGTCTGTGCGTGTGTGTGTGTGTGTGTGTGTGTGTGTGTGTGTGTGTGTGTGTGTGTGTGTGTGTGGTTAGAGAGAGGGAGAGATAAAAGGGGTGGGGGTGCATACCATATATACCATATGCATTTAGACTGCATGTGTGCCCACCGACACTGCAATGGAAATCTGAATCCTGCCACTTGTGTTTTACTAAAGGCTGATTAGCAAAGACGTAAATAGACGTATTTCTTTGGTCGGCACGCAGCTATAAGTAGACAGTAAAATCAGGCTTAACCACTTGAACCCCGACGATTTGATGTGATGAGAGTGAGTTACACTGTGGCGATAAAAGAGCGTGCCAAGTACAGCTGTAACTCGGGTCCATTTCACTAAGAATAGAGAGGTTTTAAGTGCTTACGCTATAGCAGAGTGGCATGCCAGCGGAGAGAGACAGACAGACAGACAGACAGACAGACAGACAGACAGACAGACAGACAGACAGACAGACAGACAGGCAGACAGGCAGACAGGCAGGCAGGCGGTGCTGGGGATATATATACGGCGGCATTAGTGCATGATGATGATGTTTCTGTTGTTGTTTCTATGTTTGCTGTGTGACTTACTGACTGGCTGACTGGCAGCAGGACAGCATGTCAGGGAACAACGCTAGGGCAAAGCCCTGCTTTCTTCAGATAAAGACCGACATGATAGTACTCAAGTGAGTATGTGTGTGTGTGTGTGTGTGTGTGTGTGTGTGTGTGCGTGTGCGTTTGCGTTTGCGTGTGCACGAGCTTGTGAGCGTTGTTAGAACGGGGGGGGGGGGTCGCATTTGAATACGAACAATCTGGGATTCATAATGGAACAGATAGAGAGAGAGAGAGCGAGAGAGAGAGAGAGAGGATGAAGGGGACAGGGGGTGTCTAGGCGATTTGACTTGCGAATGAGGCGATGCATATCTGCATGCTAATTACACGGCAAGCAGGGGAGAACGAGAGGGAAAGGCTTCCCATGAGCCAGACAGGAGCGAGAGAGGCACACACACACGGGAGACAGAGAGAGAGCGAAACAAGGTACCGCACGGGACAAACGAAGCAACGGAACGAAGGGAACGGGACGGACATGCTATACAAACGAACACACGAAAGCAACGGAATCGAGCCACGTATACGACGTGGACGGGACGCGTGGCTAATTAATTAACCAGTTTGCCTTCATTCTACCGGCGTCTGATGTTCAACTTTTGTTTTTGCTTTTCGGCGAGGATCTGTGTGTGTTTATGTGTGGAGGGGGGCTGGTGGGGGGTGGTGGTACATATCGGCAATATATGGGGGTCGGCGTCCGAAAATTAAAATTATTGATTGATGCTCTGAGGAGGGGTGGGTGTGTGTGTGTGTGTGGGTGGAGGGGTTGGGTGGGTGGGTGCTGGCGAGGGAGAGGACGTTTTGAGGATCTAATTACGAGAGGTTGGGGCCAGAGCCTGGAACGATAATGGATGACGACGACGTGCACTGTGGCGATTGGCCATTAATCTCCGTTAACTCCGCACCAGGATATTAAAAATTCTAATTAGGCGGACAAAAAAAATTGTGTGGATAGTGTGTGTGTGTGTGTGTGACTGTGTGTGCGCATGTTGTACACGTGAGCTGATATTTCGGGCGCCCTGCACAGTGAGACACCATCGCTCTCCCACGGTACAATATATACACTGTACATGAGTATATTAATTGTACGGCCAGCCAGTCTTAAGTTTTAACTCGAATTTGACTGAGCAAATTTTAACATGCGAGTGTGTCTGAATGTGTGTGTGTGTGTGTGTGTGTGTGTGTGTGTGTGTGTGTGTGTGTGTGTCTGAATGTGTGCGTGCGTGCACGTGCGTGTGTACCTGGCTGCCAGATTTGTCTTTTTGAGCATTATAATAAAATCCTCCTGAAGTGTTGATTTGTGCAAAACCGGGTCAAACAGAGTTAAATCAACATTATGGTTTTACCGTGTATTTTTCATGATGCCAATTAATTTATTATTAACACAATACCTACCGTTTTATGTTTCATTCTATGAAACCTTTGCAACTTAATTTTATTTGTATTATTGTGCAATGCTTTGCTATATTCCAGGCTCACTTTAGGAAATGAAAATAAAAATATATCAACTTTTTTTTGGGTCATTGTGTCATTTGCTGGTAAACAAGATTCACCAACATGCAAAAATCCTTAACCACTGAAAGTACAAACCTGAGTTGGTTGATCGGTTCTGTACTTTCCCCCCCAGATATCTTTGTCAAAAATATGTATATGTATACAAGCACTATGTGAGCTTGTAGATGGGCTATCTAATGTGTGCCCCACCCAACACCCCCCCACCCCCTATAGTGAGACTGTGGAGGTGGTTACCTACAGAAACACACTGCTCTCTCGCTTTAAAGTATTTGGGGGATTTTCCCTGTTTTTGTTTTTGTTGCCCCAAAACCTCCCCGTCTACCAAAACAAACAGTGAAACACCACCACACTACTACTCCAGCAGCCGATGACATGCAATCAATATCTATCCATCCATCCATCCATCTATATCTATGTAAAGGGAAAAGTTACATATGCCTAAGAAATGCAAAGCATGACTCCCACCTAATGCGCCCAGAGGGAGTGCCCAGCATGGAGGAAAGCCTCCCTTATATAGCACTGAAGGGGGTTCTTCTGTGATGATGTCATCAGTAGTGGCCTTGGGCGGGTTACATCAGGCCTTGTGCCCGCCCTGGACAGCTGGAGGAGTGTGTACTGTAGCTCTAGACGTCAGGCCAGTGCTGCTTCCATCAATAGCTGTACCGCCTTACACGCTCTGACATTGTCGATAGATTATGAAATCTCACAGTGTCAGCTATTCAATATCACAAATTGCTCCCTGTGTGTGTGTGTGTGTGTGTGTGTGTGTGTGCGTGTGTGTGTGTGTGTGTGTGTGTGTGTGTGTGTGTGTGTGTGTGTGTGTGTGCCTGTGCCTGTGTGTGTGTGTGTGTGTGTGTGTGTGTGTGTGTGTGGGACATATGCGGTAAATATGCAACGGGTTAATGCATACATGTTCCTGCAATGTCTTGGTGTATTCACTCTGCATGATTAGGAACTGTCCTTGAATTAGTAAGATGAAATCGCACCACACCGCCCACCCCCACCACGTGACACATGCGCGCACGCACACACACACACACACACACACACACACACACACAGCACACACACATACAGTACAGGCATACACTACACAAACATCTCCTATTAGTTTAAGAGTATAGAGGCATAGTGGAACACACACACACACACACACACACACACACACACAATGAAGGAACGTGTTTCACCTCTAAGTTAATTCGCTGCTTATTAGCGGTAGAGGAGAATATGTGCACGCGTGTGTGTGTGTGTGTGTGTGTGTGTGTGTGTGTGTGTGAGTGCGTGTGCACGCGCGCGCATGTGTGTGTGTGATGGCCAGCACGATGTCATTACCTTAATGGTCTTGCGCTAGGGTTGGTCATTAAGAGAGGATATTAAAGCAGTAGGCTGTTTTTATATGCATGGAAGGCTGGCGTGTGTGTGTGTGTGTGTGTGTGTGTGTATGTGGGGGGGGTCACAGTTTGTTGCACATCACTCATATTGAGAAAACAAACACACACACACACACACACACACACACACACACACACGCACACACACACACACTATACAGGTGTACATACAATGAAGAGACACTTGTGTCTATCGCCCTCTCTCTCTCACACTTTACATGAAAATACACACACACACATACACACACACACACACACACACACACACACTCGGGAAACACTTATAGATGCACCCGCTTGCCCCCCCCCCCTCTAAAGTGGCGTTTTATGCATATGCGCCCCCTCTCCCTCCAGTCACATTGATATAGAAATTTATGAGCTGTGGGGTTTGACGTGCATATCATTATTATTATTGTTATTATCTATTTCAGGCAGGGAAATAACATTAGGCCAGGGCAGGAGCGTATATATAGAGACAGCAGGCAGGGGCCTATCAGCGCCACAATCACACAGCCCGGCGTTACGGCTGATTTATGCGGCCTGGTAACTGCCTGGGGTAACGCCCCTGGAGGTACCGGCCCGTAAAAAATTGTTTTAGTCGATTGATTAATCAGGCCTAGTCATTTGTACTTCATATGCGTATGTGCATTGGGGAGGGGTGTGTGCGTGTGTGTGTGTGTGTGTGTGTGTGGAGGGGGGGGGGGGGGGGGGGGGGTAATTCTCTGAAGACTGAATGGTCGACGCGACCTTGTTGGGCAAGGTGATAGGAGAGAGAGAGAGAGAGAGAGAGAGAGAGAGAGAGAGAGAGGGAGCAAGAATGCATGGTTGCAACACAGAGAGAAGAAATACTATGAGAGGATGAATTATGAATTGTGTTTATTAAACACTTGAAGCCCAGCATCCATATTGGCCAAAACGTTACATTTCTGTGCTTGTATATAGCTATTTTTGACCACTAATGGCAACTTTTGCTTTTTGATAGCAACTTTTACTACTAATACCATCAGAATCAGCTTTATTGTCACATCAAAGTTATACTTTTGAATACTTCAGCATTTTAAAAAGGAAGTATTTCAACTTGAGAACTAATTTCACAGAGTACAGTTTTCACTTGTAGTTGAGTAACATAATACGTGAACATAATATAAAACCAAAATGAATACAACTTTAGTTTAGGAAGAAACAATACAACACATCCTGTTAATGCAAAGCCGCATCTACAATCGCGGCTACAGCTAAAACTCTCTTTGCAGATCAGTCTTTTGTTCCCGTCATGCTGGGCCGGACAAGCAGAATCCCCGGAGAACTTTGAAATGAAGGCAGTTGGAAGCAGAATGATTCAAGCAGAAACAAAACAATACCAAAAAACACAATGTTCTCAAAATGGGACTTAGCATAATACTATACTGCTCTGGGAGAACACATTGTGACTGAGGACAAAATAAATGTTCTTGTCCCCACAAGAGAATTGATTCTCTGAGTTACAGGCCTCCAATAAGGTAAAGCTGCAGATAGGGTTCAGGGTGGGATTAAACATTAGTGGTTAAGTTTAGATTTGCGGGTGGAGTTTCACCAAATAGTATACCTATTTGCACGCTGGTGTTGCACACAGAAAATAGGCAATCTACAAGCCCAATTTTCTACGGCTACTTTCAGTATGCTGAAGGCTTCAAATTGCCCCAAAAAGATACGATTATAAAATCACAAGTACAGTATATCAGTAAGACACCCTGAGGGCGTGCAGCCGTGCACGCATCCGCCTGAGTGACAGCAGACTGCTGGGCGAGCGCTGGCGCTTTGGCATGGGGGGTCAGATCAACATAATGTAATGAATTCTGTACTGGCCATATATGGAGCGTGTCTTGAGTGTACAGGGTTTGATGAGGTCAGATCAACATATGGAATGTCAGAACAGGTCAGCTCCATTATGGATGTCACGTGATGTCACGAGGCATGACCATGTATGGAGGCGTGGGGTGACGGACGGACGGACTGACTGATGGGAAATGCGCGTTTTCATACAGTAAATGCGACCTGTGGTCGCAACAAACTTGAATGCGTGCGCGCGTTTGTGTATGTGTCACAGTGCGGTGTCACAGTGCGTGCATTTCTGCACATGCATGTGTGAGTGCGTGTGTGCGTCTGTGTGTGTGAAAACAAGAACAACAGCATTGTGTGTTATAACCATTATACTTGTGAATGTCAGGCATCATTTTCCAACAGCAAATGGACAGTCATTGTCTGTTACAGTAAGTGCACAACACAATAGTCCATTAGTGCATGTGATATAGACTAAAGCTGCTGTGGGTGACATGAGAGAAGCTGATTTTAGCATGGAAGATGTCTAATAACTGTCTTTATCCCAGTTGGAACCACTTTAGTGTCAAAGCGACCTTGAACAGGAGTACATTTCATAATGTGTATGTGTGTATATTGATCTGTATGAATGTACATCATTGCTGTAACAACCATGTCCAAAACGGTTTGAATAAATAAAATAACCAGTGCTCCAATGGATCCAATGTTATTTAGTCGTTCTTATCAAAATTGTCATTGGTTCAATGTTTATAAAAATGAAACCCACAGACACACTTAAAGACTTACAAAAAATTAAAGTAAGTAAAATAAACTTCGCAAAAAGTGAAAATTGCAGATGTATGTGTACTGTATGTGTATGTGTATACGTGTACTGTATATATGTATTTGAACGTGAGATCAAATACATATATAGCATGTATTTGTATGTAGTCGACTATACTGTATAAACGTTAGCTTAACTCATCTCATAGTGCAGCTAAAACACAAACAAATGAAATTCTGCATGCTTAACACGGTGTGACTGCGTACGTCCTTGTCAAGACACAACATGCATGGTGCTAATCTAAACTACAGGCATGTTTCCAGGGGTCGGGACCAATTCCAGCGCCACCCAAGCAGAGCCTGGATGCAACTAAAGTGGAATTGGGTGGAGGGGTGTGCGGCATACGCATGCATGTGGGGGCCATGCAGAGCACACAGGAACAATGCCCTGCATGATTCTAGATTCTAGAGAGCAGTGCTGGACTCTCAGGCACAGATTATTATAAATTTGGTCATTGGCAATGAGAACACTACAGGGGAGGGGAAAAACAAATATTAGCCCCCCCCCCCCCCCCCCCTCTTCAATGCCAGGGCCAGTGTGAGCTGTTTTCCATTTTAATGCATTATGTGTGTATAAGGGAGAGAGGGGAGATGAGTTTTTTCCCCCTCTCCATCTGTGTGTGTGTGTGTGTGTGTGCACACGTGTGTGTGTGTGTGTGTGTGTGTGTGTGTGTGTGTGTGTGTGTGTGTGTGTGTGTGTGTGTGTGTGTGTGTGTGTGTGCGTGTATGTGTGTGTGTGTACGTGTGCATGTGTCTGATTTGGCGGTCCTCCGATTTACATTTTTCTTGCACAGCCTGCGAAATGTTTTCAGACGTGGGGCAGCGTGACTGCAATAATATATAAGGCATGCTCTCTCTCTCCCTCACTCTCTCTCTCTCTCTCTCTTTCTCTCTCTCACACACACACACACACACACACACACACACACACACACACACACACACACACACACACACACACACACACATACACATACACATACACATACACATACACATACACACACACACACACACACACACACACACACACACACCTACACTGCTCGCTTTTTACAAATTGTGCGTGCATGCGTGCGTGCGTGCATGCGTGTTTGTGTGTATAACATGTTTGTGTGTGTGTGTGTGTGTGTGTTGCCATCAGTGAAATGGAAACGCACACTCGGCGTGATTGTGTGCTTTCCTTCCATAGCTCAGCATCACTTAGTGTTGTACTGAACTCTTCCATTCACTTCACACCTCACCATGTATCTCCACAACACACACACACCTCCCTGTGGGGCACGTCTCAAATGTGGAGGTTCAACTCTGCAACAAAAAAACAAAAAAACAAAAAAGGTGTTATTACTGTTTTGTCAATCAAAGACACGTGCAGTCAAACAGACGGTGGTTTTCACGTCAAGGTGGACCCCCAAATGAGAGAGAGAGAGAGATCCAGAGTGCATATATGCAATGGCTCCCGGTTTGGTATGCATCAGGCCATGGCCACGGACCCCCGTCACTCTGACAGTGATGGGGGTTCTTAACTATTTAGCTTAACTATTTAGTTA
The DNA here is from genome assembly GCF_964188405.1 of Protomyctophum parallelum. Taxonomy (NCBI): domain Eukaryota; kingdom Metazoa; phylum Chordata; class Actinopteri; order Myctophiformes; family Myctophidae; genus Protomyctophum; species Protomyctophum parallelum. The sequence goes on along the minus strand of NC_139712.1, from coordinate 33,820,629 downwards.
AGAATCCAGCCGGGGCACCTGATGGAGGGGAAAGGAAATGGTCGAAATAACGTGTTCCTTCCACGCACTATACGTCCAGCCGGGGAAACTCTCCCCCTGTCAGGTGAAAAGAAGTGGCTTGCATGGATAGAAGGAAGCATGAGGTCAGTCCGCTGACCCCCAGGTTGGCAGAGGAAGTGTAGCGCCCAGGATTACATTTGATAATTGACACTAGGTGAAAAAATGGGTTGCAATCGTGAGATAAAAATAATCACATTTTTAACTGCGGACCCCCTGGAACCCCCTCAACCCCCACCTCCGCTGGGGGTGTCCCCGGTCCCCCACTTTGAGAACCGCTGCTATAAATCCAGCACCACGGCGGATTCGAACCCACAACCTCCATGGTGGTGGGCAGATATCATTTACCACCGCTCCACCCACTCCAGCGCCCCCTTACTTTTAGTACTATAGTATCCAATCATCTCCTCCTACTCTTGCAGTCAGATCTAGACCATGAATCTTTACATGGCGGGTTGCTAAAAAAAAAAAAGACACCCAACTGTAAAATATACAGTACAGTTGGGTGTGCGACTATATGTCTATTATTTGGTGTTGTGGTCTGGTGGCCTATCATGATGTTAGGCTATCTGTGTCGACTTCTGCATATTTGGCTGTCTGCTCTGTCGACAGACAGGAAAACAGAAACACTTTGCATGGATTGAACGTTCTCAGTCGCCTTCTATGGAAGCATGTATAGTGCACCGTAAATGGTGCCGTAAATGGTGTTTGTGTGTGTGTGTGTGTGTGTGTGTGTGTGTGTGTGTGTGTGTGTTTCACAAATAGCAGATTGGGACTTGGAATATTTCCGCAATATTTTTTATTTTTTAGCTTTACTCCATGAACTTGAGAAGAACTTTGCCACGCTAAGAAGAAGACTAAGAAGAAGAAGAAGAAGAAGAAGAAGAAGAGAGAGACAGAGAGTGAGAGTGAGGAAGAGAGAGAGGCATTTCAATCTACTCTCCTATTTCACGGCACTCAGATATTTCACCGGTTGGTCAGAACTGAACCATCCTAACAGGCCCACAGCATTCTGCTCAACCGAGGGTTCCGCATCGCAGCTCCCAAAATCACAAACACACACGGACCATCCACGCGTCCCGCATGCACCTCTTCTCCCTTTCCGTTCAAACCCCCAACCTGGGGCGACGCGCTCGCATGAGCTCCATTACAATTTACAATTTACAATTTACAATTTAGGCATTTAGCAGACGCTCTTAATCCAGAGCGACTTACATTTAGGCAAGAACAAAAGCATGGGAATACATCACATAAAGCATTTATCATGGAACATGCGTAAGATAAGAAGGTAACAGTGGAATATCTATATGATGAAACTATACATACACTATACATAATAAACTATACATATTCACTACTATGCTATACATATGTACTATGGCGTGCTATGACTATATACAATACAATTATAGTGCTGTCTACATAACATGCTATAAGTCTGTGTCAAATGCTATCTAAGCCAACAGAAATGCTATGTAAGGGGTTAGGGTAAGTGCTATGGGCCATGATGGAGTCTGAAAAGGTGGGTTTTCAGGCTACGGCGGAAGATTGGGAGTGATGCTGCAGTTCTGACTGCAATGGGAAGTGCATTCCACAGTTTTGGAGCCAGAAGGGAGAAGAGTTTGGGACGTGTGGAGCGTTGTCCCGGCGTTTTTAGTGAGGGTACTTCCAGTTTCCCTGCGTTGGCTGATCTGAGTGCGCGGGAGGGTTTGTAGGGTTCAATCATACTTGTAAGATATGGGGGAGCCATACCTTTGGTTGCTTTGAATGCCAGCATCAGAGTTTTGTATTCTGTGCGGGCAGCGACCGGGAGCCAGTGGAGGGAGCGGAGCAGGGGGGAGACATGTGAGAATTTTGGCTGGTTGAAGACCAAGCGAGCTGCTGCATTTTGGATCAGCTGGAGAGGCTTAAGTGCACATGCTGGTAGGCCTGCTGGTAGGCTCCATCTAAGCACTCTGTCATTTAAAGTCTAACACAGGTATCGATTCCATAGGTTTGATTCTAAATGCAATGATGTCTTCCTCTGAGAGTTGATTAAAGCCTTTTGGTATTGATGCACTGTGCGTGCGTGCGTGAGAGAGAGAGAGAGAGAGTACGACGTAGGGAAGGATGGGGTGAAGAAAGAAGAGAGAAGGCTTACATTGTCGGTTTGTGAGTGCATGCGTAGACTGCACACGTACGTACATACAGGTATGTGTGCGTGTGTGTGTGTGTGCGTGCGTGTGCATGCCGCGCATGTATTTATTGATGGAAGCATTACAGAAAGCCACAGCGCGGGGACTTGCGTGATCCAGAACGACAGCCTCAGCTGATTGGTGAAGCCCAGAGCAGGCTGTGTGAAGCTGAGGGGCTTTAACTCACCTTAAAGTCAAATCACATTCAGCAGTCGTGGCCGTCGGGCGGAAAACCTTGCATGTCCAAAAGCGTTCCTTTTTCATAATTATTTCAAAAATAGTGAAAATAGCTGCTCAACGTGCTCACAGCATGCGGTATCATGCCATGTTGCGTGAGCTAGTATTTGTTAATTTCTGTGCGACGCTCTTGTGTGATGAAGTATAGTTGGGCGTTCATTTGCGAGAAAACATAAAAAGTTGAAATTATGGAAATACGAGGTTTTCCGCCACGGCTCTGTGTTACTCTGCTGCTCACGCCGCTGATCAATGCACAGCCAGTCACTACGTTACAGTCCCTCATTCACTGATCAATGCACAGCCAGTCACTACGTTACAGTCCCTCATTCACTGATCAATGCACAGCCAGTCACTACGTTACAGTCCCTCATTCACTGATCAATGCACAGCCAGTCACTACGTTACAGTCCCTCATTCACTGATCAATGCACAGCCAGTCACTACGTTACAGTCCCTCATTCACTGATCAATGCACAGCCAGTCACTACGTTACAGTCCCTCATTCACTGATCAATGCACAGCCAGTCACTACGTTACAGTCCCTCATTCACTGATCAATGCACAGCCAGTCACTACGTTACAGTCCCTCATTCACTGATCAATGCACAGCCAGTCACTACGTTACAGTCCCTCATTCACTGATCAATGCACAGCCAGTCACTACGTTACAGTCCCTCATTCACTGCTGGGACGCCATTATGAACACACCTCACTCCACCAATCAACCTGACCACCAGCCGTGTGTGTGTGTGTGTGTGTGTGTGTGTGTGTGTGTGTGTGTGTGTGTGCGTGTGCGTGTGTTTGTGCGTGTTTAATCTTTAGATACATTTGTTCAATTGCATAATTGTATTGTAAGGCCTCCATTGTAAAATACAAAATGGTTGGTCTTACTATCAAAGCCAGTATAAGCTATTAAAACTCAAACCAAAACACTGTGTATTATTACGCACACCTTTGGTGACAATTGCCGATCTACAAGCTTTTCCTTTTTCTTTTTAATCCTCTTTTTTCGCTATGTTAATGAATTCGTCCCCACACACATTTACGTGTTTGCCCGACACATGCATGTAAAGCGTCTTTGAGTACTTATGAAAAGCGCTATGTAAATCCCAATTATTATTATTATTACTGCTGTTGAATCCCACTGACTCACCTGCCAGAGAGGAGCCCCCACCGGGAGGACGTAGAGCCTTCATCCTACTCCTCCCGCCCAACACTCCCCGCTGACAGGTGCCGCCACTAGCCTGTAGGCGTACTGTACCTGCAGTGACAATTATCCCCCTCCTCCCCCGAACACGGGCCAATTGTGTCCATGCATGGCATGCATAAGCTCGACAAAGCCGTACATGCACCACGGTTACAAGCCTTACAAGTGAGCTTGTACTGTAGATGTGGTATAGAGAGTATGCACAGGCATGATTTTCCCATCAGGACATTCCTCCCTCATCTAGACTGAGTGGCAAAACATTGAGCAGCATGGAGTGTTGTAGTTTGGAAGCGCTCGTTGGAAATCACTCAACCATCCTGCATACCACCTGTTTCTAAATGTCACATAATGCAGGAGGCAGCAAAATGTTATTGAAAACAAGCACTTCCAAAGTCTGACACAGAAAAATAATCAAATGCAGGGCATTTCTTGACAGAAAGTAGCTCATAACGTTTCTATGGTGGATTTTAATGAAACAAAAACTTTGCAGATAGAAAGAGGATAATTCAAGCTTTTCGTTCAGCTGCAATGTTGGTGAGTTTAACATTGTTTAATGCAATCAGACAGGACTTTTCTGTTTGGATGAATGGGCTGTCATGGCCAGAAAGTAGTTTTTTGCCACTCAGTGGGCGTTCATGTGCATACCCTCTATAAGGGTTAAAATTGGGGGGGCCAAGTGTAGGCCCTTGGGGGACTCCTGTCAACGCATTATTCAACTGGTTGAATGTCTCTTTACCATATACATCACAGTAGCGTATTTTGAGGACGTTTGGGGCTAGCATCTTGTCTCATATGCATAATTGGTACGGCAGGAGAGGATCGACCTTCTCTAAACCAAGTCCGGCAAATATGCAGTGCTAATTATATCCAACTATTCAATGCAAGAAAAGAAAAATAAATAAGCATATACATTTTTTTTTCTCCATTGTTTTGCCAGATGATAAAAATTCCATCGTTTTGCAACATTGTATCTTTAAAGTGCAGTGGATAACAATGCAGCATTTCCATTCCGGTGTCTCTATACACAATATAAGAATTAGACTGAATAACATTGAATCCCTCACACACACTCACACACAGACTTAACGCACATGGAGTGGAACACGTGCACACACACACACACACACACACCTTGACCTGGGTCTCCCGAGCTAATTAAAGGGAAAGGTAGGAGAGCGCGGAGATGCGATAACGGTGAATCATGTAGAATAGTTGTAATGGGTGACCTTTTTTTTCTCCAGTCCCCCACGCAGGCGAGCAGAAATCTCATTTGAGAGTGAGCCGTTCCAATTTGCCGTGGCGAGGCAGGTGTCAGAGTCTCTAGCAGGCAGAAAAACATCCCCCGGTGGCTCGTCTTTTGTCTGAGAGAACAGCCGCACGCACACGCTGCCTCCTGTGTGACTGCAGAGTGGAAACAGTCCACAGCAACAGGCTCCATGTTAGACCAGCAGTACTTATTGGCAGCTTTATGTCTATAGCACATTCCAACAACAAGGCCATTCAATGTGCCTTATAATAAAACATTAAGCCATTTTGGACTGAGGTCGATTAAAAAAAAAAGGCTTCTAAATCCTAAAAAGATTCTGTGTCAGTGGTGCTCAAGCTTTTTCATGTCAAGGACCCCCATAATTATCTCTATTGGGCCACGGACCCCCATCTCAAAATATGTAGTTCCAGGGACCCCCCAGAAGCCAATATTTTAGTTAAACATGTTCGCTCTGAAATTCAAAGATTTGTGCGACATTTTCACGATTTTTCAAAAATAGCAGACCTACAAGCTCGTAGCGTGCCACTTGGTGGCGTGCTATGAGCTTGTAGATCTTCTATTTTTCAATAGCTAAAGCATAACATAATGCTAACACCAAAAGGGGTTCCCGCTCAAAATGGGTTAAGCAAAGGAAACGCATCATAAAAAAAACAAAATAAGTAAAAATGTAAAGACAAATAAGAGCAAAGTGCAAAGAACGGCGGCAAACAGAAAGGCTTTTATTTGTGATTTGAAACAACTAAGAGTGGCAGCAATCCAAATAAGCATAAAATAACCATAATCCAGCTGATACAGTGTGGACATGACATGCGGTTAGATATGAGGTGCATAAGTATTAAGGTTAGCCCAGGGGTAAGGTAGACATGAGGTGCATAAGGTTAGCCCAGGGGTAAGGCAGGCAACCTGCTGCTCTAGAGCCACATGTGGCTCTTAAGCTGCGTTCAGACTTCAATATATATATTTGCCTCGGTTCGTCCCCTTTGTGTTGTGCCAGGTCGCGTCGCGCCCGTTCGCGCAATTCTCGTCTTTGCATTGACTTTGTATGCAATCGCACCGCTCTAACCATCCAAGTCTGAACTTGGATTAGGTCACGTTTAGGCCCTCTCCCGTGGCTCCCAGTTGCTACAAAGAAGTATGAAAAGGAATAAGAGGTTTTCTTTTATTTCTTTTGCATTTTAATCATAATTTATTATTGAATTTGTAGTAGGCATAAAGTTATATTCTTTCATTTTGATATTGCAAAAACAATGTTGCCTATATACACCAGATAAAAATAAGAAACACATTTAATGAAGGAAAATAAAAAAAATATTAATGCTAAGAGATCTTGGTTTGTTTTCACCACCAATGCTGCCTGTTTACTGGTACAGTCTATACTTGATATGCTTTGAGAAATTAGCAAACAATAAAATGTAATGAATGAAAGACCAGAAAAATCACAAATAAATAAAGTTTACTTTATTAAAGCAAACATATTTTGCGGCTCCAGATAGAATTGTAATACGTTTTTGGGCCAAAAATGGCTCTTCTGATAATAAAGGTTGCCTACCTGAGATACAACAGTTTAAAGTGCAAACAGAGTATCACCCAGTGCTGTCAGTTTTTCTCTATAATCACATTTGATGCTTTATTACGTTTTATATAAAACAAAATTAATATTCAAATTATATTTGACACCTGAATTTTTTTCCAACAGCTCTAGTATATCAACGTATTTGTCATGTTCTAATTTTACTCAAGCAAAATATAATATATATATATATATATATATTTATACTGCTCTTCTTCCATTGCTGTCCATACATTCACTCATTGTTGAGCGGAGTCCCTCAGTGTTTATTCTGCTATACATTGTAAACGCTTACAATGCGTTGCAATGTGACACGTTGTAAGCTTGTAGATCGGCTATTTTTCCCGGAAAGTTTTTCCCAGAATACGGATGCTCAGTTTTACATTTTTAAAGGAATACTTCACCCGGAAAATTACTCCCCCCCCCCCCTCCCCCCTATCAATTACTCACCTTGTGAAGCCTTGAACTCATGGTGAGTTGTTGTCTCCACCAGGCCGAAGGCATGTGGGGAGAGTATGTTTTGCACTCCGTCCGTCCGCGTGTCCGTCCGTCCGTGTGTCCGTCCGTGTGTCCGTGAACAGCTAATCTCGGCCACCGTTAACCCGGTCGATGCCATATTTTGCACACACACTCCCTGGATGCCAACCATGAACCTCTGCCCCAAACTTTCCAGAACGGCCTGTTATAGCGCCACCAGGAGGCCGCTTTGTGCAAAACAAGTTTTTGCACAGTACACCTACAGATTTTGTCCAAACATCACGCAAATTGGTACACAGTCTCTCTAGAGCCATTCAACGAAACGGGTCTTTCACATTTATCACACTCCATCCTGATTGGTTAAGATTGGCTTCCAAAGTTCACAGGAGTGCTCAGTTTCAAACAAAATGCTGCAAATCATGAACACATTGCGTGATTTCCGTCAAATTGTGCACCCACATTCCCACTAGGCCGAGGACGAAATGCCACATGAACAATTTCAACTCAGCCTCAAGGTGGCGCTATAACTGGCCGAAAAGTGTTTTTACCTCTAACTGCACGGATCTGTGGATAACCTGGTGGAGACCTGTGCCCGGAAGGGCACTTTTTCTAGTTTTGTTTGGTTTTGTCTCATTCCTGAGCCAATAGGAACTCACTTTGAGAGGCCTTAATGATCCAGGTTCAAAGACAATGTTCTATTGTTTTGTCAATGACAATGTTTTGTATTAGTAAATTTATATATTGACTCAGGAATGAAAAAAATATATTTTTTTGTATTAAAAAATCTGAATACTTCCACCGCTGTCCATAATGTACCTGTAATCTTTTTTTTACGGCATTTCTCCTCTTCTCTTCTCTTCTCTTCTCTTCTCTTCTCTTCTCTTCTCTTCTCTTCTCTTCTCTTCTCTTCTCTTCTCTTCTGAGGAGTAAGAAAAACAAAAAGAGCTCCATGTTGTTGCGTAGGTAAAGGATTATGTTAGTGATCAGAGCAAACATGAGCATTATAAACACAGTCCATCTTCATTAGGCTGCAGGCCACATATTACCGAGCTGGACACTGTGGAATGTTAGGATGTCCATGTAGCCCAGGGCACGAGCAGGAGGGCTGCTGCACTGAGCAGGGCTCACCACTGCCTTTGATCCTCTGCAAAATGTGTGTGTGTGTGTGTGTGTGTGTGTGTGTGTGCGTGCTTGCGTGCGTGCGAATATACGTGTACGTGTACGTGTACGTGTGCGTGCGAGTGTGTTAGCAGCAATGCAATTTCACAACCCAAGTACGCCAGCTGGTCCACGTTAAAGTTCCAAGGTAACCATGGCGCCCCGCGGCTGGTGGGGAGAGAGGGATCGAGGGAGAGAGTGTGTGTGTATGTGTGTACTTGTCTTACTATGCTTGTGAGGGCCCAAATGTATAGTCGAATTTGAGAAATAGACACGGTGAGCACAGTTTTTCCTGCACGGATCCTCGTAAGATAAATAGTTGTTTGATGGTAGCTTTACAATTGGGAAAAGATTGAGGTTTGGGGATAGGATTAGACATGTAGAGGTTAGGTATAGGTCTGAGGGGTGGAGGTATAATGCATATAGAGGTTAGGTATAGGTCTTAGGGGTGGAGGTATACTGCATGTAGAGGTTAGGTATAGGTCTTAGGGGTGGAGGTATACTGCATGTAGAGGTTAGGTATAGGTCTTAGGGGTGGAGGTATACTGCATGTAGAGGTTAGGTATAGGTCTTAGGGGTGGAGGTGTATACTGCATGTAGAGGTTAGGTATAGGTCTTAGGGGTGGAGGTATACTGCATGTAGAGGTTAGGTATAGGTCTTAGGGGTGGAGGTATACTGCATGTAGAGGTTAGGTATAGGTCTTAGGGGTGGAGGTATACTGCATGTAGAGGTTAGGTATAGGTCTTAGGGGTGGAGGTATACTGCATGTAGAGGTTAGGTATAGGTCTTAGGGGTGGAGGTATACTGCATGTAGAGGTTAGGTATAGGTCTTAGGGGTGGAGGTATACTGCATGTAGAGGTTAGGTATAGGTCTTAGGGGTGGAGGTATACTGCATGTAGAGGTTAGGTATAGGTCTTAGGGGTGGAGGTATACTGCATGTAGAGGTTAGGTATAGGTCTTAGGGGTGGAGGTATACTGCATGTAGAGGTTAGGTATAGGTCTTAGGGGTGGAGGTATACTGCATGTAGAGGTTAGGTATAGGTCTTAGGGGTGGAGGTATACTGCATGTAGAGGTTAGGTATAGGTCTTAGGGGTGGAGGTATACTGCATGTAGAGGTTAGGTATAGGTCTTATGGGTGGAGGTATACTGCATGCCTGTGTTTATCCTCAGTCACATGGCGGTGTCACAGACTGAAAATAGACTATCTAAAAAATAGTAACACAGGCCCGGGCCGGCCTAGCGGTCCGGGCACCTATAGGCTGGTAATCCCTCGTGACAGCGTGTCGCGGGTTCGAGTACCGACCCCGACGACCTTTGCTGCGTGTCTTCCCCTCCCACCCCCATCTCATCTTAAATAAATAGCAACACATTGTAAAAAATAAAATAAAATAAAAACACTGTCCTAAAATACTCAATATACAGTATGTCCTCACAAGTATAGTAATAAGTGTGATATGTGTGTGTGTGTGTGTGTGTGTGTGTGTGTGTGTGTGTGTGCGTGCGTGTGCGTGCGTGTGATAACATGTGGTATAGGTTTAGATGTGCTCCTGCAGCCTTCGGCCTCCTCTGGCGTTTGACTTTTAAGGAGTTTCAACACAGAGTCTTTGCCTCCGTCAGGTAAACAGGATACGGGTGGCTGATAACACTATACACAGATACACTGTCTGCCATGGGAGGACACACATACAGCGGACACCTCCACCCACTGAATACCTGATACACTGTCTGCCATGGGAGGACACACATACAGCGCACACCTCCACCCACTGAATACCTGATACACTGTCTGCCATGGGAGGACACACATGCAGCGCACACCTCCACCCACTGAATACCTGATACACTGTCTGCCATGGGAGGACACACATGCAGCGCACACCTCCACCCACTGAATATCTGATACACTGTCTGCCATGGGAGGACACACATGCAGCGCACACCTCCACCCACTGAATACCTGATACACTGTCTGCCATGGGAGGACACACATGCAGCGCACACCTCCACCCACTGAATACCTGATACACTGTCTACCATGGGAGGACACACATGCAGCGCACACCTCCACCCACTGAATACCTGATACACTGTCTGCCATGGGAGGACACACATGCAGCGCACACCTCCACCCACTGAATACCTGATACACTGTCTGCCATGGGAGGACACACATGCAGCGCACACCTCCACCCACTGAATATCTGGTCTCTCCTTAGCTTCACTAGAGTTGTACATGCAGTCCAGTGGTCTTCAACGCTTTTCAGGCTATGGACCACCTTCACATGTGGTCACATTGTTCAGACAATTAACTACTTTTAGTTTTTCATGATTTGTACTGATAATCGAGTAGTATCGTATATTAACCCATTTCAGCGGGGACACCCTGGAACCACTTCAAGGATCCCTGGGGGTCCCGAACATCACATTGAGAACCACTGGTAACGAATACAGTTTCATTACAGGCACCAAGCATGCCAAGAAACGTATTTGTGAGAGAAGCTTTGCTATACAAACCATGTACACATAACACTGGAACAAACCGCTGTTACTTTAGACAGGCAGGCTTGTTGACATCATTGATGATAATAGCTATTTAACATGGAACATTGGATACTGCATGGCTTGGCAAGCTAAACAGAGACCGTGCATTGCTTTTGGAAACTCTAGCAGTGCATGTACTCATCTTTCTTGTATTTGTTTTATTTCCAATAAAAAATACAGACAGACTTAGTGAAATGGACTTTAGTTACAACTGTACTCTTTGATTGATTGAGTGATTGAATACAAATACTACTCAAATTGAATACAAATGTTATGCTAAAACAATCATACCCTGAAGAAGCCATTTCGTGGCGAAACGAAACTATCTGTCTGTGTCCCACATGGAGATCTCTGTATCTGAACAGTCCAAACTGAAACTGTGAAAAGTGGAGTGGTTAAGTCAGGGGTGCCCACACTTTTTTGACTCGAGAACTACTTTTAAACTGACCAGCTCAGCAAGATCTACCCACGCCCAAAAATAGTATCCCATTGCTGAAAATAGTTTTAAACAGTTACCTGAGGCGTTAGATATAAGACAAACACACCTCAAATGGGAAATAGAAGGGCGAAATAGGAATTGGTATAGGTTTTTTTAAAATATATTATAACTTTGTAATGTTTGTCTGCAACACTCTTGAAAACAATGAATTGCTTTGTGGGTTTGAGCTGACAGGTCCTTTTTATGTCATGTATCAATCAAGTCACCTTAATTCAAGTAGCAGCCAAAAGTATTTTTATATATTTTTTTATTATATATTTTAGGAGCATGTCATGTGGTCTACTTGCACAACCTATGTGATCTACTGGTAGATCGCGATCTACCTTTTGGGCACCCCTGGGTTAAGTAATCAATTTGCAGGTGTGGGGTTGCTATGGCAATCAATTGGCTGAGGCAGAGGCTGGAAATTGCACAGGTGATCGGGGACTTTGGCTCATTAGGCCCACTGACAGAGCCTGACCAGAGCCTTTTGTGGTTGTTCTGGAGAACCATGGGTCCGACCGACTCGATACCGGGCACTGCACTCCCTGCGGGGGTGTGTAGAATTTGAAGTCGGTGGGGCAAACAGTTCTCGATTTACGTGCATTACAACCGTACACACATGCACACACACACGCGCGCACGCACAGAGACGTGGCACATTTATAGTAGGAAGGTGTGGGGCACAGCCCGTAGCACTTGCCGTAGCACTTGCCGTAGCCTTGTCGACCTTACAGGCGTATGCAAAGACTACTTATGTAACTTAGATAGCATTTTTAATGTAGACATGCTGTAGCACAAATTGCAAAGATTGCCGGGATTGCAAAACATCCTCATTTTAAACTCTACTGCGCATGCTTAGTCTGCTTATATCGTCTGGAACCCTAGTGTGCCTGCTCGGTAACGGACACAGACACAGACAGACAGACACTTGTTTTGGGGGGATCCGTGGCCAAATACATACCAATTTGGGGGTCCTTGGCAAGAAAAAGTTTGAGAACCACTGGTGTAATAAATATACTGTCTTGTCTCTTACATGAGCTGAAAACAGTGAAATATGGAAAGGTGTATAGTTTGTATACTCTCTGACGTGCACTGAACGCGATAAAAAAAAGAACAAGAATCAAGCATTTATTTCTCCCCCTTTGTCTGTTGAGAGGTTAGCAGGGTCACCGCAAACATCGCCATGGTAACAATGCTGTTGACTTGATGCAGATGTTCACACCGCTATTCAGCTTTGATTAGTCCTTCCTGCTCCTCGTGGCACTCTAATCATTAGAGTGCTACAAGTGGCAACGAAAAGAACCTGTATCCAACGGATACAATGTCGTTATTTACTCACAATTGTCAGAGATACGGCAACAACAGATTTGATGGCATATAGTCTTTACTCCACGTCTGGTCTCCTGTGTTTCATGTTCACAGAGCGCTGTAAAGCCGGCTCGCAGACAATATTATTATTGTCATAATCAGCAGGGTTATGTGACCGAGGGGGTTGAGGCTATACATTTGGAGTGCAAAAAATGATGTGATATATAGCACACACTGCCGTGCACAACACCGACATGCAGCGAATGGACCAGATCGGGAATGTTAATATCAGTGTTCGTTGTTGTATAAGACTATGACCAATTTCAAAGGAGGGGAGATTCTTTCTCATCTTTACATTGGGAACAAAATCAGTGGAAAGTGTGATGGGAGAATGCTAAACAGGGCAGAGCCGCCCGCGCGTGTGTTTGAAACGGGGTCTTATTAACGTATAGCGAAGGAGGCCAGTTGCCTTTCATGCTTGTTATACCTGGCAGACAACTATGACAGGAACATATTACCTTCCATTCACGCTTTGGTTTGAACTGCAGGTGTATGTGTTCTGCGGGCATGCATCTGTTTGTTTGTTTGTTCCTTATGTTCGATTAAACCCTCAAAGAAGTACTTTATACTTTAAACCCCTGTGCACGAGAGAGAGAGAGAGAGAGAGAGAGAGTGTGTGTGTGTGTGTGTGTGTGTGTGTGTGTGTGTGTGTGTGTGTGTGTGTGTGTGTGTGTGTGTGTGTGTGTGTGCGTGTGTGTGTGTGTGTCATAGAGTGTGTCCTGTGGCTAGTGGTTTTGTGACTATAGCCCTCATGGTCAACCCAGAGGATGCTACTTTCAAAGCACATCTCGCCGTAAACACACTCGCATACGCAATTACACCTTTCTCTTTTTTACCTGTAGAGGTATAAAGTATTGAAAATTTGAAATACTCAAGCAAAGTAAAAGTAGGCTATTTCAAGATTTTACTTAAAGTACAGCACTTGAGTAAAATGTACAGTATACTCAGTTACTATCCACCCCCACTGCTCGGAGAACAGAGCGTTTCAATGTGCTCGCGGTCACGCCGTCGAGACTCAAAGGCACTCGCCTGCCTTCCTCACGGCCTGCAGCAAAACCGCTGCTCAGAATTTGAGTCCCTTATTGACAAAAAAAAAAGAAGGAATAAATAAGGCTAGTTAGGCGTTCTTTGGACAAAAAAAAAAGAAGGAATAAATAAGGCTAGTTAGGCGTTCTTTGTTCCCTTCCCCCCCACCCGCCCACCCCCCCCCCCCCCCCCCCCCCACACACACACACACACACACACACACTCACACTCTCCCTCCAGCTCAAAAAAGGAAAAATCATCCTGCTATCAAGCTGTCCAAGGCAGCCGGGAGAAAAATCTAATGAAAATATACTGGTACATATCGGTAATGATATTCCGTCTCTTCCCATCCTCACCTAATCAGAGGTGGAATACGGCACACACAACACTGTCCCCCTCTCTCTCTCTCTCTCTCTCTCTCTCTCTCCCCCCTGCCGTGACAGGCACAATTCATCACCGCTTTAATTTAGTCTGTTACTGTGGTGTCGATAGGACACACACCGCCTTGTGACCCTCACACACACACACACACACACACACACACACACGTGCACGCATCCCTATGAAAGACCATCTATCCCCATGCAGCATCTCATCTTCATCGCTAACACACATACACGCACACACATGCACGCACACATGCACGCACTCACGCACGCACGCACGCACGCACGCATGCATGCACGCACGCACGCACATCATTTGCATTAGTTTGAGGACAACATTGTAGGACGTTACATTTATAAATGCCACTTTTTTACCACTTTTTAAAATTACATTTTTAAACCCAACTCAACTCTAAAGTCTTAGTTTAACTATACATGCCCATGTCATGCACCCAAATAGCCAATCTACAAGCTCACACAACGTTGTTTAGCTTGTCTGTTTTGTATAAATGGAACCTAACATTTTAATAACCAACAACCTTTTTCTGTTGTATTTCTCAAACGTTTGGTCTTCACGAGTATACAATTGCACATGCACGCACACGCACACGCACACGCACGCACACACACACACACACACACACACACACACACACACACACACACACACACACACACACACACACACGGTCCAGGATAGCTATCTGTTGTGCGGACGGTGGTTGTGCTGGCCCTTTGCTCAAGGCCCTTCTGCTCACCCATGTCATCAGTCATTTAAAGCAATTAAGCAGTTCTCAATGAGCCTCAGCCACGCTTCTTCCTTGAGCAAGACGGAGAGCCGCTATTCACAAAGCCATTTTCTACCAAATCCTATTAAAGGTGGGAAAGAGAGAGAGAGAGAGAGAGAGAGAGAGAGAGAGAGAGAGAGAGAGAGAGGGGGGGGAAACGAGGTTGAAGACTTAAAATGGAGGGCTTTTATTTAAGGACTAGGAGGTATTACAGGGCAGATTACTCCTGGCTTATGTTCCTAGTCGGGGAAATTACATTCCCCCCTTTTCTTTTTTTTTTTTTTCTTCTCTTTTTTTTTCAGAGAGCCTGAGCTTTGGAGCCGGTGATGAGAATCACCTTAAGTCCATCTTGTTTTTCACTCCTGCGACTCGGATGGCCTCTTCTTGCCCGTCCTTGTTTTCGTGTTGCCGTGTGTGGGAGCTCGAGATTGCTGTTTTTCCACTTTTATTATTGGCACCTGCTGAGCCTTTTAAACACCTCAGGGGGGAACATGTTTCGTCAGGGCCTTGATGCTCTTGCTTGTGGCTTGATGCGCATCCTAGACCCGGTTCTTTCAAGGGAAATTACCTTTTATTTTCTGGTTCCCAGATTTGGTCTTAATTTTTTCTTGCGAGGCAAAAGCCACGTGCGTGATGTTTTTGGCGGTGCTTCAACACTCACGATGCTTAAAACAATACACCGTAGAACTGCAACTATGAATCACGACAAGGAGAAAAAACCCAACAACAACACCGGCGGGACCCAATATATCTTTACCTTAGCCGTGCACTCCATCCTGCTGTTCCCTTGCTTACCTCTCAATACAATACAGCAATTTGCCACAAAATCAATGCACGAGTCAATAGAACGTGAACTGCTATGTAATTTTGCCTTCATTTCATCTTCTGAATTGTGTTCAAGACATTTCCTTTGCTCATACAATGGGAGTTTCTATACAGCGTGTAAGAACGAAGCGATTTGTCTCTAATGTCTCACAGGTGTGAGACCTGCACAACGTTTTCAACACTCACACTGACTAAATAGAAAGCCCATCACAGCAACATAAAAGTAGGCTATATGCGACAGCATTTGAAACAGCACCTTAAAGCGGCACTAAGTAACATTCTTAACAGATAAAATGCAAATGTGTCCAATCTCTATGGTAGAGTATATGTTAATACAATACTACAACTAGTAGATTTTGTCTCCCTGGACTTCTATTGACATGTCACAGGTCATCATGGCTCGCCTAGACCATAGACTGTAAAAAATATGGACAAAGCGTTGCCCGGGTCTAACATGAACGTAAAATGAAGGCTGTCAGTCCTTGTATTGTAAATCGCCATCTTTCTAGATCCGTTTGGGCCCAGCTGGCCCATTGGCTGGCCCAGACAACGAGGCGGGACTTCCCCCCTTCTTCTTAGTTGGTTTTTATTTTGACTCGAGTGGGTGGGGAATCCCGATCATAGACTGTAACGGTAGCCACGCCCCTCAGAACATACGCGACTTTATGGTCATTCTTTAATAAATGGGACCATCATTTTCCAAAAAGAATATTATGACATTAGAAATGAGACTTTAAACTAGTGACTGGAAGCAGAAAGTATTCATGACCATGTTTATTAAGGTAATACAGTCTAGGTGGCTTCACAAAATATCTGTCTGACTGCCCCCCTGGCCTAGACACAAGGGGGGGGAGGAGGGGGGGCACTTAACCGCAGGGGAGCGCGGGAGGTGAACTGAACTGTAATAAAACGAGCACTCTTTTTTTCAATCTGACTGGTTTTTCAATCATACTGTAACGTGTGTGTGTGTATATATTTTATATATACACACACAGTAAGTACACACAAACCCACTGTGCTACACACCGTGCTACAGTGCACTGTTGCACTGTGGAGTCCAACGTGGTAACCTTTACCTGGATCAGTTTACAGTGCAACAGCACTATGTGAGTCATTATGCGTCCCCCCCTATCTGAGCCACTGTGCAACTTTTGGCTCCTTCACGGCTGGCCTTCTGCTTTGTAACACAGGGTACATTCACAGTTGGCCTCGCTGCCAGGACGGCCTGTCTTCACCTTGGCATTGACAAAAGAACAGCGAAAACTCAAAAACGTGAGCTATGGTGTGTGTGTGTGTGTGTGTGTGTGTGTGTGTGTACATGCGCGCACTTGTATTACTATACTCGTGAGGTCCAAAGGTCCCAAAGTTGGGAACAGATTCAGGTTGGGGTTAGGGTTAGGATTACGCATTTAGAGGTTATAGTTTTCGGTGTTCGGGTTTTCCCTATATTAAACTTGTGTGGCGATGTCACACATTTTCGGCCACTTTTCAGCTCTTTCCGATGCCGTCCTTAAAATGTTGATGTCTTCACAAGTACAGTAATACAAGCCTGTATTTGTGTGTGTTGTGTGTGTGTGTGTGTGTGTGTGTGTGTGTGTGTGTGTGTGTGTCTGTGTGCGTGCGTGCGTGCCTGCGTGCATGTGTGCGTGCGTGCGCCATTGCCATTGCCAAACTGTAAAACAGGTTCTGGGGTTTATTTTTGTTTGGTGAAAGCGGGGGCTCAGTGCTGCCGAACACAGACATCTGCAAAGAATAGAGCCACTCATTTGGCGTTAATCAAAACAGCCTGACTTTGTTCATGTTAGCTGCAGCGATCTGCTGGCCGCTGGCCTGGGAGCCAAGAGAGAAGGAAAACACAGATGCGCACACAGACACACGCACGCACGCACACACATGCACGCACGCGCGCACACAAGCTTGCACGCACGCAGAGAGAGAAGAGGCACCAGGATTTGAATAAAAGGTCAAATAGCTTTATCAATAACCCGTGGAAAATGTGTTTTGTTGAGGAGAAGGAGCAGGCGATCTGACAGTGGCCACCGCCCTGATGAATAACCACCAGGAGAATCAATAGAAAAGAGGAGCCGAGGCCAGAGGAGGAGTGGGGGAACATTTTGTCATCCGGCGGTACACTCCAATATCTGCGCTCATCCATCACAACGGCAACCAATGGCACTCCGTCTGGCGCTTTAATTGAAAGCACGCCGAAACAAGTTATTTACATGGCGGCGTGGATTTGACGCGGGAGCAGCGTCAAAGCCCTGGCAGCTCCGTTTCTCGCGTGTTTGCTAAACGACGCTCCACACTGTCTGCGCAGAAAAAATAAAAACAAAAAAACACGCTAGACTGTCAGCCCCCGAGACGGGGAATGCAGACAAATAGACTAGCAGTATCAAGTCTTCACACAAAAAGAATACCGGTATATGCGGAAAAGTGGATGGAAAGGGCTCGCTCTTTGCGGGAGATGTATGGTTATATCTTCTGCATATTTAACGTTAGGGGGGAAGGAATACAAATAAAATTGCTCTTACAAAAAAAAGTACAGCTAGAGAGTTCCATAATCCTGTGAAATAGAAGGCCATAAAACAGAGCAATATAGAAAAAATGTAAATATAATTTTAACCGCTGAAAGCTCCTTTCCCCATCATCATTTGACTTCTTGTAAGATATAAAACAACAAACCGCAGTCTGGTGGTTTAAATGCAGCCCGGCATCTTTTTTTATTGTTTTTTTTTTTTTCAAACACGACCTCTCCTTTCCTCCAGCAACAATCTGTGGTTTAGATTTGGGGTTGGCAGCCTTTGGTACTAAAGATGCTATAGGGTTTTTATTTTTCAGTCCCATTCACATATGGTTTGAAGGACCCCGACTGGGAATCCCCCCCGACTTTTTCTTTTTTCCTTTTCGCCCTGCCTCTCAGTGAGTTATGGGTTTGTGTCTCTTCTCTGCATCCTGCTCAATTTATGCTCCAGGATTAGTGTGGTGTGTGAACGCGTTCCCACAGTGTTGTGTCGATCTCCGCGGCGCTTCCTCATCTCATGTTACGTCTGTCTGGCAAACAGGACATGGAATATTTATGCTCAGGTAATCCTGTGTTGTTGCCGTACAAGAACCTTTTCAAAGGTTTCTTTTTGGATTATCGACACGTTTGGAAACTAAACTGCTTCTCAGAACACGTGTTTTACACTCTCAGGTCTCGGTAGTTGTATAACGCTGCGATCAATAATACCACATTACTGTTAGCGTGGTGACTTGGCCCAGTTGATGTGCTGACTGCATAACGATTCCAACCCAGTCTCTGTCAAAAATACATCAAACTAAGATTGAATATTTATGAATATTTTGATTCAGTGTGAATTCCATTACCAACTGACTGTTGACTCGCAGTATACTGTAGGTGCTGAAAACCATATTCCAAAGCATTCCATAGTCTGTTAGATTTTTTAGACTTGACCTGATCGAGTAATAAGTAAGTAAGTAATCCAATACAGTGAATATCATTGCATGTTTATTTATGTTATTGTTGCATTTTAATCAATTTAAAGCACAAGTTGATTTGAAAAATCTAGCTGGAAATACTCCCTAAAAATGCATGACTCCTTAACTGTGCAATGATTAGCAATCATTAAGTCAATAATTATTCATGTACTGTACGTTTTGGTAAATGTTAAAATGGCTCCAAAAAATGTAAACTGCTGGTATGTTTCTTTAATATAGATGTATGTTGGTTGTTGCCCAAGCTGATCTTCAGACACACTTGTCAGACCAGGTTAATTCCACTCCACAAACCTGGAGTGACTGAACAGAAAATAGTTACAGTACATTAATTCTCTGGGTTTTGCTATGTAGCCTGACGTTGAATGGAGTCTAACCTCATGAACCCCTAGGTGTCCCTATTATGGGGTGAACATTCTTGCGGAAATAGCCGAGAGCACCTATTTTCGGCGAAGGGATTTGGTATAGAGGGGGGGAAAGGAGGGGACCAAGTATAGAGCCATGGGGGACTCCGGTCAATAGGGTTGAAGTGGTTACAGAAGCTGCTGTATAGTGGTGGCGGTGAAATAACCCCACCAGGCCAACGTCCAAAACCCCTGGGTACTCCCCGCTGCACACGCAGTATACAACAACGTAATCATGGGATGCTCATCTGTTTTCCTAGTCTTGGGAGGTCTTGAAAGCCAGCAGTCATGTTCTGCTCTGTATCGTGTTTGCCCCGGGTGACCCAGTCTGAACTCCAGATGCTACTGTGTGTCACCATGTCACAAGCGGAGCCAAAAAAGGGCAGGGGGAGGAGACCCCTGTCTGCCTGCAAGCCAGCAAACATCTGTCGAGCACATTCACATGTGTAGCAGCCCGCCCTTATATACAGCAAAGGCTGTTCAGACCACACTGGCCGTGTTCAAGTACAGTACAGTACACACACTGTGCACAGCGCAGTGCACCGTGCCGCGTGTGCAGCAGTGCCATGGAGACCAGAGATGTTGGAACCAAAACAGGGGGCTGTTTTTAGTGCCTCACAACCCGTGGCCAAGGCCACATGAGGTGGGCCAGGGCTTATTCACACTCTAAGTAACTCAATTTCCCCTCTGAACTAAATTGTACTGATTCATTTCTTTT
The DNA here is from genome assembly GCF_964188405.1 of Protomyctophum parallelum. Lineage (NCBI taxonomy): Eukaryota > Metazoa > Chordata > Actinopteri > Myctophiformes > Myctophidae > Protomyctophum > Protomyctophum parallelum. The sequence goes on along the minus strand of NC_139712.1, from coordinate 33,800,447 downwards.
TATTTCTTATAGTATATATATACATATCTCGGTGCCGCATAGACGATTCTCCAGCTGGCCAATGTTCGGTGTTCAAATAAACAAATGTATTCTTACACGCCGAGAGGGGCTCTGGCAGAATCGCAAAAAAAATGGTTCTGTTGTTGAGACGTGCCTACTGGGAAACGGTACAGAAAAGGCTGGTGTAGTTTATTAGCAAATCTCTGGGTCCGTGGGGAGAAATGTCATATTCTACCCTTTTCTTTCTTTCCTTGTGAGCTTCCAAGGCAATTAACTAAAGCACTGGTTGAAATATTCCACAGCTTCGAGTCTTAGGACCGACTGCGGCGTTTATAGATAAAACAGATGCTTCTGGCAAATGTAAAGGGTGAAATTTACATTCACTGGAGTCCAAAAGGCTTGAAATACTCTTTCCGGTTATTGTCCACGTCCAGGCTGGGTCCCGAACGATGGGAGGAGGGACTGGGAATGCACTGGGAAACCACAGTGAAGCCACAGCCAGCCAAGTTCAGCAGGGAGTTCAAGGCTAAATCAATGCATATTTCCCTTTTAGTGGTGACGAGGGCTGGCCAAACGCACACTCTTCCCTCAAGACAGGATCTCAGCTTAAATAAAATAGTGATTGGAAGAGTCTCTTCCATTCGCGGGCTGTATGAGTTTCACAAAAAGCTAATTTTCCTGCTCCCCACAAATTCATATGGTGGAATTCTTCCCTGCCTTTCTGAATTCACAGTCGAGCTTATTAGCAGGGCATGGCGGCGGGCCAGTGTTTGTCTAAGGCTGCTGCACTCGAAGGCCTTCACTGACTACATGAAGAAACCTTGGCTCGCTCCTCTAAATATGTTTTCGCTGAAGTGTCCAGATACATTTTCCCCACAGTCACACAGTCAAGAGTTCTGAAGCAGGCCTTGGCCGGTGTGCGTTCCATACATGTGTTAATGCTAAAGGGGCTCCGGTTATTTTAGCCGTGCATTTGATGGTATGCTGACATATGGGGGCTGCCTGGTCTGGCCAAAGCCTGCCTAAAACCCTCCTCAGCCTGCATTGTGCATTGCTTGCCTCTGGGGAGCGCGGCAGCGTGTGTGTGCACGCTCTGCGGTCAGTAGTGCTAGTGCATTATTGTCTGACAGACTATTACCTCAACAATACCAAGCACCCCGAATTAAATAGCCATAACCTCTGGCTGTAGCCCCTCTATTGGCTTAAAAAAAGATTAAACAACAAAAATTTAAATAGCGGAAATAGACGATCTACAGGCTATTGAGCTTTAACATCTACTGCATTAGGATCTGCTATTGCTTTATTTAAGTTTGCACAATAATGACATGGCCGTGACAGGGTTGCCAACACTTGTATCTATCCATCTATTATGTGTCTGTCACACAAAATGTGTCCCTGGCAGAACTCGGGACCGTTCAGTCACAAACTTGCCGTGTGTGTCTCATATAACCCTGGAGGTGTGCAGTGCACAGCTGAATGACAATGCGGACAGAACAACAGTTTCCAAGAACCGTGTGTTCCGGGAGATTGGTATGCATCGACTTCACTGATTGGCCAACCCAAACAGTCTGCTTCACGGATTGGTGGAGCGTCACGTCAGGTTTGTGCCGCTATAAGCCAGTACAAGTCCCTGATTGGCTTGTGTGAACCGCTGGGATAGCCAATTTCAATTAATGAATTCTATGTATATATTTTGGCTCAGTGGTCCAGGCACCTTGGCTGGTAATCCTGTCTGGCAGTGTGCCGCGGGTTCGACTCCCGATCCCGACGGCCTTTACTGCATGTCACCCTATCTCTCTCCCCAATTCCTGTCAGCCTACTGTCTATACTCTATACCTAAAATATAAAATAAAGGCGAAAGCCACAAAAAAAACATTACATTTTTATTTCCTGCCCCTTTCCAATTGGGCGCCCTGGATCCCCCTGTCGGCCCCCACTTTGAAAAACTAGTTCATCAGCAGAGTCGTGTGCAATGCAAACGTTCACTTTCTTTCCTATCACAGAGATGATTTATTTATTTGTTTCATTTATTCATTGTGATAATGGGTGTAAATCCCCATGGCATATACAGGCAGGTGAAAAATATGCTCTTTTTTTTGTTGTTGGTGTTCATATGACCTCATCACTGGAACACATCATGCCCAAGAGGGTTTTGTTGGACGTCAATGGGCCTTGACGATTATTTTCATAAAAAGCAATAAGGACCAGTAATTATAAAAATGCCAATAAGAATTCATCTCTCAAAAATCTATAAAGCTATTAAGTCCCTAATTAAAAAGATGAGCGGCTAAGCCCGAGAAAATTGCATTTTCCTGCACAAGCGACTGTGAAGCCTCGTCTCGTGTTTGTTTTGCAAATTCTTCAACAAAAACATTAACTTTGAAATATTAATCCGATCCATGCTATCGATAGGAGTGTCCCATTAAAAGGCAGAGAGGCCGTACTTCATACACTTATGGTTCATTAGCTACACCTCTGCTGCAGCTGCAAAGGGTCATTAACCTTCTGTCCACACACACACACACACACACACACACACACACACACACCCATGTGTATCAGACAAAGGATACAATCAGCCACTATACCTAGCAATCTGCGGGGGGATTTTAATCGGACATACTGTAGACTCCACAATGATTATCCACTTAAGCCCTATTTCTGAAAATAATGACAATAGCCAATCTACAAGCTCAACACACACACACACACACACACACACACACACACACACACACACACACACACACACACACACACACACACACACACACATATATATATACATACCGGTATATATAATCATGTGTGGCTATATTAGGCCTACTACAGTATTATGTTTCATCCATTCTATAACTAGCGTATACTAATAATTTATCTTGAAAATTGGGACTTGAAACTTGTGATGAACTGCTCATCATCTCATCATTGTAAAATACTTTGTACTATGGATGTGGAAGATGTCAGTGATACAACTATTAATCAAAAAAGCACTCATAATCTGTTAATCAAACACTCAGAAGTCTCGTCCTATGATGTTTTGATCTGTGTGTGTTCTGTGTGTGTGTGTGTGTGTGTGTGTGTGTGTGTGTGTGTGTTGGCACAGTGGACATTAGGGCCATCCTTTGGACCAGTAATGGGCTTTGAGTCCCCAGGGTGGTGCATGTGCATGGAGACGGAGAGAGACAGAGAGAGACGGAGAGAGACAGAGAGATGGTCACTTCTTCACATTAGCCAGTCAGGTATGACAGCAGCAGCGCGGCTTGCCTTCCCCTCGGCCGGGCACGGGATAAATAATAAATGAAAGTGGTATTTCAGTCCTTCCAAATCATCCGCCCGGGTCAAGTCAAGCTCCCTCCCTCTCGGTGAACTTTGTAGGACGCGGCGGAGCGCGGAGAGATGCTAAAGGTTAGTGTCTCAGACATGACAATCGTTGCGTTTGGACCCGCGAGCGCAAGCGGTTTATAAACATCCACTGTAACATCCTCCTGCCCTCTCCCTGGTTTTTGGTGGTGAGGTATTTCTGTTGTCGGTCTATTCTCCCGCTCTGCCTCCGTATAGGATACGGAGAGAGGAAAAGTTAGCATTCTCACAGAGCATACATCTGCCGCTAAGCTGGCATTTCGTATCGATTTTTTTCCCGAAGCCTGTAATTCTGAGCTTGTAACAGAAGATGAGGTAAATATCATTTTATTTGCTCAAATGGGCTCCACATTGGATTGGATTGAGATGAGAATGGTGGAGACAGGCAAATCATGATGTGAAAGCAGCAATTGCACATAATTGTCTTCAGACGCAGTGCCAGAATAGATTACCACTGCACTAAACCTGCTGGGTGAAAGGAATTATAGATGGACTGAAACTGAAGCTCTTATTCTCCGTTGCGTCTTTGACACGCTTTACTCTCTCGGCTGACAAATTTGACGTCTCGCAGTGGCACGCTCCCATTTATCCCCTTTGTGAGGCTCTCTTCCCTCAAGTTTCAAACATCAGTCAGTCCAATGCAAATTACATGCTTGGTTCTCAAAAGACCATTTCACTGCATGACTACAGGGGGTCCTGAGAGATGTTAGTGTCAATATTCATATGTATAAGACCAGCAAAGCATTTCCAGACTTTGTCCATATTATACTCAAAGAGTCACAATGCGTCACAAATCTTACCAGAGAAAAAGCAATAAGTGATTGCCTCCTAGCTGTTCACAAACAAATGCATAGTGTTTTTAGAGTGCTTTTTTTTTATAGCAAAACTACAACAAGACTCACAGTGTGTCCGATTGTTGTCTCTGCCAGAACGACAGAACGACAGAAGACTATGTTATGCACCCTGTCCGTCCATCTGTCTATCTGTGTTCAGCTAATCTTTGGCACCGAGAGAGAACCTGTGCAGGATGCCAGAGCAAAACCTCTGGCCCCAAATCTTCACATTGGCCTGTTATAGCACCATCAGGAGGCCATTGTTTGCAAAACACATTTTTTACAGTACTCACACAATTCGGTACACGTACGTATCTATAGTCAGTAAACGAAACGGGTCTTTCAGATTCTTCATATTCCATCCTGATTGGTAAAGCTTACTAAAGTGTGCGGGAGTAAGCAGCGGTGAAGAAGAGAAGACTAAAAGTTCTTGCCAAGAATATATGGAATGTATCCACAGAGCTACTGTATGCGAGGGAGAGAGAGAGAGAGAGAGAGAGAGAGAGAGAGAGAGAGAGAGAGAGAAAGACGGTCACATCGCATCTATTCAACTTCTAGTAGGTGAATAACTTTATTTGTTAAGAACGTAGCTCTGTTTAGTGGACACACAAATGCACACACGGACGTACGCTTGCGTGTACAGTCACCCACTGTGACCATATACAAATCCAATGAATGGAAGTCAATTTGATTGCTGTGCAAGTTTGCACGCACATTTTGTACTAGGTCAGGGGCGAAAGGACCTGGCAATGGGCCCCAGTGCAAATATTTTGTTTAGGCCCCCTAAAATATGTGATGCGATGCGATATGACGTGTCACGCTTCATTGTACCAAATGCGTCTTTGAACTGTACCTAAGCGATCTGATAGTAAAATATTCAATCGATTTTCATGTTTCACTTTCAATCAATCTGTATCTGTGTATCTGGACTGCTGGGCTGCAGCCTGCAGGCTATCAGAAATGACTTTGGACAGATGGAGAAAACGTTAGTAGCACGACGGAACGTGACAGAATACGCTACAGCTGAGCTTGTTGTGCTGCTGACAGGCAGCGCTGCATGAACACAGTAACACACACGTTGAAACAAGGTGGTAAAGATAACAAGGAGTGGGCCCTTAGGGGGTGCTGGGCCTCGGTGCATTGCACCGGTTGCACTGTCGATATTTTCGCCACTGTACTTGCTTGATGAAGACATGCCACTGTACATTTTTCAATATCAGTTGTATGCTGGCACTAGAACAGGTTGATTCAGGTTTTGTCCATAACTCCTGAATTTCTTGCCTGGTAAATTATCTCGGTCACATTAATTCAGTCACTCATGTCTCTTTTGCCAACACTTCAATTCAAATAATATATCTGAAGTGCATGACTACACTAATATAGTCTGTCAAACCTTATAAATCCACACATTATTAATTATATGTCCTATAATATCATTATTCTTATGAGGGTAAAGTGGGCAGGAGTAAGCAGCGGTGAAGTAGTGAAGCGAAGAGTACAGTTTTGCACCCTGTCCGTCCTTCCATCATTTTCTCCGCCAGGCCGAAAGGCATTGCCGAGACTATGTTTAAAACCCTGTCTGTCCGTCCGTCCATCCTTCCGTCTGTCATTCTGTCTGTGGATAGCTAATCTCCGGCACCATTGACTTCAAAATTGTGCGCACACACACACTCCCTGAATGCCAGAGCAGAACCTCTGCCCCACATTTTTCACATGGGCCTGTTATAGCGCCACCAGGAGGCAGATTTTAGCAAAAGTGGTACGCATTCAGCTCTGATTCAGCTAGCTGTCTCGTCCCCTTGGGTTATGGGGTTTAAACTGTGATTTAAACTATTTTACCGTGACATGGGGTAATATTTGATTTATCAAATTTGTACACTCTCCGAGTTAAGTCTAGTGATGACGTCCTACGGTCCTTGTGCATAACATCCTCAATGAACGCACCCTGAACGCACCCGTTCTAATCACCCACATCTCACAAGAACAATACCTGACACATTCGCACAGAGGGCTAATGACGCATGTACTGTAGCAGTGATAATAGACATTGGCGTCATCTCTTCATTAAACAGGCTCGCACATTGCGTGATTCATCCGTTATTATCAAATCTGGCCTAATTGGGTTCTTTCTGCCCATCAATGATAACAATGTGAACACTTTGTGTCATGGATGTCCATGTACATTTATGAAATGCACCTGTCTACTCATAGATCCTTCTCCATTAAGCATAATTATGGGCATTGGGCACGGTTTCATGCTTGCTTTGGTGAATGCAGGTGACAATGGAGTGAATTTCAAAAGAGACAGCCTTTTCAAGAAAGTGGATGTACTGTGTATACATAAGATGTACAGAAACTATAATGGCAGTTCAATTAGCATGTAGTTGTCGTGTGGAAACCTTGTATGTCCAAACAATGACTTGTGTTCCAGTATACAGAGTAGACACAGCGCCACCCCTTAACCCTTATCCCTAAACTAATTTTTTATATTTTTTATATTTTTGTTGTTTCTGCGCAGCAGTTGAGGAGAACGCAACTATGCATTCCTTTAAGCAACACAACTTCTGCATCCATATGTTTAGAATTTGCATTAATGATCAAATCCCAATAATAAAAAATAAACTTTATTTTGTAAACAACGAAACTGACTCGTAGATCCCCGGACATTCCCATACCATATGAACAAATGAGCCCAGGGTTCCTGGGGCACAGAATGTGCAGTACGAGTCAGATGCCAATCCCATTCGGTGCCTAATTCTTGGCGTTACATACACTCTGTGACAAAACTTAAAGTGTATATAATGATGATTTGGATTCTTTGATGCTCCAGCCACATTATTCCAAGTGACCTCCCAATCTATTTCCCGCCCTTCATCAGCTATATCCCTATTCCAGGCCTCCATTCCTGTAGAGGGGGAATATTTCTGGGCATTTAGTTGATCATATAAATATGATACGATACGTTTAGGGGCATTTTGAAACAAGTTAAGAATGGGATGGTCCTTTAATTCTGCTCCCCAGGGAACCCCATAGGCTCTACAAGCAGATCTGATTCTGAAATAAAAGAACAGAGAATGCCTATCAATCCCGTACCTTCTAACTATGTCCTGGAAGTCCATAATATTATTTGCTCCATTAATATCTTGAAGGGTCCTAATGCCCTTCTCCTCCCAACTCCTATTGGTGAATGGCCTCCCCCCAGATAGCATATAGTTGTTGTTCCACAATGGAGAAGATTTACACCACTTAGTTCCAAACCCTATATATTTATCTACTGCTCTAAACACCTGAAGTAAATATGAGAACATTGGACCATAATACAAATTACATTTCTTAATAGAAATACCCATCAAAAGAAAACCTTTCATTCCTACAGTGTCTAATAATTCCTGTTCAAATTTTTCCCAAGAAGCTGTTTTATCCTTATCCATCCAAACAATGAGATTTCTCAACACAAAAGCACAATGATACAATTTGAAATGAGGGCATGCCCATCCCCCATCAGACTTCCCATACTGAAGCACTGACCATTTAATACTAGGTCGCTTATTATTCCAAATATATTTCCTTAATAATGTGTCCAGCTTTTTCCAATAATTCGCTGGGGGTGCCCTGTACATTATTTTTGCTACTTTGGTGTGACACTGTTGCGTGAAGAAGCAAGGCATTAATTTAGCCTACAAAAAAGTAGGGGTGAAGAAGTGACAGAGGTGTGCATATTGGCACTGCTCTCACGATTCAATTCATGATTTGATCATGATTTGATTTCATGATGCATAACACTTTTCTCATCATCATCATTTTATTTAACTCACGACCATGATCACATGGTATGGAGCACAGATTCATAAATAGTATAAAAAAGTATACAATACATACAGACATATCAAAAGGCTTTCACTATGTCCAAACGAAGATAAAATGTACCTTAGTGAGGGATTAAGATACAGGACCGAAGAATGACTTCATATATATTGCATATGGGGCGGTGGTGGCTCAGGGGTAGAGTGGCTGGATGGAAACGGCAAGGTTGCCAGTTCGAACCCAGGCTCCCCCAGAGTTAGTGTCAAAGTGTTCTTGAGCAAGACTCTGAACCCCTAATTGCTCCCGATGTGCAGATTGGTAGGCTACCTTGCATGGTTTCCTCCGGCATCGGCATGGGCGGAGCTTGGGGGGGTGCAGGGGTTGCATTGCACCCCCTGGTGGCCGGGGGTGAAATTGCTTTTTTCTTTTTAAGTAAAAAAAAAAAAAAAAAAAATCAAGATTATTTTTATTTTAATAAAATTATAATAATTGTGAGAAACAAATCTGAATTCTATTATGTTTTGTTTTACAATACATTCATTTTATAGTAGTCATCATGTCACATTATTTTATTTTCGTAATGACTTGCGACGGAAGTGAGTCAGTCAGACACGCAGCCCACCTCTGACCTCTTCCGTCTTCCTTCCTACCTTACCTGGCTGTAGTATTGGAAAGTAAATATGGATATCCGTAAATTTCTAAAGCCGTGGCCTCCACCCGTCCAGCAGCAGCAGCAGCATCACCCGCCAACAACGAGCACCGGTGACACCGCTGCTACCGACCCCGTAGAAGAGTCACCGGCGCTGGGGGCTCCAGCAGAGAGGCAGCCGCCCCGCCTGCCCCCCGCACCCCCGCACAAACAAAAAGAGCCACAGCCGCGGATCTTGTAAAGGCGTCTTGTAACACAGTTGTTTCACTTGATCATCTTAAAAAGACTGTTACAAAGGGCAGCTATCCAAATCTGTACAAGTTGCTACAGTTGGCACTCACTCTACCCATAGGATCTGCTACCACAGAGAGAAGTTTCTCTGCCATGAGAAGGATCCGAAATTGGCTGTGATCAACAATGGGAGATAAAAGGTTTTCTTCTCTGTCCATTCTGAACATTGAGAATGATATAACAGCAAAGCTGTCACCGGAGAAGATTGTGGACATTTATGATGGACGCAAAAAAAGGCGCACTAGGTGATAGTCGTGACTCGTGAGACACTTTTGTTTGTACAGCCTTTGTCAGCCTATACTGTATTTATGCATACGTGTGCGCGGCTGCGTGTTTGGCAGAGTGTTGTACAGTATTTTGTTATTTTTGTATGTCATGTTTGGTACAGTAAAGTGGTCTAGTGGAGCAGCAATATACTTGTTGTGGTCTTTTTATTCTAGTATTTCCTTCTTTATCTTTGTCACTTTGTCAATGATTAAGAGTAAGTCAGTTAAAAATGATCCCCCGTACTGTGTGTGTGTGTGTGTGTGTGTGTGTGTGTGGGTGCGCTGCTGTACTACCTAAATAAAAAAAATGAGGGGTTAGGGAATTGTAAAAAACGCTAAAATAATAAAATAAAGGTAAAAGAAACCCCGTAGTGCTGTGTGTGTGTGTGTACACACACACACACACACACACACACACACACACACACACACACACACAGCACTACGGGGTTTCATTAGTACAGCAGGTTGTTCATTAGTACAGCAGGTATTAGTGTGCTGCTGTACTACCTAAATAACTATTTTTGTAGGGGTTAGGGCATTGTAAAAACGCTAAAATAATAAAATAAAGGTTAAAAAAATCGCGCCAAGCAGTCGCACCCCCTGGCGTCAAGTTCAAGCTCCGCCTATGGGCATCGGTGTATGAATGTGTGATGTGTATGTAATGCACAATCGATGTAAAGAGCCTTGGATAAATGCGCTATATAAATGCACTAGGGATGCCAAACGACTCATATTTGGCCAATCGACGAATCGAGGCCGAAAATCGACGTGTCAAACGACTTTCTTTCATTTTTTTCTTAATTTTTTTTATATTTTTGTTGTTTCTGCGCAGCAGTTGAGGAGAACGCAACTATGCATTCCTTTAAGCAACACAACTTCTGCATCCATATGTTTAGAATTTGCATTAATGATCAAATCCCAATAATAAAAAATAAACTTTATTTTGTAAACAACGAAACTGAAGGAGCAGCGCTATCGGCTAGCCGCTAGTCCCAACTCTCAAGTGTCTGCAGCCTGTCACGAGTAATGAACTGATACGGGACGCACGTTGTTCCGTATTTTAATGTCGGGCTGCTCAAAGTTAACTTGCATGTGACGAGCTGCACTGACAGGCAGTGGCACAGCACAGCAGTGTCACACAGACAGGCTACCTCTCCCATTTGGAAAACATTTGAAAAAGCAACATTTATAACGTTTTATAGGCCCTCAGGCGTCTAGAACAGTGCCCGTTGGACACCGGCCTACTCATGAATAATTGGAAATGCATGGCACACCCTGTTTTCTGGCCATACAGTAACAGTATATGGAGTTCTGTGATGACATGATTATATGCCAGGAGTCATTGTGATGTCAGAACATCATATTGTGATGTCAGAACAGGCCAGCTCCATATATGGAGATCTAAGGTAAAGTTCTCAACGGGCCCAAAAATTATGGCCCGGCCCGACCCTACCCTAACTGGGTGGGCCCGAGGCTCGGCCCTACCCTAAAAATTGCCATAATGTTAAGCCCGAAGCCCAACAAAAGCCCGAAAGAAAAAAAAGAGAGAAAAAAAAGCAGCACTAAATGGCAGCGCAGCGGCGCCGTGTTTCAGTGTGAAAGTGAGAACGGAGATCAGCGGATTTATCGAAATAAAGGATGTATGTAACTCACGTTAGAATAGGCTATTAATGTTCCATAACTTCCATTTCCAATCATTCTAATGGATTCCATACAGTGGTGGTGGTGACTGGTGAGTAAACATGAATAGCTGCTGCAGCTCCCTCCCTTAGTTTCCTCTGAAGTGAAGTTGCTTTACGTGTAGCTATAAGTTATATATCACCATCATGGATCGTTTGGTGACGTTGATTAATAATTAGGTTTTATTCATCGCAGCCAGCTGGGTTAACGAAACTCTCAGTGCAACATGACGAAAACCTGACGCTTCTTCAGCTGTGATAATCCGATTGATTTGATAAAATATTTAAGCATATGACAACTTGGCAAGTTAACTGGTGGTTAGTAGCTCATTTGGTGCGCAAACCAGAGGGAAACCAGCGGTAGCAAGGCACGCAAGTCTCTCACCGTTCACTGTTCTCTAGTCTACTGCCTGCGCGCGGGGCAGGCTGCAATGCTGCTCTGGCCTCGTACACACATGCTGGACTGACATGATCTGTTCTGTCTGTGTTTCATGGCCGCCTTATTCTCAATGCTTTTCTAATGGAAGTCACGTGGTTTGACATGTGTGTACGAGGCCTCCGAGTCTGAAATGCCAGTGCGATGCGACCCCGTCTCCAGTCCTCCTCCTGTCACAAGTGAATCGCCTAGCGCAGCCCTCTTCATAATAAATGCATACACGTATACACAATCACATTACACAAATAACAGAATTGCTATTTTTATTATAATAACACTTAAAAAAAAGAAAAAAAAAAAAAGAACAAAATTGCGGAAAATCACAGAGCCCGAGGCTCGGCCCGGCCCGACTAATTAGCATATTATTTGGGCCCGGCCCGGCCCTAAAACGTTGGGTCGGGTCGGGCTTGGTCGGGCCTGGTCGGGTTCGGGCAGAGTTTGAGAACTTTAATCTAAGGGTGATCAGGTGTGATCAATTGGCTAATTTGGGCCCTGTCCAGAGCCTGTGGCAGAGGCTTTTGTGCCGGTTCTGGGCAACCGGCTATCCGACGGACTCGACAGGTTTTCGAGTTGCGTGGAAGTTAGTAGTTAGTAGTTACGTTACTTAAAATCTTACCTGCCTGAAAACATTTACAAAAATAGATATACAACTAGAAACGGCACTCTGCAGAGTGCCAGATCAGGTGTCTTACCTATAGGGCTGTGTAAGGTGCAGCCGTCATAACCTGACAGTTTTCTGAAAAAGCTATGTTTCTATGTCAGTCGTTCTTTGATTTTTCAAAAATAGCAGATCTACAAGCTCATAGCGCGCCACCGAGTGACGCGCTATATGAGCTTGTAGATCTGCTATTTTTCAATAGCTAAAGCATAACATGATGCTAACACCAAAAGGGGTTCCCGCCCAAAATGGGTTAACATGTGATTCCAATTTGGGGTTGATTGGATGTTGTGTTCATGGCAATTTTCGTTTAAGATATAGGCCCTACCCACAATTTTGGAAGCCAATTACAAGTATGAGTTCAGGACAAATCATTGCAAGACGTTTGTTGTGAGGTAAATGGCGGAAGAAATAGTTACCGTAGGTGGAAATGGCCGTGGACTATATATGGGGGAGTATAGCGTCATGAGATCCATATTTGAGAAAGGGTGCTCCTTTGTTATGCGAGGCCAAAGCTAATTCCACACGAGCCCTCAATCAGGAAGACAGATGAGAAGGAGGAGAGGAGTACTTATTTCAATCAGGTGCAGGTCATCAGGGTTGAGTCCAGCAGCACTGTGACCTTCATTAGCCGGGCCAAATAATTAGCTGACCCTACGCTAATAACAAGTCACACAAGGCGGCGCATGCTGCACTCATAATTAAGGCACGCGCGCACACACACATACAGCCACGTTCAAGCACGCGAATACACGCACGTGCAAGTGCACACGCACACACCTAAGCGTGTGCACTTACTGTGAACCAAGCACGTTTGTGCATGTAACTGTGCATGCACATAGACATGAAAAGAGTATTGTGACACAGGGCTGATTGCCTTGTGTTCTGATGAGATGGATGGATGGATCCCTCCATACAAGGTCCTTGCAGACTACTGGACACGTTTTTTCAGGGAAAGCCTACAGAAAATTGCAGCTACATATCCGAAAAAATGCAGCAGTGTACAGGGACCTGTACTGTTGGTTAAGACAGAACAGTACCTGACGATTACATCATCGATGAGGATTTCATTCTCAAGCTAGATTTCAATGGCACAACGGCTGCTATTTTAGCATCACATGCAAACATTCCAGTCAGGCTTCACACATATCAAACACAATCAAACAAATGTTTGGTCATTTTTGGGTTTTTTTAGGCCACCACAATGCTTTTCCAATGGGAGTCACCAAACATTTGATTGCTGATTGCTGTGGTGTTCTGCCCCTCCTCCTCCATCAAACAAAAGTATTTGGTCAAACCATGTGACTCCCATTGTAAAAGCATTGTGGTGGCCTAAAAAAACCAAAAGGATTACCAATCATTTGATTGATCGGTGTTTGATACGTGTGAATGATGCCTCAGAAATCGTAGCTGTAGATTACATTAGCATTGGAATCCCTATCAATCTGCAGGCATATCATGTTCAAGTTATCCACCTATAGGATACAGTCCGCCTTTGAGAATCTCAATTCAGAGGTTGGGCCCTGTGCGGCTTTGAAGGGCGATGATGTCACAGTGCCGCGGCAAGTGCTATCCGTTTGCGTAGACCCCTTCAAATGCTCCCTTCGAATGTGCTCCATTCCCCCCCCCCCCCACGTTTTGAAGCGTGCACCTGACCCAATGGATGCTTCCGTTTCCCACAGCCGCGTTTCCCACAATGCGACCTGTCACCTGCCGAGTCGTGCCGAGTGGCTTGGAAAATGTCCAACAGAAAGATGCTTCTGAAGTATACTTGGTAAAAGTGGGTATAGAAAGACATCAGGATACATACAGGAACGAACAGTCTTGTCAAAGATTCATGGCATTCAAACAGTTGCAGTAAACCACATAGAGCGGCATGCTGCACACAGCACATCATCAAGGACACAAAAGGACCCTGGTGGGGTTTGAATTCAGATAGCAGCCACTTAATAGAGGACAGCTATGTTTGTCCATGCCGCACAAGAGCCTTCCTGGGCTCTGCTTTATGCACGGTCACACCTCCACCGGCGAGAGGATGATCTCTGACATTCTAAACTCTGGCTTCTGGAGGAGGACGGTTAAGTTGACCACAAAAGGGTTAAATACAATGATGAACTACCATCACTCACTCTCAGGGACGTCTGGCGGCTGGATTTGTGTGTGTGTGTGTGTGTGTGTGTGTGTGTGTGTGTGTGTGTGTGTGTGTGTGTGTGTGTGTGTGTGTGTGTGTGTGTGTGTGCGTGCGTGCATGCGTGAAAAAGTGTGTGTGTGAAAAGTGTCCTCCAGACAGGTAGGTTATGTGGGCCAGAAATTTGGAATATGAAAATTCTGATGGATCCGTCTTGATCACTGAAAATGTGTACTGATTACCGTGATGTTTGGACAACATTTGAGAGGTTTTAGGAGTAATATAAAATTTAAAACATATGTTTTGCAGAAATCTGCCTCCCGGTGACGCAAAGTTGGCATTTGTTCCTCAACGTAGTGTGGGTGTGTATGCAAACTTTCACCGCAATGGGGAGGCTACTATTTTGATTTGTATTTTGTTAGAAACGGGCCACTCCTGCAAACTTCAGATGTCAAGCTTAGCCAATGTAGGAATGACCGTATTAGTGGCTGGAGAAACAGTACAGAGGCATTGGCCATGGTATGTTTAGTCACCAAATGCGCACTTTACCAACTGGCATGAATGCAGGAAGCTCTCTACTCCCAGCACAGACTTCAGTTCACTGGCTAAATGGATTTTATACCCAGCTGGAGATAATGAGAATGGACTATACCATTTACAGGGGTGTGCATACCATAAATACATAGGCCTACATAAGCATACAATAAATACATATCAATAAATAACCTTAATGTTACAAGTCTGTGAACTACATGAACTATACAAGTTATAAGTCCTTCACACTACAACATAAATAAGCAATCACAACAGCATATCTTAACCCCCCCTGCTATCCTGACATGGTCCAGCACAATCCTTACTGAAACACATCACAGGCAATTGTTAGGCATTCAATCAAACCTCAACAATAGAACTCCACCTTATTGCACTTCCCAAACACATTGCATCAATAACCCACATTGCACGGTAGCAATGGGCGAGTGGTCTTGGCGACTCGCCAAAAAGTCAAGTCCACTCGGCCCAAGCAGAAGGCCATTCGGCCCGGGGCGAGATGACTTCCCCTTTTGGCGACAAGTCTTCACTTTTTGGCTAGAGTTTTCTTCACTTTCAGCAACTGCAGCCTTTGCTAGCTACTGTGCTAAAGCAACAAAAATAACATCCGTTAGAGATGAGTCGGTCATGAACGAACGAATCAAAAGAACTAGTTCTTTTTGGTGAACGAAACCGATCCGGTCACTTCCGTGAACGATCCGTTCAAAATGCAAATGACGGGGAATCGCCCGGCTGCTCTTCTCATTCAGTGCGAGGCTGCGAGACGGAGGGTGCAGGGCGGGGCCGTGCTCTCCGTCTCCAGGGCTCCCACAGCGCACAACAGTTGCAGAGGAGAAGTGGGTGGTGACTGGTCATACGATAGGACCGAAAGACCGAAATGCATATTTCGTTCTTCGTTCAAAGTGGGTCGGATCGGTCATACTGGTACATTGACCGAGCTAGGAGACCGAAAGACCGAAATTATTCGTTCTTCGTTCAAAGTTTCGTTCTTCGTTCAAAGTGGGTCGGATCGGTCATACTGGTACATTGACCGAGGAGACCGAAAGAACGAAATGCAAATTCTTCGTTCAAAGTGCTGTAACAGTATAACCGACCGGGAGAAGGGGGTGGTGACTGAACGAAGTGCTGTAAACTAACTGTGAAGTGTGTACGAATGACTGACTTGGGTCTGACATTGTCTAGCATTGGAAACCCATACGTTTTTATTTTGCGGAAGGAAAGACAGACGATAATAATGCATGACTGACTGACTGAATGACTGATTGTATTTGTAGCCCTCTGGTTGCAAATACAAATACTACTTGCAAAGTTGCAAGTGCAACAAACAACGTCATGATGATTAACTTAGAAACATTAAACTTTGATTGATTGATTGAAATATGTATTAACAGTTTGCAGAATTACTTGTTTACAAGAGGGTCCACGGTGGACTTATTCATGCTCCTCTGTGACGTCACAGGCTAATACATACCAAAAAATATATATAGTATTTAATGCTATAAAAACATGAAAATAGATTAGGCTCCTTCTTTATACTAATAGCATACAATTCATATTACCATACTGTAATTGGTTAGTATAGATTAAATATAGGAGGGGCTCAATAACCATGGAAACTAAAGGGATGGTGGGTAGAGAAATGGAGTTAATCAATGATAATATTTTATTTGTGGATATAAATTATATATTTCCCCTCAAATATCTTAGTTTTACCAACATTGTTAATGTGAAATAGTTTCAATATGCTTATTTATTTAAATTGTGATAATTGCTATAGCTATTGGAGCTCTGGTGGTCCCAGACAGACAGGGGATGTAAAGAGGAAATTATGCCCGGGTAGAAGGCATCATGCCTGGGGGTGACTGGGAGGAGTGACTGGTGTTGACATCGCGGATCGTCTGACTCTGCCAAAACGGAACAGTTACCCTTAAAAAAAACACCTCCATTCAGTTTCATTGTAACTGAGATTTTCGATCATAATTCATAATTTTTTAATACTGTATTTAGCTATAATGAGCGCAAATGTTCGATGCTAATTGACAGTGCTAGTCTGCTACTACCAGGTGGACCTGGTGGGTCCGTGCCATAGAGTATGGTCCGTACGGGAGATCCTTTAGAGGGCAGCAACGGACCATCTTGGGGCTTCACTTTCGGGTCGAGTGGACTTCCCCTTTTGGCGAGAAGACTTCACTTTCCGGGGCGAGTTCTCTCGGACAACCCGCCCCGGAAAGTGAAGACTTCTCGATCAAAGGGGAAGGCCACTCGCCAAAGATGAAGTCCACTCGCCGAGGCGAGTAGTCCGGTATTCCATTGCACTTGCCCCTCATGTTTGTTAATCACCAAGCATTTCCCCAGGTGGAACTCGTTGGCTGAGTGGCCATCTCAGCTAAACAGGAAACAGTATTCAACAATAAAATCATGACTGCAAAATACAACTGTGCAAGTTAATAAAGTGTCAATATGCTGTGCAGAATAAGTAACAGAGGACCACTCTGTTACAGCCATGTTACAGCCATGTTACAGCCAGAGTAATATAAAAAAATGTCTTTTACCTAAGTCCTGGTGGGGCTATAAAAGGCAGACGTGAATAATGCAGAGCAAAGGTTTTTCATTGGCCTCTATAGAGTGTCCATACAAAGTCAAGAAATGTGTTTTACAATTATTTGATAAATTGATAAATCAACAATCAACGCAAGCCTGTTCAGTTATGCAATACCCACCCACATTACTTAAGTACTGTACTTTTTTACTTTACTGGAACATTATCGATTTCCAATACTTTTACTTGTACTCCACTAAACCTCAGAGGCAAATATTGTACTTTTTAATCCACTACGATTATTTGGAAACTTTAGCTACCAGTTACTTTGTAGACTATGATTATGTTTTACAAAACATACATTAACCACTTCAGCCCCATAAATATATACTTTGGCTATTTGAAAATAGAAAACATTCTGAATTAATGGAGAAAGTTTGATTCCACTTATGAATGAAATAACCAGTCAATTGTTTTTCTTCGTCGGTAGCTTAGATCGTCCAACAGCAAAGACACATTCGATTAGACGACTGGCCTCGGTGCCCTTTAAAATGGCATGCTTATTTTTATACATGAGCATACCACATTCTCTCATGCATGCTACAGTATATATACTAGTATAGGCCTTCCTGTGCTTGCAGTGCCAGAGCCAGTTCCTATAGTTTAGTCCCCTGTGTTTCTAACAAGCAGCGGATACAGCCGTGGATTACTGTAGGCGTTAAATCAATAACTCCTGCTCTCCCAGGCACAGCTATAGATTATGAATCAGCGTTGGTGAGCACAGCGCCATGGTGGCAAAAAAGGAGAAGGGAGAGTTAGATAGGGGTTGCCTCATAGTGATGCAGTGTTGTGTAAATGTCTTTAAATAGACTGACTTTGAAAAGACAATGGACTGACAATCCGGGCCGAGGGTATAAGGCGAGGCACGTTTATTTGTAGAGCGCATTTCAACAGCAAGGCTATTCAATGTGCCTGGTTAAACCATGCCGGTACGGGATTCACATTTCATTTGTATAATAATGAATGTGAATTCCGTGAGTGGGTTGGTTTACCAAGATACAGAAATCAAGCCATATAAGCAACAAAACAAACGCTGTTGCTGGCAGTGCCGGCCCTGAGCAATTTGGTGCCCTAGCCAGGATTTTTCGTGATGCCCCCTTGAAAAATGACCATGGCCCCCTTGTGTTCTAAAGGACTGTGTTTAGTTTTTTTTGCTTGGTGGATGCCCCCCCTCCCCTCATGATGCCTGTTATGCCTGATGGGAGGGCCGGCCCTGGTTGCCGGGTATAGGAGAGAGAGAATGGCCTCGGCCAGCCTGCGTTAATCTCGTCCAGTGGTGGAAAGTAACTAAGTACATTTACTTAAGTACTGCACTTAGTACAATTTTGAGGAATTTGTACTTTACTTGAGTATGTCCAATTTCTAATACTCTCACTTCTAGTTATATTGTACATTTACTCCACTACACTTGTTTGAAAACTTTAGTTACTTTGGAGATTGTAATTTTGATTACCAGTTCAGCCCTATACATTTCGGCCATTTGAAAATAGCAGATCTACAAGCGATGCGACGCATTGTGAGCTTGTAGATCGACTATTTTCAAAAGATTTCTTTCTTACACATTTTGAACTTGGAAATGGGACATTCTGCAATAGGAGTATACTTTTTCACTTTTAGTACTTTAAGTACATTTTGATGCCGGTACTTTTTGTACATTTACTTGAGCACATTTGGAATAAGGGGCTTCTACATGTAACAGAGTACATCTATATTGCAGTATTGATACCTTTACTTAAGTAAAACATTCAGTACTTTCTCCACCACTGGTCTGGTCTGATAAGACACAGCCCTGGCAGGCTGGCCCTTACACAGGACAGAAAAGAAATCATTCGGATTTCGGACCAATACAAACCAAAAGGAACAAACAGATGGCCACACATGTAGTGAATGGATCATCACTCATCACAGTACAGAAGAATAAAATACAAATAAATGGTGCATAAAAATGACAACGTTTAGTTGTGATTCTAGGGACAAAAAGCAGGCCTTTCCCAGATGACCTGAGAGGTCTGGATGGTTCATGATATTATTGCACACTCAGAAATGTATTTTGACCCTAAACCATTGAACGGGCGGCGTTACAGACCAACAACCATACAACCATTTTACAACCATAGTGAGATATATATGAGATATTCTATTTAACTGCCTGCATATTTTAGGTCAAACGGAGTGGAACGTTGCTTGTTGTAAAACATGATAAAGTAGGGGGGAAAAAAACAGGTTCATGATGTGATATTCCAGCATTAACACTATAGGCTTGTTTTGTTCTTGACCACAATGTTACCTACAAGCTCAAAGTGCGTTGCACTGAGACACGTTTTGAGCTTGTAGATCAGCTATTTTTTGCTATATTTGAATTGAAATCCCGAATATTTGTTTTTGCTATTTTCTAATTGGAATCCTGAAAAGTAACCTTTGTATTTAATTTCAAATTAATTTAGTTATAGTTATGTTAACTAAATACTAATACATTGGACATAAAAAAGACAATAACGTTTTAATACTAATACTAGTCTACTAATATAGACTGAAGTAATTAAAGCGTCATGTTTGTATGTTTGGAATTGTAACAGCTGAAATCAATAATATATCAGTATTGTGATATTAACCTGAGGGCCGCATTAAGTGCAGGTGGGCGCCTGGGCGGCGCATGTGGCCCCCGGGCCGCCAGTTGCCCATGTCTGATGTACAGTAAAGTGACTTTGAGTACTACCGTGCCTCAGTAATAAGATATAGTATCATTATTATTACTGAAGCACTACACCGCCTCTCTGCATTTGATGTGTGTTACCTTGCTAACTGGATACATGTAAATGCCTCAAATTTGTAAACAAAGTTTGTAAACAAACAGGTCAAATGACCTCAACTATTACTGCAGGAATGTAACGGGATGATTTCCCAGTAGATTCCGTGCGTCCGTGCGTGCACATGTGTACGTGTAGGCTATGTGTGTGTGTGCGGCAGCGTGCATATCATCCACTACTTATTGGCTTGGTTCCAGGGGTTGTGAGAAAAAAAAACATTCTCTATGATGAAGGATAATATCGCCTGCCAATTACGAG
This sequence comes from Protomyctophum parallelum, assembly GCF_964188405.1. NCBI lineage: Eukaryota > Metazoa > Chordata > Actinopteri > Myctophiformes > Myctophidae > Protomyctophum > Protomyctophum parallelum. The sequence goes on along the minus strand of NC_139712.1, from coordinate 33,780,121 downwards.
TTGGTAGACGAATCAGAGAACACAGAACTCTATCTGGATCAGTGATCGACTGGCAACAAAGCCTATTAACCTGTGGAGGACCTCCGGTAATCTCCACACACTGAGCTCCACACTTCCACATGGCCGGGCTTTAATTCAGGCCCTCAGAGTGTTGTTTACAGATGCTATCTAAGTGGCTTGATTCAGCTGCCAATGAATATTGGCATGTGTCTGCACCCTGCAGACCCCGGCTATTAGAGACGGAGACCACGGGGGTTAGCCAAACACAAACTGAACATGACATCTTCCTCCTCCTCCACGGGCCGCCCCCGCCAGTCGCGCGCACGCAGTGGTGTTGTGTGTTGTTGCGTGCGTGCGTGCGGCATTATGCACGCGGCACCCTCGCCGGGGCTTGGCTATAAACAGAACTGCGTACAAATAGACATAAAATAAAATAAAAGAGAGATCGAGAAAGAGAGAAAGCCTTGAACGTACTATTCTGTAATTCATAGCTTGTAAAATTAATAATTATAATAAAAAGAACACCCACCTACAGACGCACACATGCAAGCAAGCATGTACAACACACAACGCGGGTAGCTAGATCCACACTGCCCCCTCTGGCTCCCCCTTGCCTGGGTGTTTGTGGAGCAGCAGAGAGAGAGAGAGAGAGAGAGAGAGAGAGAGAGAGAGAGAGAAAGACGCCCAAGGAACTGATCCAGGGTCAGATTAGCACAGCCTGGCTCCCTAACCTTAACCATTAGAAGGATAAGGAAAAATATCTGTTCTGGGATCAGTGGCTAGGGGCGGGGGGCTTCTGAGCAGTGCTGCTATTGAGGAGCTGTCAGAGGTGAGGCCAGATCAGGGTTATGGCCCCCAGGAGTCAGGAGGTGGGAATGGGGTCAACCCAGGTTACCATAAAGCAACGCCATGGGGGCGAGGGGGCAGGGTGAGAGAGAGAGAGAGAGAGAGAGAGAGAGAGAGAGAGAGAGAGAGAGAGAGAGAGAGAGAGAGAGAGAGAGAGAGAGAGAGAGGGAGAGAGAGGGAGAGAGAGACTCCAACAATGTAAACCTGTGATTCTCAACACTCTAAATGTCAAGGACTCCATAACTCTGAGAGTTACAGTCCATTTAGAACCCACTAAAGGAACCCAGTCTCCATTTTGAGAACCACAGATGTAAACGACACAAGTCTTATGAATTGTCTTCTTCAGTGAGGAATGCACGCTGCCACTCAAGTGACTATACTGGCCAATCACATTGGGTCTTTACCGGGACGTATCAATTCAATTCAAAGGAGCTTTATTGACATGAGAAAACAAACATCTGCATTGCCTCTGATTGGCCTGCCAAACGTCCGCTCTGTGACGCGCGCGAAAGCTTGCCCTCTCTGTAAGATACAGATGACCCAGAGTCTTTCTATGTCTATGCCCTATATATTCTCAGAGGCTGACAGATAGATGTTGCAATACATAAAAGCCTTGTTTCTATTGTGCCTCAAAGTGCTAAAATGACAAAGAATTGTGTATTGTCAAATATTGAAAACATCTAATTGTGTATTAATCTACTAACACATCTTATGGCTGAAGAGAGAGAGAGAGAGAGAGAGAGAGAGAGAGAGAGATGTATAGCCTACAGTAGGAGAATACTTCATACTATATGTGATAATAAACATGCATTAATGTAATGATTCTAATTAAATACAAATGGTTTCATTTGTCTCTCGCCGTGCCTCAACTACCATTATAGTGGTGTTAGCTGTAATTCTAATGGGCAATTAGATCATTTAAGCAGCTGCGTGTAATGTCTATTATCATTATTGTGCATTAGAATTGATCTCCAGTGTTCTCCACACATCTCAAGTAAGTGTTAGTAACCCAATGCTAATGAGTGCTGAGCTAAGTCCACAATGTTGCTAATTCTCCAGCGCTATTAGCTAGCACTTACTGTAGCACACATTGTAATCCAGTGATTAGTGTGCTGATTGTTAAGCGTTCTTTATCCACACTTCATTGTAGACACGCACGCACGCACGCACGCACGCACGCACGCAGTGTCAGATGCCAGCTGCAGTAAAATACACTTGCATAGACTTCTAGTGGTGTCTGTCTGTCTGTCTGCCTGCCTGCCTGCCTGCCTGTCTGTCTGTCTGTCTGTCTGCCTGCCTGCCTGCCTGCCTGTCTGTCTGTCTGTCTACCTGCCTGCCTGTCTGCCACTGTAGTATGTAGCTCTCAAGGTCACAACACATGTACACATGTGCAGGTGTAACGATGTGTGTGCATGCACGCACGCATGTACTGTAAGTGCACACGCTCGCTCGCGGACACACACACACACACACACACACACACACACACACACAACACACACACACACACACACACACACACACACACACACACACACACACACACACACACACACAGCAGGGCACTAGGATGATTAATCTGTCAATCAATGTTCCCGTTTCCTGTGGTGAACCCTCCTCTTTTCCCTGCAAGGTCCCCGAGAACGGAAATGAGATGTTGCAAGATTGCTCTGTATGTGCACGTGTGTGTGTGTGTGTGTGTGTGTGTGTGTGTGTGTGTGTGCACACATGTGCGTGCGTGTTTTTGTCAGTATATGCAACTGTGTGTGTGTCACAAATCTATCAGTGTGTTTGTGTGTGTCAGTATTTCCGTGTGTGTGTGTGTGCGTGCGTGCGTGTGAGTACAGGAATATGTCTGTACGCTATGTGCTTATTCGATTTGTGCAATCAGAGACTATTCACATCTCTCTGCGCTCACACTACCGTGGCACAGCTGAATATGCAGCACATTAGATTACCGTGCACGCACACACAGCACGAGCACACACACACACACACACACACACACAGGTTTTACATGTACGCCACACACCACGCTGACTTTTCATTGCATTTCCATCTCGTTCGGCACTGCTGCCACGATTGCCGTCGGGAAGAGAGAGCTGCACGTCGACTCGGCGGGCCTCTGGAAGCCAGGCCATTAGACGGCAGCGGCAGACAGATTTCTTTCCCCCTCCCGCAACGCGACGGGGGGGGGACGAGGGGGGTTACATTCCAATTCATGCATTTCAATGCAACGTGTATATATATCGTCGCTGTCGGGCTAAAAACCTTGTCTCAGAGCATTGTGAGACACGCAGCACTACGCAGTGCGACATGTCCTTCCACATTCCATGCATAAATTGGTCTTAACTGCAGGCTTAAGAAACACTTACACACTTAGTTGACCGGGGTTACCCAGGGCGCTGTACTAGGTCTGAACGTTTTTTTGTTGTTCAGAATCAATCTTTATTGTCACATCACATTACAAAAACGTGGTTGTGCAGGCTCAGGATGCAGTTAAATAGGATAGAGAGAAGAGAGGAGCATAAAGTGCATAATATCATATCATTTACGAATGTAAATAAAGTCCCGTTAAAGAATGATCAGTTCAGTCTTTACATCACTTAGCTCTTGTTCAGCAGTCTAATTGCTGACAAGTAAAAGCTGTTCAAAAGTCTACAATTTCGACACCAAAGCGCAGTGTCTGAGCTACTGTATAGGGTTAAGGCTGGTTCCTTCTATTTTTGGGGGGAGGGTTAGGGAAACCTGCATCTGTGAGAACATCCCAGATGATGGCTTATTTCCACTGTGCCGCAAAAACTTTAATCACTTCGATTTTTGGTGTATTATGGAAATAGGTTGTTTTCAAAGTGACTGAATGCTAATTGGCGAAGGGAAGTGAGCCCAACTCCCCAGTTTCAGAGTTCTTTACTGTGTGGGTAAATAATCTAATTATTAGTTGGAATAAACATTAGGAAAGCTCGTTTCTGAGGAGATGCTTAAGCTTGGAAATGAAACCATTACGTACACAATTTCAGCACTGTGGCTCGCTCAGTCATTAACTTCACATAACGACGTCCCAAATCGTCATGGTTATCGGTGCTGTCGTATCTCAAAACCTCGTATCTCAATATTTCAATTTTTTTATTTTATTTTATTTTTTCTCAATTGTTTATTTTTTTCCCCGTAAAAATAAGCCGATCTCCAAGCTCACAGTGCATCGCGACGCGACACGTTGTAAGCATGTCGATTTTCACACAAAAATAAATTGTATGTCCAGGTTCTGGACATATAAGGTTTCCTACATGGACATTATGCACATAATCATTCAGATTTAATGAACAATGCACACGACTGTATACATTCTATTAGCTAATGCATTTGGAATATACCCCCCCCCCCTCCATATTTGTTCTGAATTGATACTCACTACAAATGGGTATTACGTTTTAATAATGTGTATCTCATGAAATGTTTTACAGTAATACAAACACCCTCGTCTCTCCTCTCTCTCTCTCTCTCTCTCTCTCTCTCTCTCTCTCTCTCTCTCTCTCTCTCTCTCTCTCTCTCTCTCTCTCTCTCTCTCTCTCTCTCTCTCATTTCAACGGATTGTTACAAAAGAAAGTATAGATTTTCTTCGTCGTACAACAGTGTCGCACAAAAACAGCAAAGTAGCCGATGGACAAGCTCTGTATAGAGCTGCTGTTTTCCATGAAATGGATTAGTTCAATTAGCTGTTGCAGCCCTATATATATATATATATATATATACTCCCTTCTAATGTGGTTTTGGTGTTGGGTTGTTGTTTTCCTCTGGTGCAGTATAAGTTCAGATTGTTCTGCAATGAATCACCTCTCGTATCCCGTCCGCACGCTCTCCCACTTTATCCTCAGGTCTTTCCCTCGTTCTGCCCTAGAGTTTCCCCTCACCGACCACCCACCACCCACCCACCCACCTGACCACCCACCCACCCACCCACCAATGCTAATTGTGGACCACCGATTCCGGTTGAGGTGTGTGTGTGTGTGTCGTAAAATCAGACCGAGCCCAGGGACAAAGCCATTAGTGCTTTATTGGGGGCGCTAAAAGAGTTAGCCCCGTTCCGCACGATCCAATCCACGTCAATCACATTGGGAAAATTGGATTCGTGAATAAGGAAATCCCACGAGAGGGGTTAGGTCCTCTGCTCTCCTCTCCTTCTCCCTCTCCTCTCCTCTCCTCTCCTCTCCTCTCCTCTCCTCTCCTCTCCTCTCCTCTCCTCTCCTCTCCTCTCCTCTCCTCTCCTCTCCTCTCCTCTCCTCTCCTCTCCTCTCCTCTCCTCTCCTCTCCTCTCCTCTCCTCTCCTCTCCTCTCCGTCAAGGTTCTATTCTCACCAATAGGGCCATAATCAGTATTGATTAGTTAATTAGCCATGTAACCCAGGTACTGGCAGAAACTCTGTTTAAAGTCATCACCTCAGGACACTCTGTCACACCGTGTCTCTCTCTAACTCACTCTCTACCACACACACACACACACACACACACACACACACACACACACACACACACACACACACACACACACACACACACACACACACACACACACACACACACACACACACACACACACACACACACACACACACACACACACACACACACACACACACACACACAGGGGAGTGATTGGGAGCACATCTGGGTTAGTTAGTTAGTCAGTGAGGCGACTGGACTACAGTACACCTCCACTGGCCCATTTACCTCCTCTCTCTATCTGTCTGTCCATTTCTATCTCTCTGTTCGCCCCGGGGACTTAACCCCAATCAACCGAGGATACAGTTTAGAATACATGTGTTGGTTCCCTGTGAGCGAGCGGCACACACACACACACACACACACACACACACACACACACACACACACACGCGCAATCAAATAAATGAGTCCTGATTGCGAGAGACAAGGTCACAGTGATGAGTGACACTGGTTGAAAGCGAGACATTAGTTATATTGCACACACTCACACGCACACACACAGTCCAAATTACAGTCCTATGAGACAAGACCAGTTTACTGTACAAAGTGTACATATAGTTCTGTGTTTACAGTATGTATTGCGTGTGCGTGTCTCCACACTGTGCATTGGAGGACATCTAGAGGCAGCCGTACATACATGTGTGATTCACATCACCCAGCAGTCACACTTGAATGAGAGAGAGAGAGAGAGAGAGAGAGAGAGTGTTAGGGTTCAGTCAGAGATGAAGGCGAGAGACAGACAGACAGACTAACGGACGGCCGGCCAGAGAGACGGACAGGCATTTTAATTTGGCCGCCACCCTAGACTCAGCACCACCACCATGTTGTGAGTGTGCTCCCCGAGAAGTCATGTGACATGTGGGTCACTTCCCGTACATACGTTGTCGACACACATTAACTCCACTTAATGAGAGCTTTGGTGGAGCACAGGATACGACAAGTATTAATTTGGGATTTTTCATAAAGTGACACTTTAGTCTCCCTCCCCCAAGACCCCCCCATGGGCCTCTGACACACATGCGTGTGACACCCACACACCCACACACACACACACACACACACACACACACACACACACACACACACACACACACACTTTGTAGCATACACCACATGCCTCCAAGCACACACACGCACAGCCCCCCCCCCCCCATCCACTCCTGCTATCCTTCTCCTTATTCCTTCATGAGCATCGAAGAAATCTGGTCTCGGTGGCAATTACCTATGGCTTTTATCAGTCCCTTTTCAAAGGAGGGAAATTAGTGCAATTGTGTCAGGATGGTCATATGGGCAGAAATTGAACACAATTATTGGGCTGCACTTACATCTGCGACTCTGCTCCGTGCACTGATGGGGCCTATTGTTATGGGAGACTGTCTCCTAGACTGTTGATTGGGGCTGAGAGCAGATGCCCCCCTGCCCCATCCCCCCCCTCTCCCCCAACCTTCCTCCACCCCTTCAAGCCCTTCAAGCCCCCCCCCCTCCCTCTTCTGACTGCAACTCAACCACCCCACCCACTAAACCCCCTCTTTTGTCTCCGGTAGCAGCACAGGCCGCCCCTAATTGATTCTAAATTACAGCGGTGCTTTTTGTTTACAGGGCTGTACCGTCAAAGTTAAGATCAAACCATCGGCTGGTATTTGTTCTTCTCCTTTTCCGTGGGATAATTAATCTGACCCACCTCCCCCCCCCCCCCCCCCCCTCCCCCCTATGGTGTCCTCCTCCTCCTCCTACCGCTGCTCTCTGTCATTAAGAAAAGTGATGATTTCAGTTGTTATTTGGGATTCGCTATTGATTCGCCCCACTATACCAGGTGGTAGATGATGAATGAATAATGTACGACGAGGGGTTTGTGATATTTGTGATGTTGTTGCCGTTCCCACCGCCAGAGAGCCTGGTGTGGTCGAGCCTCACCGGCAACAATGAAGCAATAATAGGTAAGAACAAGTGCTTGGTTATTGTAAACATGGAGCGTAGTATATACTGTACGTCAAAAGGACCCAACGTCTGACAATATCTCCAACCAGGGACCCCATAGATTTGTGTGATTAAAATGTTTTATTTTATTTTATTATTACCTTTTTCACTATTTTTTAATTTAAATTGATTTTGATAATATATTAACTGATTTTCCTGGGGAAACCCATGAAGGAGCCCTGCCCCCCCCCCCCCCCCCCCGACCACACTACAGTATACAGTATATGCTGTATTAAATGTAATTCACAACGACATAGAATAATTATGAATGATCACTAATTGGGACGTCCTAATTCCATGGGAATTGCAGTATTAAGTCATCTATAGCGATCTTCATGAACCATTCCCATGGCTCAGTGTTGCTGCAGAGCGGACCCACGCACTGAAGCAGTGAAATGCACCTAATGAACATAATGCCCGGCCAATTCATTCAAATGCTAAATGCTAACATATTCCTATAGAAAAGCCGCTGGCTGGCCGCGCTTTGCCCCCCGATCGCAAGACGATCGCAGTTAACGAGTGAAGCCTCCTCCTAATAGTTAATGCTGTCTGCTCACGGCGCTCTTTCCCTAAATGCTAACTAGATTCAGGCAGTGAATCCTAGCAGTAAATGCTAAGTCTATGGCTTAATCGCCGACTCTAGCCTCCCACTCGCACTGCAGGGAGCTTGGCAGCTAGGCCTCTCTATTCCCACTCCCGCGGCCACACATCTCCACTCAATCTGTCTTAGCATATTGATTTCCCAGCTGTCTTATTGGTTCCTAACATAATTATGGCCCCGGCCAGGCTAGGGGGCTCTGGTGCAGGGCTAATACATTTACACCAGGCCCCCATCAGCGCGGGCTTATATTCATGTCATTGGGAGAGGCAGGAGGAGATTGGATGCCCCCTAAGAGGCTAGATCTACTGAGAGAATTTGGGGGGGGGGGCTTTGGTCTAATGAAAAAGGGAATTAGCTGGCTCGACCCTTCGCCACGAGTTCGGATCAATAGCAACATCGAGGAAAACGAAAAACGTTCGGTGTGAAAATGCGACGAAGAGGAGAATGACACGACTGCTTCTAAGCATCTGTAATTACATATGCTGATGACGTCGTTATGTTTGGTTTCACAGTACACGGTATACCGCCATGCCCCTTGGTGACCCCCGAACTGCTGTTGTTCTCACCTCGGCTTGAGAGAGACTTGGTATGTTGTGGAGTCTAAATGCTAGTGTGTATACAGCTTATATACTATAAGCATGGAATGGAAATCTTCACCCAAACTGACAGCGTGATACAAATCAATATGTTTTTTTTGCTGACCCATACATACATAAATTCCCTTTTCAATCCTACCTTATAAGTACTTTACCTTCAAAAGCATTTTCGCCGTAATCGAATTTACCGTATGATCGTATCTATCGCTCTTCTTTTCTCCTCGTGTGGGTTTATAGTTTGTGTATCTCCTCCTCTCATACCTTTCCTGTAGTGTTTTTTTTTTTCTCCTTTTCTTCATTTCTCTCACAGGAGCAGTCAGGAGTGTGTGTGTGTGTGTGTGTGTGTGTGTGGGGGGGGGGGGGGGGGGAGGGGAATGCGTTAAGAAAGAGGAGAGAAAAGAAGGTCACAGTCTATCTATTTCACTGTGCCTAATTGTTGTCAGAAGCTGACCTAAAACGCAGAGACAGTATTTTTCAAAGTCAAGGATGGGGTAGAGGAGGGGTGGGCCATTCATCACGCTGTATCTCCCTTCTTCCCCTCCCCCCCCATCACCCCCCCTCCCCCACCCAGCGTCCAGGACCAGCCGAAGGTCTGCTAGTTATTTAATTCCATGGATCAGGCCCTTAATGGCGAACCCACGGCCCCCATAAATTAGACATGCACTCGATTAGGAATGTCTGCAGCTTGAAAGCATGCGGTTCCTACTAGGTATGATACTGGCACGTAAGGTCACACAGGCTTTGGCTTTGGATTTATTACAATTAATGATCATTAGATTGTAAAAAAAAAGAAGAAAAAAAAAGGTAATAATAAACGAGAGGAGGAGGAGGAGGAGGAGGGGGGTTTGGGACCTGTCAACAGCGTGCACGTCGTTGTCATGTTTAAACTGAGTTACACGGCCCGTGCTGAGTGCACACAAGCTCATATTATAGTCATACATGTTTAAACACGCGCCAGAGAAACAAACGCTGGAGCAATAACAATAACGCTGTAATGCTGGAACGCAGTGGCTGCGAGGTATACAACACAAACACACGCACACGTATACGGCACCCTGTCACCACCACTAACACAATGATGTCATTGTGTGTGCAATGAATGAACAAAAACAATAACTAGATCTGTAATTGCATATCGTGCGTGACATAGTAGAGAGACTCTGTCAGCGATGATGGCGAGCGTTCAGGCTGCCGTAATAATAATCAGGGGCACATTGATTGCAGGCCAAAAATACTGTACTTGACAACAAACCAATCCACTGATGACGTGCACAAAGCCATACTGTACAGTACGGTACACATGTGGCTCTAATTGAATCTCAGTGGGAAGGAAGGGCTGCTCCAGAACAGGCTAGTTTCTATTGTGCTGCATGGAACCAGACATCACTATCCGCTGTCGGCCCGGAAACCTCATATGTCCAAACCGTTGCTTCTCAGAAGTCTAATAGAAATAAAACCAGACCTGTGTGAAGTGAGGGCTGCTCTTATCAGCATATACATCATCTCATTTCTGGACCAATGAGAATTTGCCTCCTCACCTTCGTCTTCAATTCATTCATGTTTGCACAAACACTCAAAACCCTCAAAGCTGGACATAGCTTTGGCGAACAATAGCAGAACAATGGCAAACAATAGTAGACCTACAAGCTGAGCTTGTAGATCAGTTATTTTAGCTACTTGTGTGTGACACTGTAGTATGACCAAAGTATATAGGGCCTAAATGTTACGACAAAAACGTTAAATATGGAGATAAGAGGTTTCTGCCTGACAGCGAGGGGCCACTCTGGGAGATATAAACGGCAACAAACCCTATTATTTTGTGTTTGTGAATAGGGGGCAATATTCACAGTATACTTTCTGACCGTGGATAAGAACATACTTGAGTGAACAAGGTTTTGACGTCAATGAGAGACGTCAATGTGTATTCGTCTATATAGTGCAGTGGTTAACCTTCTCACGATCAGGGTCCACCTGGAAATCTGAAAGGCGTTCGCGAACCACCCTGGATCTGACCACTTAAGAGGTCATATAAGCCTGCCTGACCGCTTTCTCCAAAGCTCTTTATGTGCATTATTACATTCACCCATTCACACACCGATGGCAAACCATGCAAGGCACCATGCTGCTCACCAGGAGCAGTTAGGGGTTTAGTGTCTTGCTCAAAGACACTTCGACAGTGAGTCACCCAGGGATCGAACCGGGAACCTTCCGATTGTTCTGTTCTTTGACTATATATACGTCTCTGAATGTTTTGATGAATTGAACCAGGTGGACCCTCTTGTAAACAAGTGTCATGCTTAATTGGGTCGTCTACTCACAGTTAACAGTCTTTGTATTGAGTTTGTGCTTGAAATGTACTGTAATTCTGCAAACTGTTAATAAATATTTCAATCAATCAATCAATACCAACATGTTGAGAATCACTGATCTAGTGTCAGTGTTATTTATTCTTTGTGTGTGCGTGTTCGTGCGTGCGTGTTTATATTTTACATTTTTGATGTTTGTTTTTTTTAGCTGTAAATGTGGTGTCACACAAACAGTATAGCAAAAAGCCAATCTATACAAGCTCTAAACGGTTCTGCTTTTATTTGTATTTGTTATTTACATTTTAATCGTGAAAATTAACAGTTTGGGCCATGTAAGGTGATGGCCGACAGTGATGTCATTGTGGACAGTGGGTGGACATTGTGGACAGTGATGTCATTGTGGACATATCATTGTGGACAGTGGGTGGACATTGTGGACAGTGATGTCATTGTGGACAGTGGGTGAACATTGTGGACAGTGATGTCATTGTGGACATATCATTGTGGACAGTGGGTGGACATTGTGGACAGTGGGTGAACATTGTGGACAGTGGGTGAACATTGTTGACAGTGATGTCATTGTTGACAGTGGGTGAACATTGTGGACAGTGGGTGAACATTGTGGACAGTGGGTGGACATTGTGGACAGTGGGTGGACATTGTGGACAGTGGGTGAACATTGTGGACAGTGGGTGAACATTGTGGACAGTGGGTGAACATTGTGGACAGTGATGTCATTGTGGACAGTGGGTGAACATTGTGGACAGTGGGTGAACATTGTGGACAGTGATGTCATTGTGGACAGTGGGTGGACATTGTGGACAGTGGGTGACCATTGTGGACAGTGGGTGAACATTGTGGACAGTGGGTGAACATTGTGGACAGTGGGTGAACATTGTGGACAGTGATGTCATTGTGGACAGTGGGTGGACATTGTGGACAGTGGGTGGACATTGTGGACATATCATTGTGGACAGTGGGTGAACATTGTGGACAGTGATGTAATTATGGACAGTGGTGGACATTGTGGACAGTGGGTGGACATTGTGGACAGTGATGTCATTATGGACAGTGGTGGACATTGTGGACAGTGGGTGGACATTGTGGACAGTGGGTGAACATTGTGGACAGTGGGTGGACATTGGGGACAGTGGGTGGACATTGTGGACAGTGGGTGAACATTGTGGACAGTGGGTGGACATTGTGGACAGTGGGTGGACATTGTGGACAGTGGGTGGACATTGTGGACAGTGTGGACAGTGGGTGGACATTGTGGACAGTGGGTGAACATTGTGGACATTGTGGACAGTGATGTCATTGTGGACAGTGGGTGGACATTGTGGACAGTGGGTGGACATTGTCCTGACAGACAGTGATGTCGGCCTCCTGGCTGAGCAGACATTGACTGTCATTGGGACGTCTTCTCGCTTTTATTCATCTTTCTTTTTTTCCTTCTCCTCCTGAGAGACGCTTCATGCTGCTGAATGCAACTCAGCCTTTTCTCCCTGGAGGGGAGGAGGGGGGGACAGACAGGAGGAAGGGAGGGATGGATGGACGGAGGGAGAGAGAGACAGAGAGAGAGAGAGAGAGAGAGAGAGAGAAGGGGGGCATGGATAAAAGATGGCAGGAGGGTGTGGTGGACTTATTCTCTCTACTATCTGTGTTTAGGTTTGCCTGTAAATGTGTGTGTGTGAGTGAGTGAGTGAGTGAGTGAGTGAGTGAGTGAGAGAGAGAGAGAGAGAGAGAGAGAGAGAGAGAGAGAGAGAGAGAGAGAGAGAGAGAGAGAGAGAGAGAGAGAGAGAGAGAGAGAGAGAGAGGCGGTGGCTCAGTAGAGTGCCTGGATGGCAACCGTAAGGTTGCCAGTTCGAACCCGGGCTCCCCCAGAGTTACTGTCGAAGTGTCCTTGAGCAAGACACTGAACCCCTAATTGCTCCCGATGTGCTAGTTGGTGCCTTGCATGGTTTCCGCTGCCATCGGTGTATGAATGTGTGTGTGAATGGGTGAATGTAATGCACAATCTCTGTAAAGCGCCTTGGATAAAGGCGCTATATAAATGCACCATTTACCATTTACCATTTAGAGAGAGATAGTGTGTGTGTGTGTGTGCATACATGCGTGTGCGTGCATCACTATATTTTATAGACTATTTTATAGACTAAACTAATGTGGACTTAGGCTGACAATTAGTAAAGGATTCAGGTTGTGGTTACCCATTTATCAGGCTATATAGGTTTAGGGAGTTGGATTTATGGCTAATTTATCATTTATCTATTCTTAAGTTGCACACTTAAAATAATCACACATCACAGTGCGACAACATTGTGAGCCTGTTGATCTGCTTTTGGCTCTGGGTTTAGGGTAAAAAAATGTCAATGCCGTATGCGTGCTTGTGTGTCCGCGCACATGCGTGTGTCAAGGGTTATTCACAAAGACCCTCTTCTGACCATCAGATGGACTTCTGTTCTGACATCTCTTCACTTCCTCAGCTTGCAAACACCAACACACACTTTATGGGCGTGTTTGTGTGTGTGAGTGCATGTGCACACACATACTGAATGTGCGTGCGTGCGTGCGTGCGTTGTCTGTTATGACCTATGTGACTGTATTCTTGTCTGTGTGAGCATAATTGGAATGTTGAGTGTCAGAAGAACAACAACACACCAGCATACCACTCAGACAGACATGCCAGACAGACAGACAGACAGACAGACAGACAGACAGACAGACAGACAGACAGAAAGCAGAGGTGCAAAGCTGGTTTTGATGAAGAGGAATGTGCAACATGTCAGTGAACCATGTCAGTGCATTGATGCTAAAAACAACACCACCACCACCACCACCACATGATCAATACAATAAATGGCACACCGCCTCTATTAGTGACACGAAATGGGGTTCAAGGTCTGCCTAAATGGACACGGCAGGGCCGGCATTCAACTGGCAGAATTAGTTGTTACAGCAGGCTGTGCAATTGCTGTAGTAAATGTAGTATTGTGATTATAGGTACTTGTGAATGATATATTGGTAATAGAACGACTTTGCTGAGAGACATACAGGAACAAGGTCATTGTTGTCAATGAAAAAAAAAAAAAAAAAAAACTGGATCCAATGTAGTTACTATATTTATTCACAAGCTCTTGTTAATACCTTTCATTTGTTAAATATTCATAAAACTTACAAAAAGACAACCAGTTTCACTTTAAAATAAATGCCCATAAATAGTGAAAATATTGATAAATAAGGTCACAATGCGTAGTTTTCTCTAGTTTGGTGACACTCATATGAAAGAAATAACATGCTGCAGCTATCATTACAAATAAAATCATATGTATTAATGATCTATCACAGTTAAAATAACATTAGCATAACATATCGACATGGGAAATATTTAATCACGCTGACTTATTAAACATTAAAATAAATGTATACAAACACGATGGAATCCACGTGAATACGCTTTTCCGTGGCATAAAAGAAAAAGAAAAAGAAAAAAGGTTATCAGAAAATGTAACCTTGGCATTAATGCGGATACTAAAAGCCTTGATAGCAGGCTCGCTCACTCAGGCAAATTGATTCCGGCTTCCTCTTCTGTTTACAAGGTGTGAGGATTAACCCATTTTGACCTGGGAACGATTCTGCAAATGTCTTCTACATCCTGACAGTTTTCTGAAAAAGCTATGTTTCTATGTCAGTTGTTCTTCGATTTTTCAAAAATAGCAGACGCGCTACGAGCTTGTAGATCTGCTATTTTCCAATAGCTAAAGCATAGCATAATGCTAACACCAAAAGGGGTTCCCGCCCAAAATTGATTAATTTGCAACATGCCATGACACATCCAACAAGCTAAAACTCCTCTCGCCTCTAAATCAAGCCTGGCATTTTTCTGAAAGCATGCAGAGATGAAATAATGACAGCAATTAGATTACTATTCTTAAAAATGCATTAGCAAATAATAAATAAATAAAACGGCACCCAGGAAATCACACTATGCATTTTAGTTTAATGCAATAAGGTGCCAATTATAACACTCATGTGGAATAAGTGGGGCTTCTCTCCCTACTACAAATCATCATTACACTATGTTTTCTTAATGGTATCTACACTAAGAGGCATCGAGGACCAGGCTAATATGTTTAGCCGCTGCAAACAGAGTGCAGCCCAAACGCTCGCATTTTCTTTCATTTTTCTCCCTCTCACTTCTTATCAGTTTTGGGGGATCTGTCTGCAAGTCCTGTTGTTTCTCCCCCTCCTCTGCCCATGTCTAATTCCAGTATACGCTGTCAGTGTCTGTCAATCAATCTATCAATCAATCTGTCTGTCCATTAGCCTCGCCTAGTTTCTGAAGGCCTACAGATAAAACCTTACAATCACACAGGGCAGCCAGTGTTGCCATGTCCGCTTATTATAAGATACTTTGGGCGTGTTTTTTTCCTCTCTGAAGTCTCTTGTACATGTTGGTATAGGCATAGATATTAAAAATATATATAGATGCCTCATTGGCCGCTGCAGTTCGTTGGAGTCGTGTGTGATGTCGACGGGAGGGCGGAACAATTTACACTCTGTGGAAGTGCACCGGAAGAGTGGAAGGCACGCTACGCCCCGCGGCCACTCAAGTGACTATACTGGCCAATCACAGCGCTTTTCCGGGACTTGTCAGACCTGAACATCCGCTCTGTGGCGCAGGCGGAAGCTTCTGTGAAGCACCACCAACGCGGAAGCTTCTGTGAAGCACCAGCTTTCTATGTCCATGGTTGCAGGTTGCAGTTTTGGGGGCTTGTTTCTAAAGTGTAGACTTCAGGCTTGCTTCCTAATGTTGTTTAAATGGTCCAAACTCAAACAAAACCTCCACCACTAACCATATGAACCCTTGAGCCCCTCATTACGGACATAATAGGCAAACATTGTCTATTTTGTTCTTGTGTTTTTGTTACTTTGTTACTGTTTTTTTCTTGCCCACACTGTTAAAACTATAACAGTTGGCCAAAATACAAGCTCACATGTGCTTTTACTCACAAAGTGTATGTAGGGTTTACGAGGTTAAGCAGGGTAGAAGAAGCCAGGCAGTAAACATTGACCGGCTGCTATAGGGCTGTTAGAAGTTCCCCGCCTGCCTGCGACTGTGGGGACGGACGGCACAGACCGCTCAGAAAGCATCCTGTTGGGCTTCGGCAACTCTTACCAAAAACTTCCTCCTCTCATTGGACGGAAAAGACAAAGAGAAGTTTGACGGTAAGCGAGGAGGAGGCAAAGCCATGGGGGAATCCTCCACGATGATGAAAGCAAAGGCGCGGATGAGAGCCACAAAACACCCCCCTCCCCGTCCATTACATCAAGGGCCTAAGCAAAGAGAATTATAATAACTCGTTGGCTTTTCTTTTTTTAATTAACGAAGACTGTTATTTTGGCAGGAGGCAGGGCAAGGCTGTAAGGGATCTCGGATGATTGGCAAACATCAAACAGAGGACGGCGTGTGTGCGCGCGCGTGTCTTGAGTGTATATGATCGCAGCATGGGGGTGATCGTGTGGCATGGTGCAGCATGTGCGTTTGTGTGTGCACACACAACACTGCCTGCCAGGCTGATGCGTTGCCCACGGTAAATAAGACATGGCCATCAGCGGGGCCGTGCCAGCTAGGCGGACGTTGCAATGCGTCTTTTTTCTGTGCCTCTCCATTGAAGCCTCTTGTGCTCTTCTGCATTAACGATTGAAGATGGGGGAATGAGGAGAGGAAAACATTATTCATACAGCACATTATACAAGTTATGGAGAGTTTGGAGACTTTGAGAACTTCCCGCGTTTTTCTGCCGAAGGTTGATTTAATAGGGTTCCATGGGAGTTGGTGCTGCGGGGCGTTGACGGAACGCGTGTGTGTGTGTGTGTGTGTGCACGCACGTGCGTGTGTGTGTGTGTACACATATTATATTATCTATCTAGTATAGAATTTGAGAAATGGATATTGTGAGGACCATTTCCCTGGTCCTCATAAGTGAAATGGCTGTCTTATGAAAAAAAAACATCACACCTATGTGAAGTGAGGGGCGCTCTTATCATCATACATCATCTCATTCCAGCCAATTAGGATTTGCCTCCTCACCTTCGTCTTCAATGTTTGTGTTTACGCAATGTTTGTGTTTACACAAACACTCAAAACTGGCCCTTCATTATCAATTCATTCTATCCTTCCCTCCCTCTGCTACTCGGGTGGAAGATCGCATCACTGCGTGCCTGGCTGTGGGGAGACGGCCATATACGGAGCAGGCGTGACGGAGTGAAGGCCATATGTGGAGCGTGTCACGAGGCGTGACGGACGGACGGACTGGTTTTGCAGGTTTTCATAGTAACAAAGAAACGTGTGCGTGCGTGCGTGTGCGTGCGTGCGTATGTGTGCGCGCACGTGCCAAATGTGTGCGCGTGGACAAACACGTGTGCATGCATGCATGCGTGATTGTATGTGCGTACATCTCAGGCCTGAATCGGCGCATATTAGGCATCAAAGAAAGGTCAGGTTTAAACATGGAGTGGGACTAAAGGTTAGGCCACAGCTCCATATAGAACAGACAGAGGGTCGGGGGCTTATCAAAGCTATCACTTTGGACAGAGAACAGCCAGAGGTCAGCCAAGCCCGTGACATGGACGTACACATCTAATGTCTTAGCGAGGGATCAATACAGCTATACACACTCACACTCACACACACACACACACACACACGCACACACACACACGCACACGCACACGCACACGCACACGCACACGCACACACACACGCACACGCACACACACACACACACACACACACACACACACACACACACACACACACACACACACACAGACAAACTAGATCGGATTTAGTATCAGCCTCACAAGCACCGGCGGTGGAATGTATGTAACTGAGTGCATTTACTCACTGTACTGTATGGGCCGGATATACTTGATTACAATGGTGCGGTTGTGAGAGCGGTTGTGAGGGTGGTTTACATGTCGAAGTGTCCCTGGGCAAGACACCCCACATTGTCTCCAATGAGTTGGTCGGTGTGAGCTCGCCACCATTGGTGTATGAATGTGGGAAGTGAGGACACTGGCGTCGACTGTTCGCTGCTTCACCGCCTCCCAATGTATGAATGAATGAAACATTGTAAAGCGCTTTGAGGACTTGGAAAAGCGCTATATAAAAACAAATGCCATTCATTACAATGTTGAGGTACATTTACTTTATTGGTGTAAAGTAAAAAAAAAAAAAACTTTGTACTTCTACTTTTAACCAGAGGTGGGGACTTGGACTCGAGACTCGACTTGGACTCGAGTCCCGATTTTGATGACTTTAGACTTGCTTGATCAAATCAAAAATAGACTTGGACTTGCTTGGGACTTGAATGCCAAAGACTTGAGACTTGACTTGACTTGAACGCCAAGGACTTGAGACTTGACTTGAGCCCTCTTGACTTGAACATTTTCAAGTCACTTAATACCTTACAGCAGTGGTCCTCAACAGGCGGACCGTGGCACACCTCTCTGCGGACCCTGGAGAAAAGGCCTGGGCCGTGGCTCAGTGGTCCAGGCACCTTGGCTGGTAATCCAGTCTGGCAGTGTGCCGCGGGTTCGACTCCCGATCCCGACAGGAAATGGGGAGAGAGATGGGGGAGTCACCCCCCATCTCTCTCCCCATTTCCTGTCAGCCTATACTGTCTATCCCTCCATAAAGAATATAAAATAAAGGCGAAAGCCACAACAAAACATTAAAAAAAACAGAATCAACAGAATAAAGAGAAGAAAAAAAGTCACCGCAACCGCGAGTTGAATTCTCCGTTGTATTCGATCAATGCCGAGAAACGCAATTAACACTCTTAATGTGTGTATTATGGGCCGGCATGTCATGATGACAATGTTGCGCTGACTGGCTCACATTCACACGTTCAGTTGAATGAAACAAAATTTGATTTTTGGAGGTGTGAATAATGAATATTTTGTCAAAGTGAAAGAGCTATACAAACCCGGTTTGTATACCTTGGTAATTGGTTGTTTCTAGGTGAGGGGCGCAGCAATTTTATTCGCGTGCGCATGAGACTGGACCATGGTATTTGTGGACCTTCAGCATTTCTAGTTGAGGACCCCTGCCTTACAGCAAGCCCAAATAATATATATATTTTTTTAAAGTGTAACGTTCTGGAGAAAAAAATAGCTTGTTTTTGTCTTGTTTCTTTTTTGGTCGATTTGCTTATTTCTCTCACGATACATGGCAACGCTGACAAACTCACAGTCCCATTGACGGTAACACAACAACAACGAGACAGGAGGACAGCACATAAATCGCCTTGTAATTCGTATTGATTCCCCGACATTAAAGTATCAGTTCAATACAGGACACATCTTTTAATTTCTGTTAATTTAAACTGGTAACCTTAATCATGTAGTGGCGTGTACTAGCGTCGCCTGTGTTCCACGTGTTGCACATAAACCAACACATACTGGCTTCACTCCTGCCGTCGCTGCTGTTTTGGAACAGTGAATTAGAGCATCAGTTTAATGTTTGATTGTATTAGAGTCTTCCTTATTTTTGTGCACAGTTTAAGTTTCTTATTATTTAAGTTTATCTGATTATCTTTTGTATGACATGTAAAATGGTTTGGTATTGGTATATAATGTAACATTCCTCTTCTACCCTGGATTTGAACACGTTTCAGTGCAAGTAATGATATTTTACCATTGTAATAATAATAGCCTGCTTGCTCAGGGGAAACATTGAATTTGTGTCAGATCCTGTGTCTCGGTGAGACATGACCTTTGACATGATCTAAATGGCTCAATAGAAGAGCAGAGAGACAAACTTCAACCACCCCATTGTACAGAGTGGTGCTTTAAACCATGTCCTCACGGAGGAAATTGAAAAGTACAGTATCTGCATGTTGTTGGTGGACTCCAGAACCCTTCTAATAACCCTTTTAATAATAAATGCAAATTGTGGAAAATGCTCATGATTTATGTAAATCTTTACATATCATTAATTAGTATTATGTCTTGGTGGGACTTGTTTGGGACTCGAAACAAAATGTAAGGACTTGGTTGGGACTTGAAACAAAATGCTTAGGACTTGGTTGGGACTCGAAACAAAAAGTTCAGAACTTGGACTTGACTTGGGACTTGCCTGTGTTGACTTGGACTTGACTCGGGACTTGAGAGCAAAGACTTGAGACTCGACTTGGACTTGCAACATAGGGACTTTGTCCCACCTCTGCTTTTAACTGCACTGCAATTATTTGACGACTCGTTACTTTGAAGATTCAGATTATTAATATAAAGCATACATTAAAAACATAAGCCCAGTTTTATACTTTTATCTGTTTAAGTAAGCAATTTGAATACAGAGTACTTCTACCATATGTTATTGTGAAGTACGGTTCACCACTTACAAGCAGCCCCCCTCACGCGCGCACGCACGCACGCACGCACGCACGCACGCACGCACACACACACACACACACACACACACACACACACACACACACACACACACACACACACACACACACACACACACACACACACACACACACACACACACACACACACACACACACACACACACACACACACACACACACACCAGAGGGGGGAGAAATGAAAAAAGACAAATAATCAATTAAACAGGAGCCGGTGATGAATAAAAGAAAGGTTTCTTTGGATGTAAACGATTGCTGCTGGGGAAAGTATTTTTTCACCCCCCATGTCTGAAAATTTGATGGTGATTTTTTGGCATGCATGTTGAATGTGTTCACAAGGGTGCATGGATGAGCATAAAGAAATAATGCAATGAATAATGCAGTGGCCTGCAGTAAGGTGTTGAGAGATCGTTGAAGTGAGTTTATATATGCATAAAGTTATAGTTGTTGAAGTATGTCAGTGGACGAAATGCACAGAGAGACTGTTGTTGGACAGCATATTGTTGGAATGGAAATATATAATAATCTTATTTTTTTTCCTTTTCCAGTGTGCATACTAGAGGTGGGACGAAACAGGTAGCTAAGGATACAATAACTGTGGAGGTATTTGGCCCTCGATAGCGATAATATCACGATACATATCTGTCTACGATACTCAATATATTGTAAGACATTTATTTCATCAACGAAATGTCACAAAATCTGTACTGAAAAAGAAAAGAAATACCCTGCATGACAAAAGGCAACAATCTGGCCCACAATGGAAACAAGCCAGTATAGGGCTTTTTGTGTTATCCTTCATCAGTGTATAATCGTACCACTGTACTATTTGCAAACTTTTAATAAAGTATTCAATGAATCAAAGTATTGCATTCTGTGGCACCCGTGCATGTTGTAATAAAAATATCAATATTTGCTGGCAGTGTATCCATTATTTACCGCTATAACGGGAGCACGACAATATATTGCAGATATCGCAAACATTTTTGTCCCATTCCTAGTGAATACAGTCGGCTATTAATCGTATGGGTTCTACGTATGTTAGCAACAAACCAAAAGCATCTACTGTACAAGCTCCAGCTTGTAGTTCAGCTATTTTTTGGCAGAGAGACTTTATTGGTGAAGACAGAAAAAGCGGTCCAAGTACAGAGACAACTTAAGTCTAGAGAGTCATTGATTGATTCCCAAAAACAAGGAACAATAAAGTGTGTCCCTTGAAGGTAGTTCAACAAGGGATACGTCTTTTACTTTCCAAATAAAAGGGATTCCTTATTTCACGATGCCAATCCTACATACAACCATAATAGGTACGGTAGTATGTATACAAGTGAAGCCCTTTTTTATTATTATTTTTTTGATAGACTCTATGGTCATTCCATGGACTTCCACCGTGCACAGCATTACATGGGCTGACAGCTCAAATGGCTCCGTTCCGGGGCATCACCATCATCATCCCTCTAACGCATGCCTCTTCCACTCGCCTCCACGTTCCCAAAAGTGACAGGACGGCGCCGTGTGTTGCGTTTTTTTCTTTCTTTTCCCTGCTTACTCATCAATATTTCAGTGCGCTACAACGTGGAATGCTCCGGTGGCTTTACAATACGCAGGGCCCGCGTACACGCATGGCGCTACACCTCCTCTCTCTTCCTTTAGTGATATGACATGGAGTAATGCGCAGTGAAAGCTGAGGAGGACAAAAAATATTTAAAAAAAAACGTTGTGGTCGTGAAAAAACGCCCTCCCCAAGCCCCCCCTCTTCCCTATTGAAATCTATCTGGGGGATTGCTGGAAGTCGCGGGCACCACTATCAAATGAACAGTAACACCAAAGAGAAAGAAGACAAGTTATGGAATCTTTTTCTTCTGCAAAGGTGAAAGGGCAATCACGCAAGCCAGCACTCAAGTGCATAATACACAAGCGCACTACAGGGGTAGTAGGGTTGGGTATTCTACATTGTGCACAGTATTCAGAATAGTGCTTTTGAAAATGAAGCCATAAAAGGTGAAATATGGAGATATGAGATTTCTTCCCGACAGCAACGATATATGATTTTTACAAAAACGTGCTAAAAGTGGAACCGCATTATGGTTTGCAGTTCCATCAATTAAAAAAAAAACCCCACTGCTGTTAGCTCATCTGTGCTAGCGGGTGAGAATCTAAGTTCATTGAATCAAAATGCATGCGGGGGCTAGACTGCGTGTCTTTTAAGTGCAAAATGTACTGTACATTTTTGTGCACGTGTGGGCATCAATGTGTGTTCTTACTGTGTGCATGTCCGTGCGTGCGTGTGCACGTGCACGTGTCTTTTGAACCAGCGGGTCCATTTATCAAGGACAAAAGGGCCCCAAAGTGTCAGAGACTAATGGACATGCACACCCAACTCCCCCGCCCCCGTAACCCCCCTCCCCCCACCTTTGTGATCATCCTCAGAAATTAATTAGAAATAAGGAATAGACTGTCTTTCTTCACCCCTCTCCCATTCATTACAATGGGTAATTGCTCTTCCCTCATCGTAGGTTAAGTCTTTAAACACTGTCTTACATCAGGACGTGCTCGTCCATGCCATCTATAATGCATGATATACTTTGCACCAAGCAAAGCTGTTAAATATTTAGTGAATCATTGCCTTAAACTTAATCACCCTCTGATAAATGCATGTGTTTTTCTCCTTCTTGCTCTCTCTCTCTCTCTCTCTCTCTCTCTCTCTCTCTCTCTCTCTCTCTTTCACACCCTCTCTACCCCCCCGCCCCCCCTCTGCCCCCCTATCGTCCTTTTGGCACTCATCCAAAGAGGAAACACACTCCAAACGAGGTTGTAATGATCTATTTTTAATTTCTCCCGACACAATTAACATAATACTACTTAGCATAATGTATTAATTTCAGTGCATTGTTAAGTGCTACATTATGTTCACTGTGAAACAAGCTATTATCACTGTACTTCATGAAGTATTAAATCTAATCCATTTTTAAAGAACACTTAAAACATTAATTTGACGGTCTTGTTGCCAACGTCATCGCTCATCAGGCTCATTTCAGCCAACAAAATGGTCGCTACGACCCTTTGCTGCACTTGTGCTTAGACTGTAGGATCGAAATATGATCATTATAGCTGATCATATTATTATCAGCTAACACAGTGAAGGTGTTCCATGATTTCACACTCTACCGGTGCATAGATCTGTCTAATCGCCTTGAAGCAGTTTTGCTATGTCCACTTATTATAAGCGACTTTTGGGCTTGTTTTTCTGTAACGTTGCTTGTAAATATTGGCAGTTGTGCGCTGCGTTTTTTGTGGAGGGCTTGTTTCTAAAGCGTAGTGGCTTATCGGCCGTGCTTCCTAATGCTGTTTAACACTAGCACGTCTAAGCAGTCAATCTGACCGACTTTGAGATTTTGAAGTGGATTTTCTTTAGCTACTTTCAATAACCTATACCCAATGCTATTTTAACTACTCAAGGACCCGCTCAATGACTCATGGGGGTCCCATGGGGGTCCCATGGAGAACCACCGTCGTACACAGTCAGTGTGTGGCCGTCCTGCACTGGTTTGTGGCGATGCTTAATTTGACATCGGGGGTCACTTTCTCCGCCCACTTCCGTGACCTCCGTCAAGTGAAAAATTGCCACATTGTGCAACTTCACCATATACTTCCTCAGGGACGTGTAGAAAATGTTAGAGAGGCAGGGCCGAAAATGTTGAAAATAGCTGATCTACAAGCTCGTAGATCAGCTATTTGAGGAGCGCTAGCCCCTCCTATATACAGCTTGTGTCCTCACACGTCTCAATATTGGCCATTGACAATGAAAGGAGAAATTAGGTCAAAACTCTGGCAAATATGACATAAATTAAAACATCAAAACATTAAACGCCATTGACATTGAAGGGAAAATGTACGTCATATGTAGACAAGCAAATCAGCTAACCAATCACAATCACATCCCAGCACTGATTATGTTAAGCGCTTGGCCAGAATATATCAAAGCTCTACTGATTGGCCAGTATGAGATGATGCATGATGATGTATGATGACAAGAGCGCCCCCCCCCCCCACTTCAACACGGGTGTGATTTATTTATATATTGTGGATTTCAGGAGAGAGTTTGGAAACATTAAAATTATCCTGAATGCTGCCTTCAGATAAGGCCTGCATGGAAAGGAGGGTAATTTTGCATGTCTTTAACCATATAAAATGCTGCATTCATGGTCTGGAGAGGGCAGGTTCTTTTTTTATAGACGGGTAAAAGGGCAGTGGCTCAAGCCCCCTTTGATGTCTATGTGTGCACGTGCCTGAACTTGCGCATGGCTCGGTGACGCCATCACATTCCCCCACTTCCTGTTTTTTCTTCCTGATTTGCATCCCGCAGCGGGGGGGGCCCTGTCATTGGCAGAGGATCGGGGTAAAGGGAGGGGGTATAGGGATACCGTAAACATGCCTTTGACATCATCATGAAATCACAGAGGTATAAATCCGTTACACATTCTTTCAACCCTGCCCCCCCCCCCCCCCCGCCCCAAGAAAAGAAAAGAAAAACAAAAGACGAGTACATCTTTTAGATTCTAAACACCCTATTTGAATGCACCTCTCTCTCTCTCTCTCTCTCTCTCTCTCTCTCTCTCTCTCTCAGAGCGTTCCATCTAGCTGATGTTTAATTCATCAGGCTTTTCCATCATCCCTCTGCCGCTCGGCTCTCCTCTCCGGCGCGGAGCGGCGCTTTCTGTCAGGTAACAAACAATGAGTTTTTGAAGTGAATAATTTAATGCGTGTAGCACAAACGCCGGGGCGCTCTCCCTGCATTACCCACGCTGCACACGCCGCTGTCATTAAGACACCTGATTTCCCCCAAGATCCCCCCTCTCCTCCTCACCTCTCCTCTCCTCCGCTCCTCTCCTCCGCTCCTCTGCTATACCTCGCCTCGTAGATGAAATGGTAACACGCATGTCGAAGTATAACCTCCCCCCCTTTTTCTTTTACATCAGACTATATTTTTAGACAGGCTAAATGAGACAATGACGGTGGTAAGCTGTGAGGAGAGAGAGAAAGAGAGATCTTCGCTGTCGGGTAGAAACCTTGTATGTCCGACTGTTACTTTTCAGGGAAAATGGAAGATTGAATTTTTGAACCTATATATATATATGTGTTTTAATGGATCCAATAATATTATTTAGTCACAAGCTGTTAATGCATTTCATTGATTCTATAGTTATGAAAAAACCCACATAGACATAATTAAGCCCTTTGACTTTAACTTTCAGAATTCAATCCACAAATAATTGTACATTGGCAATTGTGCGCCACTAGTGTATGACGAAATCAGGGCATTAAAAAAACCCAAAAAAGCTGTAAATATGAAGATACAAGATTTCTGCTCGACAGCATGTAACGATATGAAGGTGGGGGGGTTGTGTGGTCCCCCCCCCTCCTCCTCTTCCTCCTCCCGTACATATTTTTATTTTCCTCTCTGTCTCTCTCTCTCTCTCTCGCCCGATGTGGCAGCATCAAACGCATGCCCCTGCTTTGAAATGGCGTCGGAGAGCATTGATTCAATATTTTCCTCCGCCGTGTCGCTGTGATCTATGAAACTGCTCTCTGGCTGCATCTACAGTATACTGTAGTACACGAGAGCACAAAATGACGCCGCGACGAGGATGATGGCGACATCACAAGAGGAAGAAAGCAGCAAAAAACTGAATTAAAGCAAACACACGCGTGTGAGTGTGTGTATGTGGGGTGGATAATAACATACCTAGCCTCCATTCTCTCTCTCTCTCTCTCTCTGTATACTCTTGATTGCATGTTATTTAATCAGATGCTATAGGTTCATTGTTCACCTGGTATCCTATAGTTACAATCTACAATCTACAGGTTATTCTTTTTGATTAGTGTGTGATCCTATAGTTTACTGAGGCACTACACCGCCTCTCTGCATTTGATGCATGTGTTTACCTTGCTAATTGTATAGTATGTATTGTATTGTAAGTCACTCTGGATGAGAGCTAAATGCCAAAATTGTAAAATTGTACCCCAAGCACGCACGCACACACACACACACACACACACACACACACACACACACACACACACACACACACACACACACACACACACACACACACACACACACACACACACACACACACACACACACACACACACACACACACACACATTCCTCTTTCGGATCCTAGTTCCATATAATATACATACATTGTGGAGTCACCAAATGCCAAGCAATTAAATGGCTCGGGCCATCAACCCCTCCACCCTATAACCCCACAGGCCACAGCCTCCCCCAGCCTCCCACCACCACCCAACCACACCATGCTCCTCCACCCTATAACCCCACAGCCTCCCCCAGCCTCCCACCACCACCCAACCACACCGTGCTCCTCTCTCGTAATGGGACTGTATTCATCTCCGGGATCATATCTCTGAGCCTCATCTCTCCCCTATACACACCCCCGAGAGAGAGAGAGAGAGAGAGAGAGAGAGAGAGAGAGAGAGAGAGAGAGAGAGAGAGAGAGAGAGAGAGAGAGAGAGAGGGAATCATGTATTATGTGAATTTGTTGCTGTCGGGTGGAAACCTCAGATGTTCCTTTTTGATATCATCATTATTACTTTTGTATTCAAATAGTGAAAATAGCAGATCTCCAAGCTCGCGATGCGGCGCATTGTGAGCTTGTAGATCTGCTATTTTCACTACTTTTCTCATGTGTGATGATCTGATGAAGTATAGTATGGAGAAACAATGTGGAGATGCCAGGTTGGTGGCCGATAGTGTCAGAAACACAGCAGTGGGGCCATGCTGCTACAGACCCATCCATCCTATTGCAGCTCCCAGGCCGGCCATTCTGCAGACAGACAATCAACCCCATCCCCCCCAATGAGGATCTCACCTCCAACAGGCAGCGGGGTTTCATCCCTCCCGTTTCATTAACGCTGCGAGACCCGGATATGTTTTTCTTTTTTTTTTAATATATTTTTTATCCCATGATTTTGTAACCCATTTTTCACCTCTGTGTCAATCATCTAATGTGATCCTGGGCTCTACACACCCTCCACCAACCTAGTCCCCATATATGGGGGACAAGGGGAGAGCAACGGACTTGAACTCATGCTTCCTTCATGCCTGAGTGTCCAAGTTGCTCCTTTACACCTGACATGGGGGAGTTTCCCTGGTTGGACGTAGCGCGTGGAAGGAACAACCGTTATTCCAACCAGTTCCTTTCCCCTCCATCAGGCGCCCCGGCTGGCCAGGAGGAGGCAGTTTAGTGACCAGGATTACTGCATGTTTTTTGTGAGGGTTCCTACCCTAGGGGACACGGGGAGAACATGCAAACTCCACACAGAAAGGCCCTTTCGCCAACCCCGCCTTAGGGTATGGGCACTGATGACGCGGAGGAGGGAACACGCAACCAGCAGCGTCCCGAGCGGGAATCGAACCCAGGACCTTCTAGCTGTGAGGCGACAGCACTACCAACTGTGCCACCGTGCCCCTTCGGATATGTTTCTACTTGCAAAAAAGAGATTGCAACCTTACTACTACTTTGTACTACTAGGACTTTGCAGAGGAAATTATGTTAACACAATCAGCGCCGGGATTCCATCAAAATAGGAGCTCTGGGGTGCCGGAAAGACATGGCCGCTTTTACTCTGAGCTTTTAACTGGAGAAGCGTTCTGGCTTCGGTGTCCCAGATGACCTGTGGGTCTATTAAATACTTTATTAACAAGTTAGTTATGTAGCACAGTAAACAGCTAAACAGGGTAGAAGCTAAAGTGAGAATAAAGTTTTACCTCTGAATTAGCCCACCAATAATCAAATTATTGATTACCATGAACCTCAGCTGGTGTACCTACTTGAGGATGTTATCAATTGGCTCTTAAAGGGCCTTCGCAACTGGTACAGCAAGTATACTCTCTGATAAGTACAATGGGTATTGCATAACAGGATGGGGCACGCATTCCCGACTTACATCGTTCCCGACGTGCGTGCGTGGTCCCCCCATACTGTAGGCCAGTGCCCGGAGGGCCAACTGTTATTAAGTTGTACTACGTGCACAGTTCAGTCACATTCGGTACGAGAGATAGGAGCTTTGCTTTGGGCTGCGTGTTAGCATGCGACATCTAGTGTGTGCATGTCTATTGAGGCATGAAAGGTGTAGAGCCACAATTAAAATCGTGACAACTCACTGAATTTTCAACTTTTTTTGTACATGTGGGTATAAGGACGGGATGGAAGCACGCGGTGAAGGCCACGAAGATCTGCACTGATATATTTATTTATGGATAGAGAGAGAGAGAGAGAGAGAGAGAGAGAGAGAGAAAAAACAAAACATAGAATATGAAATGAACGTGGTTCGCTCATGTGGAGAAAGAGAACTTGAGAGAGCAGTATAGTGTGGATGTGTGGACGGTATTAATACGCTATTGTGGGGGTAATTGAGGAAAGGGGGTGGGGTGGGGGACTGGGGGGGGTCGAGGCAGGAAAGCTTTTTATAACCGAGTCGACTCGCTCATTGCTCCAATCTTTGATTCACTTTCATCACCTCTGATGCGGCCCAGTTGATTGTGTGAAATCGGCAGGAGGGCCTTCAATTACTGCACCTAGTTTGCCGTCCTTGCGCGCACGCACACACGCACACACGCACACACACACACACACACACACACACACACACACACACACACACACACACACACACACACACACACACACACACACACACACACACACACACACACACACACACACACACACACACGTGCGCAGAAAACCAAATGGACCTGCATCCAACCCCTGATTTTATCCAAATGACTTGGGGGAGACAATACACAATGGACCGAAGGGAGAAGAAATGGAGGCGCATGTTGACTATTCTCTTTGTCTATAGAGTCATTAGCAGGGCCGGCAGGCGGAAAATGCACTGGGTACTTAATGATGGTCATACAATGGAGGAGAATCCAATACATAATGACATCCCTCATGGATTGGACACTTTCTACATGTGCAAGCAAGTGTGCACTGCGGCGGAGCAGCGTCGTGCGCACACACCAGTGTGCGTGTGCGCCACGGATCGCACGTGCACACGCATCCGCCAGTTGCTCCGGGTGTATTCGTGAGCACAGCAGATGCAAAACTAAACACCGTCGCTGTCAGGTGGAAACCTTATGTTACTGTATGTCCAA
>NC_139712.1:33700666-33745666 GCF_964188405.1 Protomyctophum parallelum | reverse complement strand
TAAAGAGAATAAATATGCTTGATTACAAATGTCCTCTCTCCCCATCAGCTCCTCTAATGTATGCAGTTTAATTGAGCGTCACGAGCAAAGTATGAGTTATGGAATGAACAGACAGGCCAATATCTCACAGAGGAGGAGAGGAGAGGGGGATGGGAGGCATGGGGAGAGAGATAGAGACAGAGAGAGAGAGAGAGAGAGAGAGACGAGCGAGGAGAAGCAATATCCACCCTTTGCAAAACAAGGAGGTCTAACAAAACGAATGCAAGCTTGTAAGTAACATGTTACGAAATCAAAGCGATCCGCGATGTGTTGATAGCAGTGCTCACCCACGCTTGGCAAATAGACCCCCCCCCCCCCCCCCCCCGCCCCTTCCCCAGTAGAATAATTTGTATTTCTGAAATATTCATTAAAGTATTTTAGTAAACATCTGCCCTATGTGTTTTCTTTCCGGAGCGGACATGTGTATTTATTTATTCGCTTTCTTTCTGCCGCCTTTTCGTGTCTTTTCTTTTTTTTGCATGTTCATCGGGACGGCCCGCTGCGTGGCGGCGGAGCGACGCTGCCATTATCGACAATCATCATCAAAAGTGTTGGTTCATCATTCGCACGCTGCCTGTGGCAGCCGGAGAGTTATGTGGAAGGAATTGGTTGTTGCTTTATCGCCTTCCACGTTCCCTGACTATCTCTCTCTCTCTCTCTCTCTCTCTCTCTCTCTCACTCACTCACTCACACACACGCACACACGCGCGCGCACGCACAGCAGAGGGCCCCAGCCCTTAGCTGGGCTGGCTCTAATTGGCTTATTGTCTTGAGAAGGCGGTGACAGAGGAGTGAGGCAGAGGCAGACTTTCATCTGAGGTTATTGAGAGAGATGGCTAATTTCCCTGTATGTCTCCACACACACACGCACACACACACACACACACACACACACACACACACACACACACACACACACACACACACACACACACACACACACACACACACACACACACACACACACACACACACACACACACACACACACACACACACACACACAGAACCCAAGGCCTCTCTGGAGGGATCATTAAGAGTCTGGCATTCTGACTTTCTCTCTTTTTCTTTCCCTCACTTTCTCCCTCCTTGCTTTCTCTCCTCTAACTCACTCATTGCCTCTCTCTCTCTCTCTCTCTCTCTCTCTCTCTTTCTCTCTCTCTCTCTCTCTCATGCAGTCAACAACCAAACACTCAGCTAACCTTTAGCGGAGGGTATAAGGCCCTGGCAAGCAAAGACACTGGCGTGGCCAGAATACACAGTGCTGCTTATCACGCACGCACACATGCACCGACACACCCACCCACCCACCCAGGCACCCACACATGCACACACGCACGCACAAGAGGTTTCAAAGGTTGCAACACGTTGTGTGCATGGAACTTGTGAAAGTTTCATTGACAGCGTTGTGTTCCTGTTCATGCTCACAATCTGTGAAAACATGTTCCCAATTCCCAATCATATCTGTACAACAGCCGCGTACTGGAGCCTGAGACTATTGGTCTTACTACTGTTCCTTTTTGACCTATGTCCAGCTTTTGGTGTATGTGCAAACACTAACTTTGTCCTACACAAACGTTAAATGCCATTGACAATGAATGGACAATTTTGAGTGTTGGTTTAAACACAAACATTGCGTGACACAAACATTGATGACAAAAGAGAGGACGCAACTTGTGATTGTCCCGGAATGAGATGATGTATGGTGATGTGTCATGATAAGAGCGCCCCTCACTTCACACGGGTGTGATTTATTATTATTAGCGCTCGGACATGCGCTGCTCCCGTGCTTGCGGTTATGGTTAGGTTAGGGTTTGAGGTACAGTAGGTCCAATACAAGTACAAGTACTAGTACAAGTAGTCGGACCAATAATAGTGTCGGAACTAAAGCCTGTACCCAACCTGACACACTTTAAGTAAAGCTTATATTAATTTGTGGCGAAGAGATTCTGTGACATTTCCTTTAGAATGGGGGGCCAAGTATACTGAGCCCTGGGGTATACCCTCCTCAACCCAGTACAGGGTTTAAGTGTTTAACGGCTGTGTTGGGGACATGCATCGTTTTGTTCATCCGGCTTCCCATGTGTTGTCACAAGCAGTCATTTATTCCATTATAGTATCGCTCTACTACTCTTCATATTAGTGAGCTTGTGTGTGTGTGTGTGTGCGTGAGATGGCGTAGGGGGGCAGGGGAGTGGTTTTATAGGGGTCACATGGTCAAGGAGGAGAATGACAAGTCGGGCGACGAGAGGGGTGGGATCGGTCGTAGGGGTCGGATGGAGTGCACGGTCCGGGGAGGAGGGGACGGGGTGAAGGGTGGTGTAGGACATGGGGCTGGAGGGGGGGGGGGGGGGGGGGGGGGGGTATATAGGGCGTAGTAAGTAGAGGCTTGCTGCTTTGGAGGAGTGCATAAAGGCCAGCCACCTTCCGCTGGGGATATAGAGGCAAGACGGGGGTGAGGATGGATGGAAGGGTTAGTGGGGGGGGGGGGGGGGGTTGCTGCTAATATACGAGTCCCCTCCACTCCCGGGTCAACGAAAAAATAAATAAAAAAACAGTAATTACTAATTCATTGTTAACAGGCGGCATTATTTATGAGAGGAGGGGAGAGGAGAGGGGCCATATATGTATGGCCATGCATGTGGCCTCTGTTTTTGTTTGGTATAACACATAACCAGTCCAGGGATGGGATGGTGTGTGCGTGTGCCGGCCGCGGATCCAGCCCGGAGGCATTCCTCGTGCCTCTGCTGCCCAGGCCTGATGCACTCTCCCCTGGGTGCAGGTTCACAAGGACTGAGGAGGACGGGAGGGGAGAGCAGTCCAACCATCCATCCATCTGTGATCAGCAACTACATGAATTCATTTATATGACTGATATATGATAATATAGTCATATTATGACTGACCCGAAGGATGCATATGGTTGTGTGTGTGTGTGTGTGTGTGTGTGTGTGTGTGTGTGTGTGTGTGTGTGTGTGTGTGTGTGTGTGTGTGTGTATGTGCATGGCCTCACCTGCAATTTGCAGTGATTCTATAATGATTCAAGGTATACATTATTGCCATGCTATTGTGAGGTCCCACATCATGCATGCATGTGCGTGCACACACACACACACACACACACACACACACACACACACACACACACACACACACACACACACACACACACACACACACCACACAACCTGCTATTCTATTCAGCTGTGGTGACCACACACATTCACCGTATACTAAAATAGGTTCTTGCATGCATCAATACTCATTGAATCATCAAACTATTCTCACCACAATGACACCCCAGCTGAATAGGCCCGGTGCTGGTCAGAAGAATCAATCTCCACTGTGGGCTTTTCTTATAAAACGGCGGGGCACATACTGCCATATCTCTTTACAGGAAAAAGCCCAGATTTTAGAAATTATGATGGCTCTCGATATGATGAGAATTGCTGATATTTTTAGGGGGCATTTGATCCGTGCGCCTGCAGGTCCATGGATGTAAAAGCTTTTGTGTTATGGCTGTGAAATGATACATTTTCAGGCCTGCTTAAAACTCAATTTAACCGTAGCAGCAGCATTGCCGTAATGGCTCTCCCCCCCCCCCCTATTTCCAGAGCTTCTTCCCAATCAATAACAAATTGCTGAAAGCACAAATGATTCCATTTTCTGCTGGGGGGGAAACGGGAATGATGAGAAAATAGGTGAAATTGATATGTGAGGGAATATTATCAATGCTCTAAATGTCAGTGAGATGAGCTACGTTGACCTTTCAGGGGCTTGGGAGAGGGGAGGGGAGGGGTGGTGGAGAGTGGGAGGGAGAGAGGCACGCAGATGAACCTAAAATGCAGACAAAACAATTGTGGTATATTATTACTGACAAAAGTGAGAATAATTGTATTCCTTGTAATGCAGCGCCGATTGACAATCACACCGACAGTGTACTTTATCTAACCACTTAAACCAGTGATTCTCAACCATTTGTATTTTGCCAATTATTGGCCAAGACCGAAATAATCGGCAAAACACACTTTTGAGATTTTCAAATGCGGGCCCAAATCCAGAAAAGGTTGAGAACCATGCACTGACATCGTTATTTATATTTTATTTTGTTCTTCTGTTTGAGCATGAGCAAGTAAACTAAAACGTATAATAAGTGATACATCGGGCTTGCTCAGACATGTAATATGTAACAAGATGTACCCCAATTTGATGCCCACCCACGCATGTCGCACGCACGCACGCACGCACGCACGCACGCACGCACCAAGGTTATAAGACAGCTGAATGAACAACCTGCCCCCCGCCCCCCCATCCCCGAGCCCCCTCTACAGTATTAAAAGGGTACTGAAAATGGACTTGGTCTTTGCACTGAACTTTGGACTTTGCACTATTACATTGCACCAGCACTATTGCACTTTGGGTTATTGTACAGTATGGTTATTTATTTGTATGCCAGTGGTGAAGCTCTAAACTGAATTCCGTTGTTTCATGCAAGCAATGACAATATAAAGATCTATCTATCTATCTATCTATCTATCTATCTATCTATCTATCTATCTATCTATCTATCTATCTATCTATCTATCTATCTAATAGTTTGAGATTTTTCATTATAGTTTAGTTTTAGTTAGTTTTGTTTTTTTAGAGGGTTTAGGGTTTGCTAGTATTTATTTAGTTTTCATTTTGGTGAAAATGCTTAGTCTTAGTTTAGTTATAGTTTAGTTTTATTCATACTTTGGTTTATTTGTCAGGTATAGGATTAAAAAAGATCAGAGTAAGTATTGTGTAATAAAACCTCAAAAATATACAATTTAAAAATATAAACTCAGCAACAAAAGTTCAGAAACGTAACTTTGGTCCTTTATTTCTCCACTTTCATAATACCAATTGGTATTATGAAAGTTGTTTTATAGTCTGTATATGCCCAGACAATGGCCTTGTGGTTAGAGTGTCCGCCATGAAACTGGGAGGTCGGGGTTCGATCCCTGCAGGCCGGGTCATAAAAATGGGACCCAATGGGACACAAATTTCACTGTGGTATAACGTGTGTGACAAATCGTACGACTTTGACTTTAGTATAGATTGTAAGGATCGGGCATTCGTGGAATGAGCAACACAGCTAAACGAGTGGGTAGCGCCCCCAAATGGCAAATGGTTGGTATACCAACCTTTGCTTTGAGTTGCTTAGTGGATTGGATGATTGCACTCTCCCACAGTAAGAAAAAAACAACAGTGGTTCTGGTTCTGTTGGTCGCACGTACAGCACGTACACTCGTACAGCACACCCAAGCTGATCCCACAAGTGTTCAGATGGGTTGAGGTCTGGACTCACGGCAGAACATTCCATCCTCTCCACTCTTTTGGAGGTACTCTGTGATCCTGGCTCTATGGGGCGAGCGTTGTAATCCTGGAGGATGGCGTTAGGTCCCAGATTCTGAAGATATGGGATCGCCACTGGCTCCAGAATGTCATTGCATTGAGATTGCCTTTAATGATGACAAGGTCTGTCTTGCCCGTGAGAGAGCTACTGTTCCATACCAAACCAAGCTGTTGTGGCAAGGGTGAATACCACCACTTGCCATTTTGGCAAATGTTTTGGGGGCGCTACCCACACATTTAGCTGTGTTGCTCATTCCACGACCACGAATGCCCGATCCTTATACAATAATAATAATAATTATAATAATCTTTATTGTCCCGAAGGATATTTGTCTATAGGCCCTTCAGACGTGCTCCACAAATTTTACGATCATCCTTTTCCACAAGGCACTTCCTTGCGTCTCTCTCTCGCTGTCATATTCAAAGTAATCCCGAATTTTGTAAACATTTAATCAGCGAACTTGTTGGAGAAATGAGAAAATGAATCAAATTAATTTAAAAGGATTATATTATAAATATCCGAAAGGCATATAAATATTGATAAAAAACTAAAACTACGGGTATTTTGTCTATAATTTCAGTTCATTTTAGTTAGTTTTGTGAACACACAATACAGTTTCAGTTTAGTTATCGTTTTTTTTCTTTAGTTTTTCTTAGTTTCAGTTAAGTTTCAGTTATGTTTTTTATTCTATTTTAATTTAATTTTTTTAGGTAACGATTAAACCTTGGCACGCACGCACGCACACATGCACACACACACACACACACACACACACACACACACACACACACACACACACACACACACACACACACACACACACACACACACACACACACACACACACACACACACACACACACACACACACACACACACACACACACACACACACACACACACACACACACACACACACAAAGGGAGGTAAATAGAGAGGGACAATATGTCAGTGTTCAAGGTAAAGTAACAAACTTTTCCATTAAGGCAACAATGAAAAGGAGACATCTGTGTAGTTCCATCTATATACACGTTCTTTACCTTCAATAGATGAAAGAGAAACAGAAACATACGCCCAGCCGCGTATTCTGTACCCAACGCATTCTCTTCGCTTAACGAAACATATAGACGCCCTCTGACCCCATGAAGGAATAGCTATTGTGTGTGTGTGTGTGTGTGTGTGTGTGTGTGTGTGCGTCGTGTCGTGTGTCGCGTGTCTTCGATTGCTTTGATGAGGCTTAGCAAAATGTTGGACCCCTTCTTGCAGATCCAGGCATATATAAGGGGCCTTTTGTCTGAATCGTGCACAATTTTAAAATCTGCAAGGCCACGGCGCATATTGCTGGTTTTAAACCGTAGAATAGCTGATAGCTGTTTGGTATAATACTTTTTTTTTGCAATTGTTAAAACACCCATACCGTCAATGTGGAGTGACCCTGAACCGGGTGCATACGTTAACATCAGACTTGCTTGCAATGCCTTTCATGATTGAAAAGGTATTTTGTAAGAAAAGAATGAATGTGTTTTCAGACTTTCTGGCTATGGAGTATAATACAGGCAGGTATGTGTGCCCCCCCCCCCCACATACAGTACATGCTGCGATACCTAATGCAATGTACAACAAAATACAACAACGGACCTGCATTTCATATGGTAAACCTTACAGTATGTCTTGTGTCCACTAAGAGCATTCTGTGACTATATCAATTATAAATAGCCCACAACTCCTTTATCCTTATGGCCACATTGAACTCGGACTTTCTTCCTCTGGATAATGTCTCTGTATATAGATGTCAGAAGAACAAGGCTTTGCATTGCTGAACTCTATGCACTATTACATGCACTAGCACTAATATTGTACTTTGGGTATATTATTTATTTATTTCACAGTATGTTGATTGGTATGCCAGTGGTGAAGCTCTGAGCTGAAATCTCATTATTTCGTGTATAAGTAATGACAATAAAGATCTATCTTTTTCTCACTCGTCACATTTCTCTGATTTGCAAACCGAGATCAAACTTCAATCACCAAAGAATATTGAAATATCTGTGTTACTGCATTTCGTAGACAATGTGCTGGAATTGGACTTCCTGGCATTTGTGATAATGTTTAAGGCCTGTCTTACGGGTGCTTGTGTTCGTGTGTCTGTACTGTACTGTGTACTGTACTGTAGTCTACAGTGAGCTTGGAGAAAAAACAAACTCACCATCCACCTAGAGATTCTTAAAAAGTCAACAGTTGCCTATAACAAAGCCTTGCGTCTAGCAAGGCAGGCATATTTCTCTGGCATTATTAATGAGAACAAGAAAAATACCAGAGTCCTATTCTCTACCATTGAACGACTTTTAACCCCCCCCCCCCCCCCCCCCCAGTCCTACAAGCAGTCATTCCCGGCCTCTAAAGCTAAGTGTAATGAGTTTGCATGCTTTTTTGACAACAACATTTTTAACATTAGAGCTGATATTATGAAAGGTGCTACTGCTAGCTCAAACCTTCAAACAGCAGCTAATGGTCCCAGGGTAGATCTCTCCAGGGGGAGCCTATTATCGTTCTGCGCAATTGATGAAGACGAACTCCGCAAAACCATATCACAGATGACATCATCCTCCTGTTCATTGGATCCCACTTTCTCAAAGAGGTCTTAGACAGTGTGATTGGAGATATCCTAAAAATTGTAAACAGCTCTGTACAATCAGGCGTCTTCCCAGACTCACTGAAGACTGCTGTAGTTAGGCCCCTACTCAAGAAACACAATCTTGATCCCGCTGTTTTGGGTAACTATCGACCCATTTCAAATCTACCCTTTCTGGGCAAGGTTTTAGAAAAATGCATCTTCCATCAATTGGATGTGTTTCTACAGAACAATAATGTCCACAACAAATTCCAATCTGGCTTTAGGAAAGGTCACAGCACAGAAACAGCACTTGTAAAAGTAATGAATGATCTTAGGGTGTCTGCTGACAAGAAACATGTATCCGTTCTCTTACTTCTAGATCTAACAGCTGCATTTGACACGATTGATCATTCAATTTTAATACAGCGTCTGGAGCACTGGATAGGCCTGTCTGGTACGGCCCTGTCCTGGTTTTCCTCCTACCTATCAAACAGAAGTTACTTTGTCAATCTAGCCGAGTTTGACTCAGACAAACACGACATCAGTTATGGTATTCCACAGGGCTCGATTCTTGGCCCTCTGCTTTTCTCCTTGTACATACTGCCATTGGGCGAACTCATTACCAATCACAGAGTCAATTTTCATTTCTATGCTGATGATACCCAACTATATCTCTCTGTGGCTCCAGATGATCCCTGTGCTTTAGACCCGCTGTTGACCTGTCTGTCTAGCATCAAATGTTGGATGAGTGAGAACTTTCTCAAGCTAAATGAGGATAAGACAGAAGTTCTCATAATCGGTTCTAGTGAGCAGAAAGAATCAATAATAAGCAGACTTGGCAACCTGACTGTAGAAAGTAACAGTACAGTAAATAACCTGGGGGTTATTATTGATTTTGAATTGAATTTTAATTCACACATTAATCATGTTACCAAGATTGCCTTTTTTCACCTTAGAAATATTGCACGAAGCAGAGCCTATTTGTCCTTGGACGATGCAAAAACGCTAATCCACGCCTTTGTTTTTCTCGGCTTGATTACTGCAATGCACTTTTTTCAGGACTGCCTAAGAAAACAACTGACAGATTACAACTTGTCCAAAATGCAGCAGCCAGAGTTTTAACTAGAACTAAGATGAGGGAACATATTACTCCAGTTTTGGCATCACTGCACTGGCTTCCGGTTGTTTTTAGGATTGATTTTAAAATTATTTTACTTGTCTATAAAGCTCTCAATGGTCTCGCACCTTCCTACCTACATGACTGCCTGCCTAAATATGTCCCAAACCGCCCCCTAAGGTCTTCCACTGCTGGCCTGCTCGCTTTGCCTAAAACAATGGCAACTAAAAAATACGGGGAAGCAGCTTTTTGCTTCTATGGGCCGTCGGCATGGAACAAGCTCCCACTGTACCTTCGTCAGGCAGCCTCTGTAGACATTTTTAAAGCTCAGCTCAATACCCACTTCTACAACATTGCTTTTAATTTATCTTTTATTTTTTGTTATTCATGTCCTCACTGTATTGCATTACTGCTTGTTTTTTAATGTCGTTGCCTTGCTTTTCTTTTATTCCCCATTGTTCTGTAAAGCACTTTGAGCTGCATTTCATGTCATGAAAGGTGCTATACAAATAAAGTTTTATTATTATTTATTATTATTACAGTACTGTACTGTGTACTGTACTGTAGTCTACAGTACTGTACTGTGTACTCCACTTTGTCTGTATGTTGGGCTAAACTAGGGTTCCGATTAGATGCATTCTAAGCACCTGGCCAGTGCTCCCGTAGTGCTATGAAAGAGTGGATGTGGGCCATTCTCACACCCCCTCAACCCAGCTCTGTGAACAGAACAACAACAACACGCAACCTGCCCAGCACGGAAAACACTGTCAGTGGCCAAAGAGACACACACTC
The DNA here is from genome assembly GCF_964188405.1 of Protomyctophum parallelum. NCBI lineage: Eukaryota > Metazoa > Chordata > Actinopteri > Myctophiformes > Myctophidae > Protomyctophum > Protomyctophum parallelum. The sequence continues at coordinate 33,735,723 of NC_139712.1, read as the reverse complement.
GCATCGCACTGCGACACAGATTTGTGGCGTTAAGACGCGAGACCCGCCGCAGCCGGGTGGAGCTTCTAGTTTTGCTATACATTGAAAAGAAATGTGTTATTTTTGCACTAATGTACCGTGTCCTCCTCAATGTGTCAATACAATACACACATTAGTAAATCCTTCACACATGTCTCATGACAGACAGACAGACAGACAGACAGACAGTGTACTCATTAGCAGTCTGAACTCTTGTTTCTCCCGAAATGCGTCGCAGGAAACAGACAAAATACATCTCCATGCATCACATCAGTACACTCACTCACTCGCGCGCGAGCACGTCACCTTGCACAACCTCATGCCGTGAGTCAATACCGTTGTCTCTTTGTCATTTCGTGGCTCCCACTCGGGCACACGGAATGAGGCCATGGCTGTGCTAATTTCTCATAAGCAAACAACAACGCAGAACCGTGCATATTGTCCTCATCGTGGCACGTGATGATGCCTGGGCAAAAATCAATAATGACAGGGCACACGAAGCCCAGCTCATCTGGGGCCCTCGTTAGTCTAAATACCTCCAGGAGATATGTGCTAATAAATGAAAATAAAATTAACCGTGCCCACTCCGTCCGACTCTCATCTGGCCAACACAAGGACGTACCCTGCAGTGCTTTCAAACCCAGACGCTTAATTATATTTTCTAATATGGAGGCTTGGGACAGAATTAGAAGCGACGCGCTCAACTCTGCTAACCTCAACCTGGATTTACTTTTTCTACTCCCCTGTCTCTCGCTTTTTTGCACGGGGGGGGGGGGGGGGGGGGAGGGGGGGGTGATCATACAACTAATGAACTTTCTTGTAGTTACCTGGAGGCTAGAGATGATGAGTGTGTGTGTGTGTGTGCACGTGCGTGTGTTTATTTGTGGTGGACGGTTCATTAGTTGTGTGCAAGATGCGTGTGCACGTGTAATATTCAACTGGCTCGGCCCTCAAAATGATTTAATAGATGAAGACAAACAGCCAACATGTGCACGCAGCCACTGACAAATTACAGACGCACAATCTAATGAACTGCTAAACCCTGATTGAGGGCCCTTATATGCTACTTCTCATTTGACTGCATTGTTTTTGTGCAAAACGCGATTGTTAGCTTTGTTAACAAGAAGTGGAGAAAAAAAAGTTTTGTTTATTCAGTCCAAAAACTTACGGAGCGAGAGGGCAGACTGAAATGGGGACGCTACAACATTGAAATAATGCATTGTAAATTGCAGCTTTAGCTTGAGTGACTCAATGTTAGGCATACAGGCCATGCACTGTTGTTGTCGTAGATAATCCCCTAAGAACCAGTGTTGTTTTTGTCGGCTACTTTTTTATTTACTTAGTCCAGTTTCATTCACCGTTTTTAGTATTTAGTCGAACTCATCCTATTGTTATTTAGTCACGTTTTAGGTAGAAGGCACAACGCACAATCCACTGATAATTAGGGTGGCCATAAGGAGCAATATTAGCTTATTAGCAATAAAACATTTTGTTCTATTCAAACACATTCTAATCATCTACCTTTCATCGTTTTGAAAGAAAAATGTTGACCTTGTATAGCTGACTGTCTTTCTTTCCATTTCTATCTCTGAGACCCCCATTTATTATTATTTTTATTTCTATTGTAAAATCAATGTCAATTTAACTCTGAGAGTCCATTTGGTTCCATTTTTGCACTTTCTGTTACAGACCCTTTAGGGTCCACTTGGTTTACTTCCTAACTATCTATAATTAAGCTGGGAGGCTAGAACTCCCACTATGAGAACCTATGAGGACTATGCGGACGACATCAGCCTGCTCTCTGACCACGTGGAACAAGCTCAGGAGCTCCTGACCAGAGTGGAATCAGAGTGTGCCAAGGTTGGCCTCCGGCTGAATGCCAAGAAAGTTATCACCTATATAACATCCCATCAGAGCATCCACCTCTGACAACAACAGGAGGCACTGCTTTGAAGGAAGTCAAGGACTTCAAGTACCTGGGCTCATGGGTCAACTCAACTGAGCAAGACCTGAAAGTGAGGAATGCACTTGCATGGAGGGCCCTAAACGGCATGGCCAGTGTATGGAACTCCAACCTCCCCTGTCAAACCAAACTCTGCTTCTTCTACACAACGGTAGAGCCATATGAAATCCGTTTTATTATTTTCCCAATTCCGTTTTATTTTTTCCCAAATTCCGTTTTTTCCGTTTTAATATTTCTGAATTCGGTATTTTGCTTTTTATGCATTTGTTTTACAGTAACAATCCCCCCCTATCAAATGCAGCTTTAATTTAATTAAAGTGCAAACATGTATTGTAGCAGAATATGGAACATAGTGCTGTATGAGGTGCAGGCACAGGCTTAAAACATTTTTTTTTTTATCAGGGAAAGATAATCAGTTTATTTATCCAAATTGGTGATCTACAAGCCCACAGCACATTGCAGCATGACATGTTGAGAGCTTGTAGATCTGCTGCCCAAACTCCCCAAAGCCATGTGACCTTGTTGTTTTTACTCCACCACTGAAATTTGCCACATCATTTTATAGCAATACAAGACAATAGCCTTGTATGTCTCAAAACACTGGCCTACAGTTAAATTATTGTCAACTAAATAAATATGAATTAGAAATTAAGACAAATACTGACAATGCTACTGATTGGTTCATTCTTCATTGGCTCCAAAATGCAATAATAATAATAATAGGCTGGTCAGGATGGGGGAAAAAAGTTGTCCTTTTAAACATTCAGTTGGCTTGCATGCATGCACGCACCCACGCGCGCGCGCACACACACACACACACACACACACACACACACACACACACACACACACACACACACACACACACACACACACACACACACACACACACACACACACACACACACACACACACACACACACACACACACACACACACACAATCAAAGAACCGTTTACAGGTGCTGTAAGTTTGCAGCGTTGCTGCGTTAGCATAGGAGCTAGCGTTGGCTAATGTAGCCTTGTAGGTCTAACACTGTTACACCTTCTGTCCCTCTCAGTGTGGATTTTATTTTTGTTAATGCAAGATGAAAACAGCAATGCTTATGGACTGGTTACAAGGTTAGTATTGGTCCTAGCCCTGGTCCTCTACTCCTCTCTCTCTTTACTCCGTGTGTGTGGAACTGGGAGGGAGGGGGGAGCAGGCAGAGAGAGCGCTGTGCTCTGTGTCTACTCCTCCTCTGTGTTACAGAGACACGCAGCTAAGCTCTACCGGATTTTCAATGAGAGTGGAGAGTTGTTTTTTGAGCATTTATGACAAAATATAATAATCGGCCGTCTTCACTTGATTTCTGAACAAACCTGACCACTGAATCATGTTCCATTTTCTCCCGAAAACTGAATTTCAGCCCAATTCCGCAATATTCCGCGTTTTATTCCAATTCCGTTTTTATTGGTCATTTCCGCGATTCCGTCCGCGATTCCGTTAACACGGATTCCATATGGCTCTACACAACGGTAGAGTATGTTCTCCTATACGGCAGTGAATGCTGGACCTTGAAGCCAACCCTGCAGAAGTCTCTCGATGGGTGCTACACCAGAATGCTCAACATCAATAAGAGCACACATGTTACACAAATCTGTATGATGGAATGACAAGGGTGAGCCAGAAAATAACAGCCAGGAGAATGAGACTAGCAGGACACTGCCAAAGACACCAAGAGCTGCCAGCCAGCAAACTAGTGCTGTGGGATCCAACACACGGGCACCGGTCACGAGGACATCCCACGCTAACATACGTGGATGTACTCAAGAACGACGCATATCTATGTCCCGATACAACAATTACAATGGTACAGTGGTTCTCAGTGTGTTTTGCACATCTACTGTATAATAAGGAACAGGTGCATATAAAAGAAGACCGGCGGGGGTCCAAAACATAAAACGACAGTTGAAAATGTCCTCATAATGCAAAGAATGACTTTAATGGGAATATGACATCCTTTCTGTCTCATACCTTCAGCACGTTATGTTTTAAGATAACCTTTTAGTAGATTAACTTTTAAATTGGATATTTTCACAGATTGCTCACTCACAGTGTGTGTGTGTGTGTGTGTGTGTGTGTGTGTGTGTGTGTGTGTGTGTGTGTGTGTGCGTGCGTGCGTGTGTGCGGTGCACATGTGTGCAGTTAGTGCACATGGTAGATGTGTGATGTGTCGGGCCTCTCCTGGGAGTATAATTGACCAGTCTCTGTGGTCTCTATCGCTGAGAGTTGAGACATTTTAAATGCTGTGCTGAAGTGTCTCATCTGGAGTGGACTTCTCTGTCTGGGAATTAAGGGGCTTCTCAGCCAGCAAATCCCCGTAGAAATGTAGTCAGACAGTCTAATCACAGACAAATCACTATTTCCCCCTCCAGGAGTTTCTCTCAGCTGGCCCAAACTGTCTCTGTTTGTCTGTTTGTAGCAACTTTCCATCAGACTTTAATACCCATCTCTCTCTCTCTCTCTCTCTCTCTCTCTGTGTAAGATTTCATATTCAACAGTGAATTCCTTTTTGGAATCCATCATGAACACGGATGGTAAAATTACAAGTGTAAATGGCCATACGCGCGTATGTGTGTGCGCGTGCGTCTGTCTGTGTGTGTGTGTGTGTGTGTGTGTGTGTGTGCGTGCGTGTGTGCGTATGTGTGTGTGTGTGCGTGCTGGCCATGAAGGTGTACACCATGGACCATTTGCAGCGGCCCAGCGCACCTCTGAAATTGCCTGTGGGTGCCGAGTGCTCACAATGTTCTAGACCATTAGCTCAAATAAGTCACAGCCAAAACTCCTGGTATCTGTCTCACTGGCCAAATGACAAACTGTGCATCCTCCTAAACCCTCCCTATTACTGAGGAGAGAGAGAGAGAAATCTCTCAGATTTTTTTTTAACCACTAGCACCATGAAGTATTCTGGGCACGTCATAGCAGGCGAACATTAAAGCAAAAAAAGAACTGAAGACATTGACGATAATAGAACCGTTAGAACACACACACGAGAATATAGGTGAACATCCAGCAAAAACGGCAGATCTACAAGCTCACAATACTTCTTGTTGTGATGTGATATGGGCTTGTAAATAACTCAGTTGTGTTGTGCTGACTCACAAAAGTTATTATTGTGCACGCACGCACACACACACACACACACACACACACACACACACACACACACACACACACACACACACACACACACACACACACACACACACACACACACACACACACACACACACACACACACACACACACACACACATATATTTTCATTTATACACGTCACCACTCCCATCCATCAATAACAGCATGTTGAGCTCCCCGGTGAATCTGTGTGAAACCAAGCAGCATATTCCAGGTGCTCCAATTTCCCTTCCAAATACTTTTTGCATATTGGTTGATATACCAAGTACTGATCTGTAAATATATCATTAGTTGTATATTATAGTAAGCCTGTGTGATATAATTGCTATCATATATCACTTAACATTACCAAATGCATACAAAAAATGAATGCTATAACTTTTTTTTATCTAGCTAGAAAGGTAATCCTTAATCTTTTTAAATTTAAAATAGAAAATTAATGAATACATCTAGGAATAAATTATTTCTTTACTAAACTGTTAATCAGTCAAGTTAGTCAAATAAGAACAACGTCTGTCAGCCATGCCCAAAGCCATGAGAAAATACATTATGTATTCAGCAGTGATGTCAAATGTCTGGGCAGCTTTAATGAGAAGGGCCATAGCTATTCCTCTGGACCACCACAGCTAAAGCTCGGTCACCTCTGGCTTTTAACCTGGTCTAATAGGCACAACCAGCAGCAGCTGGTTGGCATCCAGAAGCTCTGGGTGGGGTGTGGTCATGTATAAGATCTACGGGGAAAGATCTAAAAACAAAACAAACAAAAAAAAACACATAAAGCTTAAAGTCAATATTCTAAAGTGGACAGGACAGGAGGTCAATGGAGTGAGGCCAGAACAGGAGTAGGGTGCTCCTGCTTCTTTTTGACCGGTGAGGAGGCGGGCAGCGGCGTTCTGGATGGGCTGCGGACGCCTAAGCAACCACTGATCTGTGCTGACATGCATGGAATTGCAATAGTCAAGTCTAGTTGAGTTGAAGGCGTGGATAGCCCTCTCAGCGGTCTCTGGGGGAAAGATAGGCCTTGATTTTTAGCCAATAGCCGCAACTGGAATAAGCTAGTTCTGACCACAGTGCTGACCTGTTTATCAAACTTGAAGCTGGCACTACAGACTCCTGCTTGCCTCTGGCACATGGTCTACAGGGATGCACATGTACTGTGTATCATTATGATGATACACAGTACATTTACGCATCGTTGGAATTTACATAATAGTAGTACGTGTAGATGTCTAATGTCAGACTCTTATATTATATATATTCATGTTATCTTTACATTCCCTGTGTTTTCAAGTCATTTAATAATATACAAGCGCTTACTTTCCAAACACAACAAACTCATGCATGAGGGAGTGTGAACTTGAATAGTCTTCAGAAGATGTGACTGTCTGTTGGGGGGAACACACCTGCACCACAAACTCATGGGTCTGACCTGCAGTCAAACACAGAGGTTTGTACATTTGTGAGGACATTTTATGAATAATATGGTAATATAATAATAAATATATTTGTACATTGTGAGCTTGTAGATGTACAATTTTCAGTGAACAACAATGGCGTGCAACTAGGTATAAATCAGGGCTAAACTCCTGGACTAGACTAAATGTCTATAGTCTTATAGCCGCAACCTGAATCGTTTCCTAATGGTGAAAGTCAAACTCCCCAAACGTCTTTTTACCATAAAACAATCATTTCTCTTGTGAGCACCAGGGAAATGGTACTCCTCACGTCTATTTCTACTATACTTGTAGACATCTTTGACCCTCTCAAGTATAGTGAAGTACAAACACACACACACACACACACACACACACACACACACACACACACACACACACACACACCACTGCTCAGTCGGCTATTTCATTGTTGATTCTGTCTGTCTTCTGTTGTTCTTTCATTCATTTTTCATCCGCACAACGTGTCTATGTGTCCGGGGCAGGGGCACTGCCCTCTGTAAGGATATTGTATTACTCTCATGTGTAACACGCACGCACACACACACACACACACACACACACACACACACACACACACACACACACACACACACACACACACACACACACACACACACACACACACACACACACACACACACACACACACACACACACACACACACACACACACACACACCCTCACTCACACACACACACACACACACACACACACACACACACACACACACACACACACACACACACACACACACACACACACACACACACACACACACACACACACACACACACACACACACAGACAGTCCTCCAGAGTAAATGAAAGCATGGAATTGTTGAAGGCACCCCAGTCTTAGACAGACTTCCCTCTATTGTTTTATTCATCCTCTCCTCTCACCCCCCACCCCCCTCCCCCCCCCCCCCCCACACACACACACACACACAGTCACACACACACAGACACTCTTCACCTCTGCATGTGAATTTTGCATGGAGCCACTCACTCTGTTCACCTGATCTTATTTCTGTACATCAGAAATGGCCCCTAGTGCACACACACACGCACACATGCAAGCACACACGCACACACGCCACAAATTAGGGCAGTGTACCTGAAGCATATTTCACCCATATTTCATCATAATACACATCTCATCACTTGATTGTGTGTGTGTGTGTGTGTGTGTGTGTGTGTGTGTGTGTGTGTGTGTGTGTGTGTGTGTGATACTGTTTGCGCACCACACTACACAGTTTGTTTTCATCATTGTGTGTGCGTGCGTGTGTGTGTGAGTGTGTGCGTGATTAAAAGTAGACATTTCAAGGTCAGTGTGTCCTCTATTTATAAGCAGTCGCATCGCCTCACTTCAAACATGTTGAACCGTAAACTTGTTCCCTCAAGACTCATGGAGAAAGACTCCAAGGCAGGAAAGAGAGAAAGTGTAAAAAAAGAGGAGAAAGTTGCAGAGAAACAGAAACAAGAAGAACATAAGAGAAAACACAATAGAGACAGGATTGGTCACCTGGGAGAGGCAGTACCCTTGCGGGTCCATTTGGTTCCAACTCCTCAGAGTTGAGCACCAATTCACACTGCGGTGAAATAGCCGACGAACAAGCGCACGACTAATGCCTCGGAACTTCGGAAGTGATGCGTTGCGAGCTTGTAGGTCATGCATAAATTACGTTGGAGTTAAAGACATAACATATAGGCGCAATAGCCTGTGTTTACATAACAAAACAATGTACATTGTATACATTTAGCATTCCCCCTATAGTAGCCGTTCTCAGCCACTCTCAGAGAGTAGTGGTGTTTACCTGCAGAAACACATCGTGTTTGTTTTGGTAGACGGGGACATTTTTGGGAGGGAATATAGAGGGAAATGAAGTGAAAATGTGATTTTTGTTACGTAAACACACAGGGCAAGGTTACATACTCTGCCTTTAACACAGAGGCATTTTACTGTGAGGAGACAGAGAGAGGGGGAAACGTGGAATATGTCAGAACAGATAATTATGAGGAATAAACAACACGCGGACATGAATCACTGCGCATTGTGTAATTCAAGGTGAGTGCATGTCATGTGTACTTTAGCACAACAATAAATCTTCCCAACTAAACCCTGTTTTGTTTTTTTTCCTTTTCTACCTCCACCACAGCTCCATTATTGGACAGACCTTCTGCAATTATAAATAACAAAGATTTTTATGAGTGGAAAAAATAATGCTGTGACTTATAATATGACTATAATAGCCATAACAGTCGCCACAGTACCGTCTTTGTTATTGACTTATTTATTTAATTCGGCTTTCTTGGAAAGGGCACATACACACACATGCATTGCACACACGCATGCACACACATACTCACACACAGAGGCTTGTGCACATTTTCGAAACAAAATAAAAATGCAACTCCGTCGAGACCTTTTTATGTACTATATGACACAAGACTGTAATTTAAACACGATAAAGAAAGAAGGGAGAGAAAAAAAGAATTGTTCTTCCTTTACAGGAATGAACCTACCTTAACAATGTCAGTGGGATCATAAAAGAGACGCAGCTATAGGCGTTTCATGTTCTGACAGCATTGTCTGTGCGGGAGAGATACAGGCGGTAACAGCTAGCCCTCTCACCCACCGCCTGCCGTACAAGAGTATATAAATGACAGCTGTTGGACCGAACCCCGCTCCAATGGGCTTTTTATTTTAAACCATCCAGGACGGGAACCCCTTTTGGTGTTTTAACAATTATTTTATACTTTAGCTATTTTTGAAAAGTCGTGAAAATGTGTGCAAATCTTTAAATATATTCACAGCAAACGTTTTGAACTCAAATTTTTGCTTTCCCTGCGTTCCCTGGAACAACATATTTTCAGATGGGGGTCGGCGGCCAATTACATATCATTCTGTGGGTCCTTGACATGAAATAGTTTGAAAACCACATACTGTAGAAACATAGGTATTTCAGAAAACTGTCAGGACTTAGAAGGCATTTGTAGAATCGGCCTCGGGTCAAAATGGGTTAAAAAAAGAAGCAATTTGTGGAGAAGAGAAGTGTAGATACGCCTGGATTAATTATACCTTCTTTCCTTTGTCTGCCTCTCCCTGAGCGCCATCACATTGCCTCACACTGCCTGCCAGTACAGATCATACTGTACATGCGCAGGTCAAGCTTATTACAGTCTTGACATTTTCCGTAGCTTCCATCTTTATTTGGATTTGACTTTTCTTTTAGTTTTTAACTTCAGTATAGTTTCTAAAGTGGGTTTGCTAGTTTATTGATTTTTTTTTAAGACAACGTTTTGGTTTTGTTTGTATTGGTTTTAGTGTTATTTATTGATCGGTTTATTGTAATATTTTAGTTGCAGGGATCAAGATTCAACAAGGTCAGAAAAATAGCAAAAACAGCTAAACAGTTGATCTAAACTAAAGCATCACCTCGTTGACCGGGATTCCCCAGAGATCTATACTTAGTATCTCTCTACACCAAATTGCTTTGCCGAAAATAGCACATCTACAAGACCCCATTGTGTAAGGCAATTACTGACTGTAAGGTTTTATGCACGTCAATAAATGAATGGATGTCTTTGTTTTGACAATCGTGTACTTGGCGTGTCCTAACCATGAATCCATGACTTATTTTTGTCTTGTGTGATTGTGAATAATGTTGACGCAATATACTTGCCTGCTATGTTTGCATCGTTCATTCAACATGTCCCTGCTGAGTGCAAAATGGACCCGTAAGGGTAATACTACTGTATCTCAGTATAGCAATGTCCTTATCTACTATGCTTCTGGGCTAAAAGGTGACACAATAGAGCGTCGCAGTCCTGCCCCCTTTCATGACGACGCCAGGCCTAGGAAATAATTCTCAAATGCATTTTTCCCATAGACATTTCAAAACGTATTTATTTAAAGATCTTATAAGCATCGTACAAACCCAACTCGAGTTGTGACAAATCATGACAACAAACACAATATTTTGGACCAAACAAATAATTAAGAAGAAAAACAACCAAACAAGTGTTGTAACCTGCCGTTTTGTTCTTCTTTCTAATTATTTGTTCGGCCCGAAAAATTGTGTTTGTTGTCATGATTTGTCACAACTCGAGTTGGCTTTGTACGAGGCTTAAAAGGTCTTTAAATAAATACTTTTTGAAATGTCTATGAGGAAAATGAACGGGGAATCATTTCCTGGGCCCTGGTAGGGGGCAGGACTGCGACGCTCTATACTACATACATGTATTTAGTAATATAAACTAAATAAATACACGATATGTCAAGACAGAGAAACAAACTCGAAGCAAGGCCAATACAATTTAAACCAGCCACACATGGCCCACATCGTACAACCACGCTTATGAGTCAGACTCATAGACGCACGCACGGGGCAGCGATCGACTTTCTGTGAATCAGTATAGCATTATGCCATTGTGTGACTAATCGACCCTGTTAATTGTCTTCCACTACGTTACCTATGGATTGTGCTGATGTCACTATAGGTGAACTATAGGTATACAGTACCTTGCTTTCTCTCTCTTGTTCTGCACGAGGCAGGGTGATTGTATATAGGGTTTGTACGTCTGAATACTTTATTTAACTATTCCATCCATCCATCCCGCTGTGTTGAGGTTTTCACAGCATCCGGTTTAAACTCCAACATGGGCATGAAACAATGAATGGCAGTTCCAGTCTACCTCAACTTGTTCTATGGACTGGAGAGAGCATTGTTGGAAAAATATTATTAGATATTTTAAGACCCCGTATCAGGAAAAATACAAAGGGGATGATAGGCCGTGCTGGAGGCAGTGTGGGGCAAAGAAAGCCAACCACTTCCACATTTTCTGGGGGTGCCCCAAGTTGGGGGTGTTTTGGAACAATATTCACAAATCACTGTGTTCAGTATTTAATACTCCAATACCTTTTAACTTCACAACCTTGTACATGGGCCACATTGAATGTCTTAACCAGTCGAGATACACAAAGCTACTGCAGGTGCTCTTGGCAGCCAGCAAAAAGTCAATAACAAGAAGATGGCTAACCCCAATCACACCCACAATGGACGATTGGCATGGAATAGTCCTGGATATTTTCAAAATGGAGAAATTAACATACATGTTAAGAACTAGATTAGACAATTTCTACCAAATTTGGAACAACTGGATTGTGCACATTGCCCCCCTGAGAGCGGACTTTGTGTGATCTCACTGGTCCTTTGCCTGCTTTACGATTGTAGAAAATGTTTAAGACACCTCTCTTTCTCTCATGGTCGAAGACCAAAGCTGTATTGTTTTTGTCCCCCTCAGCAATAGTGTATATACTTTCGTTTTCTTTTTGTTGGTTGTTGTTGTTTTTCTGTCTGTCTTTTTTCTGCCCACTCTTTTCTTTTTGTCCTCCTGAAATGTTTCAACCCGAAGTGATATTGCCCTGTTTGTCCCTGTCTAAGTGTGGACTTGATGTCATATGAAAAAGGACTATACATTACATTGGAGTTGGAGCCACATGGAGGGGGGATGAGGGGGGGAAGAGGGGTGAAAAAAAAAAAAGGAAAAATCTTGGGAATTGCTCGTGTGTCATATGTGAAAATGCTATCTGTATTGTACTGCTATTTCAAAATAAAACAAATATTATAAAAAAAAGAAACAATGAATGGCGGCTCCGGCAGCTTCCATCCCCGTCTCCATTTGTCTCCGCTCTGTGCGCTGGCGGAACAATGGCTTTTGTTTAACCTTGTTTGATTTGGCTCTTTAAGCGCTCATCCCACGACGAGGAGAGCCATTATCGGCCCTCTCAGAGAGACGTGTTTTGCTAACGAGCGCTCGCTAATGAAGGCTTTGATGTGGGATTAATTACACACCAAATTGAATGTCTAATTGCTTTTATTCCCCCCGCCGATGAAATACGCTCCAGCTGCCACTTCAGTGCCATCTGTTGTAATTTGAATAAGAGGCACAGCGGGGTGCTGTGGTGGGAGGAGAGACACCGAGAAACAGAGAGAGAGAGAGAGAGAGGCTGATGCAGGATTGTTGCAGTTGTTACAGGTGCCAAAGGTCAGCGCTTCTCAAACGCTTTCGATCCCAACTTGATATGTATTTAGCAGTTTTTTTTTGCCGGGGACCCCCAGAAGAGTATTTGCGTTAAAAAGATTCAAATGTATGCAATTCATTGTTTATGTTAAAAAAATACTACATGTACAAGCTCACAGCTTGCAGATATGCTATATTTTAACAACCACTGAGTCAAATATAAGTCAAATTGGTCTTTGTTCTTGGTCTGAAATGGTTCTACTATACGGCATCACACTGAAGAACCAGTTTCGTGTCAAGTTGGCACCTTTACTTTTCTGTGTAAAGTAAGTTACTGTAAGTTATTTAGAACAAAGAGAATCTACCAACGCGCCTCAAGCCTGGAGAGGACACTGGAACTCTCCTGGAACCTTTTTATTAGGTGCTAGTACAAGAAAAAGATTTAAGACCTATGCGGTCTTCATCAGAGTCATCGATCGATCAGTCTTCATCATCCTCTCCTCGTTCTAAATTAAGTTCTGTAATCTGTTCTCATCTTCATTCGTCCAGAATCATCCTGGGCTCCACCTCCTTGTCTCACTCATAAGCTCCACTCCATTCCTCCTCCATGCCTCATCCTCTGCACTTCTGTTCCTGCATGGCCTGTTCATTCCATCACTCTCCTTCCCTCCCTCTTCCATCCCTACTCGTCCTTCTCCTCCTCCTCCTCCTCCTCCTCCCCTCAACACCCCCCTTTAGACTCATCTCCTCTCCTGCATCTCTTCTCCTCATCTCCTCTCCTGCCATCTCCTCTCCTCTCCTCTCCTGCCATCTCCTCTCCTGCCATCTCCTCTCCTCTCCTGCCATCTCCTCTCCTCTCCTCTCCTGCCATCTCCTGTCCTCTCCTGCCATCCCCTCTCCTCTCCTCTCCTGCCATCTCCTCTCCTCTCCTCTCCTGCCATCTCCTCTCCTCTCCTCTCCTGCCATCTCCTCTCCTCTCCTCTCCTGCCATCTCCTCTCCTCTCCTGCCATCTCCTCTCCTCTCCTGCCATCTCCTCTCCTGCCATCTCCTCTCCTCTCCTGCCATCTCCTGCCATCTCCTCTCCTCTCCTGCCATCTCCTCTCCTCTCCTGCCATCTCCTCTCCTCTCCTGCCATCTCCTCTCCTCTCCTCTCCTGCCATCTCCTCTCCTCTCCTCTCCTGCCATCTCCTCTCCTCTCCTGCCATCTCCTCTCCTGCCATCTCCTCTCCTCTCCTGCCATCTCCTCTCCTCTCCTGCCATCTCCTCTCCTCTCCTGCCATCTCCTCTCCTGCCATCTCCTCTCCTCTCCTCTCCTGCCATCTCCTCTCCTCTCCTGCCATCTCCTCTCCTGCCATCTCCTCTCCTCTCCTCTCCTGCCATCTCCTCTCCTCTCCTCTCCTGCCATCTCCTCTCCTCTCCTCTCCTGCCATCTCCTCTCCTCCCCTGCCATCTCCTCTCCTGCCATCTCCTCTCCTCCCCTGCCATCTCCTCTCCTCTCCTGCCATCTCCTGCCATCTCCTCTCCTCTCCTCTCTTGCCATCTCCTCTCCTCTCCTGCCATCTCCTCTCCTCCCCTGCCATCTCCTCTCCTCTCCTGCCATCTCCTGCCATCTCCTCTCCTCTCCTCTCTTGCCATCTCCTCTCCTATCCTGCCATCACCTCTCCTCTCCTGCCATCTCCTCTCCTCTCCTGCCATCTCCTCTCCTCTCCTGCCATCTCCTCTCCTCTCCTGCCATCTTCTCTCCTCTCCTGGCATCTCCTGTCCTCCCCTGCCATCTCCTCTCCTATCCTGCCATCTCCTGTCCTCCCCTGCCATCTCCTCTCCTACTCCTCCGCTGTGATGGATGGAGTGGTGTTATCCGTTTTCCCTCGCTAATTGCCTCCTCTGATGAGTTTAGGCAAACACATTAGCTAATTGCCCTCTGTGCTGCTCAGACATGCCGTGATTGATAAAATGCAAATGGCGCTGAATCATTGCGCCGTTTGCTACTTATTCATCTAAATGGCAGTCCACATAAACACGCGCATGGCACAGCGTGACGGCAGTGTGCGATTGATGTTGTATTTTCACTGATTGTTTCTGATCTCATTAGAAATTGATTCCTGTTTTTATTTCCAGACACCGATAGGGCCATGAGCAATCCTTCCACTGAGCCAATTAGCCGAGCCTGCAAGGAAGACAGAAGCGTTTCATGATCCTCAGCTGTTTATTTCAGTGGTTCTGGATCAGGTGGATGAAATGCCCACAGGCCCAACCATCTGACCGCGTAAATCGGCAGTATCGGCTGCCGTGTTAAGTGGTTAGATGGGTGGGCCCACCGGGCCGCTTGCATTTTCAAAGATATTTTAATGATCAATCAATTGATTGTGTTCAGGCTTGAATCAATGGAGCCAACTTTTTTATACATATTGACATGTCACATGCTATACTTAAAGCATAATGAAATTTAGAACATTCTGCCATATATTGGTTGTTGATGGTACCCCAACTTTCAGCAGCTGTCCAAAATTCCCCTATAGGGTGGTTGAATATAGAAACTAATGTGGGATATGATTAGTAGACACCTTTACAAACACACTGGTGAAGAAAAGTCTTGCTAAGAAATGTATTCCCAGATTTGACATTATTCTGATAATATTCCCGCTGACTACTGGCCAGAAGGGCATATGAAAAGCTATATGACGAATCACATCTGGGATATGCCTGCCTACAATACACGTTAGCAGCGCATGTTTAAAGCCTGTCATAGAGCCGGGCCATACGGCGCTCACATCAAGCTAATGCAGGGGGTATTATGTGCTTGAGCTCAGCATTAGCATCCTGGTGAATGAGCGCGTGGCAGGTGTGCTTTGTACCGACATGGAGTGTCTGTATGGGCCAGAGACAATGACACAATATGACGAGAAACAACACCGATTGTCAGCACATTGTCCTCACAGAGGGGATGACACGGCTGTCAATAGCTGTGTGCGCACGCACGTGTGTGTGTGTGTGTGCATCCGTGTGTGTGCATCTGTGTGTGTGTGAGTGGAGGACTCCCTAAGGAGCAAATGGCTTTAAGCAACACAAGCACCTGATCAATACATCAATATTCAGCTTAGGAGGTCTGGAAAAAGTGCGCGCGCGTGCGCACACGCACGCACGCACGCACGCACGCACACACACACACACACACACACACACACACACACACACACACACACACACACACACACACACACACACACACACACACACACACACACACACACACACACACACACACACACACACACACACACACACACACACACACACACACACACACACAGGGAACAAACCCATGCACTCAACTCAGCTCATGCACACACACGCGTCAAGCCCAAGAGTGTGTGACCCTTAACTAATCAATTTTTTGCCACATGATAGACATGCCACACGTCACCATCATCACCACAGAATCATTATACACTCTCTGTCGCGTGCACACACACACACACACAGACACACACACACACACACACACACAATTCTTTATTATTCTAAACAGGCTGCAGGCCTCCATCTTCTCCTTTCATTGCCACACACACACACACACACACACACACACACACACAGTCTGTGGTGGCAGATCCTATATACTGTAGCTAATTTGCGTGCGCGTGCGTGCGTGTGACAGTAGGATTATGTGAGGACACAGGCCCATGGTCCCCTGCTTCCAAACTGTTGTTTCACAACTGACATTAGAATAACAATAAGCTCAATGCGAACTCTGCCATAAGCCTGACATCTATCCTGACATCTATCCAACACGCGTGTGTGCGTGCGTATTTAACATTCATACTTAGTTGGGTGGTTGGTCTATATACTCCTTTTCCCACTCTAGTCTACACACTGTATCTCTTGGTCGAAAACAGCCGACGCGACGTGTTGTGAGCTTGTAGAATGGTTATTATGTGGATCGTTTAGCTAGCTCGTAGCTCTTAATACTTTCTACAGCTCAAACTTCAGAAAAGTGGACACCATTCCTCGTACTGTAGATAGCAAAAGAAAATTCTCACGCGCATATGCACGCACGCATACACACGGTTCACTCTCTCACATACACAAGGCCATGCAGTGATGCAAACATAATTCGATTGCATATCTGGCTAACGCGATTCAATTACACAGAGGCATTTAAACCAATCTCTCCCATGGTCGTCATTGCTACGAGTGACATCAGTCAGTCAGTTCCTGGCATCACTTAAGCAGTAATGAGCCAAATGAAAACGGAAATGTGTGGCTGGGAACTTCGCAACAGGCCAATGTCCACTTACCGAGTTAAATGGACATTGTTCCTTATTGCTGGGATTAATTGCCTCTTGCACTTCAAGCAAACAAAGAATGGGGGGGGGGGGGTGGTTTGCCATCTTTTCTATAAATTATCTCATTCATACAGGCATGGCTCCGGCTCAGTAATATCTCAGAATGTAGCCAATAGTGATAAAAAATGAATTCAATGCATGGACTGCAAGAGATTCTGTAGATATATATGCAAGGTCAGTGTGTCTTTTTTTACATTCACTAAAAACGCCGGAACAACGCTCACATTCCAAACCTTCTCCCTTCTGGCTCCAAAACTATGGAATGCACTTCCAATTGCAATCGGAACTGCAGACTCACTCCCAACGACCTTAAGGGCATATGCAAAGGCTCAAAATATGTCAATTAGATAGCATTTTTGTAGACATATAGCACTTTAGTGTATACGCATAGTTTCATTATTGCGACCGTATAGGTTTATTATGTATATTCACATTAGTATTTTAGAATATATTGTGATAAGGATAGGCACTAATAAGCTATAAGCTTCCGCCTGTGCCTTTTCGATCACCTAAAAAGACCTGAAAAAGGAAAAGATCGAAATAAACTATTCATTCATTCACATTCACCCATTCACACACACATTCATACACCGATGGTGGAGGAAACCATGCAAGGCGCTAACCTGCTCATCGGGAGCAAATAGGGGTTCAGTGTCTTGGTGAAGGACACTTTGACACTAACTCTGGGGGAGCCTGGGATCGAACTTTCCGGTTCCCAAATGGCCACTTTATCCCTGAGCCACTGCCGACCTGAATAGTGGTGAGATGTTGCGCATCGCAGTGACCTGTTATGTTATGTTTATATATTTGCTATGGACAATCACAATCACATTGCACAATTGTACAATTTGTAGATGCGTTGCTTAGAGTGTGTTAGCACAAGTGCTAATTTTCACCACCTGTCCACAGGAGACTTATGGTAACACTTTAGTTTAAAAAAAAACAATCAATTACAAAAAAGGAATATTTTACATTTCCACCCCCATCCACGTATACCCATTACATTAACCTGCAAAACAAAAGTAAACATAATCACTCAGGTAACCAGTCAGAAACATGATGTGAGCAGAGTTGATTTGATCTCAACCATAGTTTGAGTCCTCTGTAGAACACGTTACCATCTGTCTCTAGTTTTAGAACCGTATAGGCAAGGAGTTCCAAAGGTTTGCCCCCTTTACTGAGAAGGCAGACTGTCCGAATGAGTTGTTAGACCTGCAGTTACTACTTGTTGAGGCTCATCATAATCAGTAGTTACTCAATTAACAGTACTGAGTCATGAGTGAAGCTGCTACAGTTACGGTTCTTTATTGTCCCATACCTGTAAGGTCTCCTGATGTGAAGAAGCAACTCTATATTACAAAACACTAGAGGATGTTTCAATTATGTCCATATCACTGCCTGTATAAATAAAATCATCCCAAGTCCCAGCAAAAAATAAATACATGAATAAATAAATGACACATACGCTTGCGTACAGACACACACACAAACACTCGCAAACGCACGTGCATGCACACACGCACATGCACGCACGCACACGCACACGCACACACACACACACACACACACACACACACACACACACACACACACACACACACACACACACACACAGCTTGCAGATAGAGTGCCTCATCCTACTGTCTTCCAGAGACTAAACACTGAGGGCACTGAGTACACACATCAGTTGAAGGATGTTTCCCTTCATCATTGCCCAAATCGCACAGCTCCTTTCCTTCTTCTTTTTTCATCAAAAAGTCTCTCTTTGATATTTGATGTATGAGATGTCTTGCACCACCAGGGCCTTTGAAAGGTTGGAAAAAAGGCGAAGTATGTGTTTTTCAAGGTTTCACACCTCGCAGACACAACTGATGTGCTTTTGTTTTAAGCTCTCTATACTTGGGCCAGATATCAAAAGAAATAAGAAGCATCGCAATTTCTACATTTATTTTCCTTTCCTGCATCTCGCAATCAGCTCCTACGGTTCAAGAGTTAGAGGCCAAAAATAATGTCCGTTTTTGTTAGATTGAGCAGGACATAATGCTGAGAAAACCTCAGTTTTCTAAATAATCTTTGTCAAATCTTTCATTTTATTTCACTATAATATGTTTTAACCTACGCACACATAGTTTTCCTATGCATATTCTTAAGAAAAATAGTTGTTTATTGGCGCAACCCAGTTACATCACTTGACAATAATTGCTTCTATATAGTCATACTCTTTGATGGAGAAAGTAACACTGAACATCAAGCATGTGTGTCAATATGGTCGATTTAACTCAAATCTTGTTTTTTGTTTTACTAATTGGTCTTGGTCATCCCCCTGTTTAACCCATTTATATATATATATATATATATATATATATACAGTATATATATAATATTTTCACGATAAAAAAAAAAGCAGACCTACAAGCTGCTTGTAGATCTGCTATTTTTCAATAGCTAAATTACAGCCAAAAATGGGTTAAAAAGGGACACCAGTATGTTTTCCACGTCAGCGTCAGTGAGAGAGGGGTAAGTCAAGAATTAACCATATTGAGAGATCTGATCTATTCAAACATAACGAATAATCAATGCAAAGTTCGCTTTGGGCCAATCATTTCTCAGTTAGTAACAGTGTGGAGAGCGGCTGAAAGATTGCGCAAGATTGATTTGAAATGGAATTCGTTTTCCCCAGTGTTCAACAATGATGGTTTGCTTTTGGACAATCGTCCTATTCGTTTTCCCAGATGGAGTTCCAAGGGGATTCATACTTTGGGTGATTTATTTGATGTTAATGGTTTACGTTCTTTCCAGAATTTATGTGATATTTTTAACTTGCCTGGTAACTATTTTTTTTTCTATTTACAATTGAGAACTGCCATGAGGACATATGGGGTGCCATGGCAGACCCCCCTTGCAATGCACCCTTTGCATAGACTTATCTGTGATGTTAGGTCAAGAGGTTTTGTTTCCGTATTGTATGATTATTTATTAGAATCTAGTTATGGGACCTTGCTTGTCGATACTGTATGGAGGAATGACATACCAAATCTAGATCCAGATTGGAGCTGGGATACAGTGTGTTGTCCTGTCTTCTAGGAATCCTGATCATCAACAAATTCATCTAAATTTTGTTCATAGGACATACTTAACTCCCCGTAGATTGTGTGCTATGCAGATTTTAAATAATCACAACTGCACTTTCTGCACTTCAAACACCATAGGTACATTCTTTCATATGGTGTGGGAGTGTCCGAGTGTCCTCACATTTTGGAATTTGGTTGCTACTAACCTTTCGACTATTCTACAAGTTAACATCACACCCTCCCCATCTCTATTCTTATTAAATGATGTATCCCAGTTGCCATTAAATAACACCCGTATTCGTGTCTTCTTTGCTGGCGTAACGGCCGCAAAGAAGATGGTTGCTTCGCACTGGAAACCGCCTCATACATTGTCATTTCGCCAATGGGCTTTGACCTTTCTGGATATCATTTATCTAGAAATGTCTACAGCAAGATTGCATGGTGCAAAAGAGGAAAACATTGAGATTTGGTCTGGTATTGCAGATTTGGTTAAGGGCATGGTTTAATCATTATTATTATCATTATTTATTTATTTTTTGTTTCCATTGCACAGTAGTAGGAGTAATGACATTTTGTGGCATCTTTGGTCTCGGGGGGGAGGGGTGGGTGGGATTGTTTGTTTTTGTTTTTGTGTTTCTTGCTTTTGCTGTTATGTGTTGTTTTATATGTGTTTTGTTTTCTTTAAGTCATTTATGATGTTAACGTGTCTTATTGTGTTTTTTGTCTTAAAATAAAAAACATTTGATAACAAAAAAAAAAATTAACCATATTGTTGATAAGGACAACAAACGTTAGCATAACACAGTCTCACTCTATTGGTGTAATGTGGTCCTATACTCTAATGTAAGGTGTCATCACCTTTACCTGTTATAATGGCCACTTTGAAAGGGGTACTTTTCTCATCACAACCCTGCCGATTCTAGAGGCCTGCATGTCCACACCAATGCAACAACACCGTGTTAGAGACCGTTGCAGCGGTGTGGACTGTGGACTGGCCAGTTGCAGACTCTGGTACTGCTGGGAATAAATGGTTTCAAGTAGTTGCAAGGAGTTCAATTGAAGTGGACTGGCCTTTAGAGCCACTTTCCTTCAGTGCAAGATTCCATGAATTGCAGTTACACAACAGATAATCATAAGAAAAAGAAAATGTCCAATAACAAAACAACAATATCAAATATACATATGTTCTGTATGAAATAAAAATGAGGTTGAGCACTTCAGTCTCTTGTGCGAGTGAGAGACATCACTTAGCAACAGATATCAAATATGTATGACATGTGTGTGAATGGAGTATATTCACAGTCATTATATTTTCAGTCGTACAGTAGTATACATAAAATGAGAGGGCCAGTGTGCCGGTCTGTGCTGCCAAGACTGACATGGTCACAGCTAGGGGTCAGTGCCTGTTCAGCAGCCCGATGGCCTGGTTGTGGAACCGCTCCGTTAGTCGTTTCATTCAATGTTTTTAAACTCTGTTATTGATCGCCTGCGTGATGGCAGCAGCATGCATGGGCAGTTTGAGGCTGGACTGCAGGGCTAAAAAAAGAGTAGCTATACCAAGTGTAGAATTCTGATCTTGGCATTTTGAATTCTGACCGTGATACTGACCATGGTACTGTCATGATACTGACCATGGTACTATGATACTGTCATGATACTGACCATGGTACTGTCATGATACTGACCATGGTACTATGATACTGTCATGATACTGACCATTCATACAACGATTGCGGCGGAAGCCATGCAAGGTACCAAACAGCACATCGGGAGCAATTTGGGGTTCAGTGTCTTGCCCAGGACGACCTGCTCTACCTCCTGAGCCACAGTCACCGATGATGATACTGACCATGGTACTACTACTGACTATGATACTGACCATGATACTGTCATGATACTGACCATGGTACTATGATACTGTCATGATACTGACCATGATACTGATTATGATACTGACCATGGTACTGACTATGATACTGACCATGATTATGCCATGATACTATCATGATACTGACCATGGTACTATGATACTGTCATGATACTGATTATGATACTGACCATGGTACTGACTATGATACTGACCATGATTATGTCATGATACTGTCATGATACTGACCATGGTACTATGATACTGTCATGATACTGACCATGATACTATGATACTGTCATGATACTGACCATGATACTGATTATGATACTGACCATGGTACTGACTATGATACTGACCATGATTATGCCATGATACTGTCATGATACTGACCATGGTACTATGATACTGTCATGATACTGACCATGATACTGATTATGATACTGACCATGATACTGACTATGATACTGACCATGATTATGTCATGATACTGTCATGATACTGACCATGGTACTATGATACTGTCATGATACTGATTATGATACTGACCATGGTACTGACTATGATACTGACCATGATTATGTCATGATACTGACCATGTTACTATGATACTGTTCATGATACCGCCATGGCCGTGAGTAAGAGCGTGAGTAAGAGTGTGTAATTGTGTATTCCTGTATTCCTGCATCATCTGCACCGATAGATCTCTGTACATAGACATTGATTTATTGGAGATTCTGACTTTTAATTGTACATATACGTACATTTGTTTTGATCGTATTGTTCCACCTCTTGCTTTGGCAATGTGAACGTATGCTTTCTCGTGCCAATAAAGCCCAGCTTGAATTGAATTGAATCGATTTGAGGAGCCAAACATGTAGGCCGGTTATAACACTACGTTATATAAATAATTATTTTTCATTCACCATGAGGCAGCACAGAAAGCATCAGAAAGGTTCTATAGTCTATTTCAGCATCAAATCAATTAATTCATTAACAGCGTTAACAATCTACTCTCTCAGAGCTGATTTACAGTTCAAGGCAGCTTTGAGCTTTCCTTTGCAATCAAAGTATACAACGTTGACCTTTCAACGTTTCAATCAGCCCAGCTGTCTGCCCACAGACAGCTGGGCTGATGAAAGGATCCAGTGAATGGAACGCACTCTCTCCATCTTCTACATAAACCCATACATGTACTGTAAACACACACACGTGCACACGTGCACTCACTCACTCACACTCACACACACACACACACACACACACACACACACACACACACACACACACACACACACACACACACACACACACACACACACACACTCACACTCACACACCGAGGTCAACAAACATCTTCTACACTTACAACACACAATGCAGTTTCTTATCATACACATTGGACACCTTTTGTCCATATCGCTCACACACAGCATGACGAGGCCTGCATTGTTCGAAACAGATGAATAGGGCGGTCCTCTCCATCTGTTTATTATCAGGAATAGCTTAGCTACGGTAAGTGGTTTTCAAACCGTTTCATATCAAGGCCCATTATTTATTGGATAGCCACGGACCACCATTTGATGAGATTTAGCTTCTCAGACTCAGAAAGTAGAATATTTTTTGTCAATTTTTGCTGTATTGATGTTGGTACCATTAGGAGAGATAACAGGCAAATGTTGAATTGTGTAGACTTCTTGTAAATTAAGTAATGCAGATGTTTAACAACAATATAAGGGTCCATTTGGTTACCAAATGGACCCTAAATGACGCGGGCGGCTCGCCGGAACCGGGCCGGATACGACATTTAGTGTAGAGTGGAAAAAAATGAGGGGGCCTAGCATAGATGTTCCCAGTTTCCTGACTCCATCAACAAAGTATATAAGGTTTAAGGGGTTAATAAGTAAGCTAATAGTGAGTATAGGAAACACACTCTCCGCTCTGTGTAGTGTGCCGGTCAGCCAAGGACGAAAACCAAAAGAGAACATGCACAGACTTCTACTGGCACACAGATAGACCGGCCCACCGGGAATGCTCCCGGGTTCTGCCGATGGTCAATCCATCACCGGCTCTACTGTTGCTACATCTGGGCTGGGCACAGTGTCACCCAGGGATTTGAGCGGCCTAAATAACTCACTACCAAATCCAATCACTCTTTATAACTGTTTCATTATGATAAATTATACAGACGGATTACACTGAAGGCATGGCTAAGAAATAGACAAATAAATGCTGTATGTGGCCTGGGCCGTGGCTCAGCGGTCCAGGCACCTTGGCTGGTAATCCAGTCTGGCAGTGTGCTGCGGGTTCGACTCCCGATCCCGATGGCCTTTACTGCATGTCACCGCGTCCCCCCCCATCTCTCCCCATTTCCTTAGCCTACTGTCTGTCCCTCTGTAAAAAAATTGTGAAAGCCACAAAAACATTAAAATATGTATTTTTATGCTGTATGTATGCCTTTAATGACATGCCAGTGTCATTAGAGGTGTTTAAAATCAATTTCAGAATTCGCCTCTGAATAGAGGGTATGACATTATCATCATACCCCGAAAGTCCTACTGAGTGGCAAAAAAACTACTTTCTGGCCTTGACAACCCATACATCCAAACAGAAAAGTCCTGTCTGATTGCATTAAACAACGTTACACTTACTTTGCCACTCACTTTATGCACTCACTCTATTGGAAAATGAGTGCTCAAAATAGGCTACTGTTAAAAAATAAATGAACAACATTTTGTATAGTTGTATTATTGCAACAACACAATCCCAAGGCACACCTGCACACCACAACCGACCTAGATTGTTCAAGCTCTCCTGGCCACAAGTGGTTCTGTTTCATGACATCTTCTGAATCTACTTCTTTCGCTGTCTAAGATCCTTCGGTGCTAGTAGACGGATTCTTCTTTTGTTTTTCACTTCTGTTATTATGAGTGTTCTTCAGTACTGTAGTACCACCTTGTATGGATGTTTGTCTGCAGCCCTAAATTCACAACTGCTGCAACAACTGAACATTTGTTCAAAGATTGTTGGACAACAACTTTAGAAACTTTATACATCCACGTATGATAACAGCATCCTAAGGTTAGCAAGGAATATCACCTCTAATACTAAGCATGGGTTGTATGGAGAATATAGGTTGCTACCTTCAGGAAAGGAGATATGGTGTACCAGCATACAATAAGGTCAGACTAAAGAGGTCCTTTGTCCACCAGTCGACCTTGAGGCTTAATCAGGAGTTGTAGTAGCCACAGGTTAATCTAAGCGGTGGATATTGCTCTTGTCTTACTCTTCATGTCTTTATGTATGTAAATTGTCTTGTTCTTTGTTATGTCAAATGTGTGTATATGTATTCTGAATACTTGGCTGCTGTGTCGCAAGACAAATTTCAGTGTGAACTGACAATAAAGTACTATATCATATCATATCATCATGCACTGTGCAGAGATTCTCAAACTTATTCAATTCATTGACTTCCTTACAGCCAAATACCGCCAATGTTGTTTCCTAACGCAGTACTTGAGTAGTCCTTTCACTACATACATCTTCTCACTCTTAAGCCTAATGTATGCTCCGTCACTCGTTGGTGTCACGCAACGAATATAGCAGACCTACAAGCCTTTGTACAACTTTCACTTTGACTATTATTTTAAAGTAACACTACTATTACTACAGCTTTTGGCTACTCATACTCTACCCTCGTCTGTACAGACAAACCCTGAGACAGCTCGGCCTTTGAAAACACTGTAAAATGAAAAAAATAAAGAATGTGATGACAAATTATATGTACGTCATCAACATCACTTGGGACAAACCGATGGCCAGATTTGGTTCAGTACTGTTAGTTTAACTCTGACATGCGGTGAGGATGTTAGTGTACATACGTACCCATTGGCTTACCTCTGTGTGCACACTGCACAGCCCCTGGAAACGCTCCCATTCATCCATCTTTTCACACAACATCACGGAGAATGCGACCTGCAGAAAAAAAAAGATATAGATCACAATGTCCATAATGTGCCACCTTATGTGTATTAATCAACTCTATTGACCCTGCGTTTCCCTGCGCGCGCCACTCCCATTGTTTGTTTACCATTATGGGGGCGAGAGTGTCTCCCTGGCTGTTCAATAGCACCACCTCCATTTGCATTTAAACAATGAAACTATCAGCTAGGTAACAAGAGCGGGCGACAGCAGCTCAATACCGCTATGAGAGGTCTCCGATAATCAGCGGTGTCGGAGGCATGCCGGCACCCCGGCAAATCCGAGCGGAGGTATTGACAGACGCCCGGTTCATTTCAATCAGAGCATATCAGGCTGGCAGGGAAATCAGCTCCGAATGAACTCCCAATGATCCTTGATGAAGACGTCAGTGTAGGAGAAAGAGTGGGAGAGGACGGACAGAGGAACGGTGCGGGTTCACACCTTTTTCTCCTTCTTACATCTGACAAAAACGGAGACCCCCCCACTCACATGTGCACGCACACACCTACAACGCGTCTCATCTGCAACAGGTTGTCAATTTGTAGGCAAATTGAAAACTTAGACTGGCAGTGGATGAATGCAAGTTATATGAATTTGTGCAACCGGTTTAAACGTTTGGACTGCCTCCAAACAGACAAGGCCTCACACCCCCTCTGTGACCTTTGGCGACCCCCAAGAGGATTGACTGAGGCAGCAGTTTTCATTTTTTTTTTTTTTTTTTTACAAAACGAGGCTCCTTTGGCACATTTGGCAGATGAGAACAGTTTTGAAATATTGAGCAATCAGACTTAATTTAGTTTGTTGTTGAATACCATGCATATAAACTATTTAGAAATAAACCCACAACGAAGTGAAATGATTAATTGATTATGATTAATTGTTGATCAATGCCTGTATCACATGATATATTTGATTGATCTGATGGTGACCTACAATTGGATGGTCTCTTTTTCAGTTTGCAAGTGACTCCGGAATTAGTTACATATACTCACAGGGCCAAATTTCCGTCAGTGCTTTACACATTGAACCATTCTAAAATGTTTTTTTCATAATAGTAAAAAAGGCAATGAAGTTTATGGATAAGACAAAAATAGGGCCCATAGTCTTGCTCGCATGGTATACACACGCACATGTACACAGAGAGACAGAGAGACACACACACACACACACACACACACACACACACACACACACACACACACACACACACACACACACACACACACACACACACACACACACACACACACACAGGGCGTAGGAGCTGCGTAGGAGCTGCCTGCCAACACATCATTTACATAATCAGTCCTTGTTAGATGCTGGGATTCCTTGTTTTGGTAAAATATGCTTAACCTTTTCACCCAAGCGCACACGCACAAACGCGCACGCATGCACGTGCACACACACACACGCACAGTCGCACACACACACATCGCTGAGCATCCCCGGCCACTTAGTGCTGTGCTTGGGTCATATTAAGGTCGGTAGTAAATTGGCTGAGGGCGTCAGGCCTCACAGCCCCACGTTTCTACAGGCAAATTAATTAGTGGTCCATGCAGCGCTGTGGAGTCAACACATTACAGATCCTTGGCTTGGCACTCAGCTTGCAAAACTGTGTCTAAATATCATTAAATGTGGTATTACTACTCATTTCTCTGCCCAGGGCTTGGGGGGGGGG
The DNA here is from genome assembly GCF_964188405.1 of Protomyctophum parallelum. Classification (NCBI taxonomy): domain Eukaryota; kingdom Metazoa; phylum Chordata; class Actinopteri; order Myctophiformes; family Myctophidae; genus Protomyctophum; species Protomyctophum parallelum. The sequence goes on along the minus strand of NC_139712.1, from coordinate 33,708,135 downwards.
GCAGGGGCAGTAACAGCAGACAGGACCCAGTATTCACATCTTGTGCACAAGATGTGAAGACCAACACTCTTGTTTGTATGTTTCACATGTTGCTTGATCTAGGACAGAGGGGTGCCCACCCCTTTTTGGACTTGAAAGCTACTTTCTAAATGACCAGCTCAACAAGATCTACCCACCTGAAAATAGCGTACCTGCAGGGTGCTTTAGAATAGCAGCGCTGGGGTTACATATAAGACAAATGCACTTGGAATGGGGGGAGAAATGGAATAGGTAGGGTTTTTTGTATTTCATTTATAATGCTACCGATGTTAAATGCTACACTGAAAACAAAATGTTGCATTGTGGATTTGAGCTGACAGGCACTTTCTGATGTCAATCAATAAAGTCACCTTTAATTCAAGTGGCAGATGCCAAGAATTGTGTTTTATATATTTAATTGAAATATTCTTTAGGGGCATGTCATGTGATCTACTGGTAGATCACGATCTACCTTTTGGGCACCCCTGATCTAGGATAACCACTTAAACCCTCTATACTTGGTATCCTTGTTTCACTACACGCCATCTCTAAGCCAAATGATATACGCGATATGAACCTAAATAGCCGATGGCCTATTTGATGTAGAGGGAAAGTATACAAGGCCCAAGTACGGACTCAGAGGATCCCAGGCAACAAAGTATATGTGGTTTAAGTTTAGTTAAAGGAATACGGAGTAATAACTACAGTAAGAATCTCTTTGTTGCTGAATCAGGACATTTCTCTCCTCTGTGGCAGACTGGGTCCAATATAGTGGCAATGGCCTGGAGAAGAAAGCTGCACGGGTATTGTAGGATAAACCCCAGTTAATGTCACAAATTAACTAAACATTCATTTACAAATTTGATATAGTTACAATGTTTACAATAATTATACAACTTGTATCTGTGCTTAATTCCTTGCAGGTTTATTTATACCTTTTTGTTCGTTATAAATGTGTTAAATTGATGTTGCATGTTCATTGATATACAGTGCTGGATACAGTGTATACAGTATAGTTCATTTTTATTTTACTCTTTTATTTCCTTTTGCTATAGCTTTTGCCAGAACTTCAACAAATTTCCAAAAAGTGATTTATAAATTGTAGCTATCGAGGCATACGTCTGGTATCTCCATATTTCAACCTGTACCACCTGTTTCTTCTTCATACAGTGGGGAACAAAAGAGGCAGCCGTGCACTCCAAACAAATTAAAAGGTAAGAGGATTAGCACAGTCTGTACAAGCAGCACTGACGTCTGACGTGGAACAGCTGATGGTGATTCCTGCTCTCATATTATTGCCGCTGTCGGGAATGAAACCTTGTATCTCCGATTCTCCACATTTCACCGTTGTTCTTGTAAATTAATGCCCTACTTTGTCGTACAAGATCGACACGTTGTGAGCTTGTAGATCGGCTAGTTGACCATCGACTAAATGGTAAATGGTGCATTTATATGTATATAGTGCCTTTATCCAAGGCGCTTTACATAGATTGTGCATTACTGTACATTCACCCATTCACACACACATTCACACACAGATGGCGGCGGAAACCATGAAAGGCACCAACCAACACATCAGGAGCAATTAGGGGTTCAGTGTCTTGCTTAAGGACGCTTGCAACCTTGTGGTGTTTGAAAGTGAAATTAAGTGCGTCTGTGGGTTTTTATAAATATTGAACCAATGTTAAAATGACTTTTTTTCTCCTATCGATTATTCATCTCATGAAGCCATGAATTCATGGATCTTTCTTTTTGTCGTATCCATGAGGCAAAAATGTTGTTGATCAATGACTCCGCCAGTCACGAAATTATTTGCTAAAAAATCAATTTAAAGGTTTCAACCCCGGACCACATAAAATCTACTGAATGTTAAAAGTTCAGGTTTTTTTGGGGGTGCAATCGAGCTCAGAAAAAAAAAATAAGAAGAAGAAAAATTACTTAAAACCTAACTACATTGGAACACAGGTTTTTTTTTCCATTTAGATGAAAAGTGACAGTTTTGGACGTACAAGGTTTCTGCCCGACGATACCATGTCAGGTCTACATCCTGCTGACTCACCACCACCAGAGACAGCCAGCAGACAGCCAGCATAGTCAGTGACTCTCTCACACACACACACACACACACACACACACACACACACACACACACACACACACACACACACACACACACACACACACACACACACACACACACACACACACACACACACAGACGCTGAGTGCTGAATCATCAACAGGAAAAAAAACTTGCCGTCCTGTGTGCCTCCATCATCAGTCAGGCCGGGCTTCGGGCCGTGACGGCAGCATGAGAGACAGTTGGCAGCTTGGGGATCCTGGGGGACCCCCAGGCCAACCCCCCTCCCCCCAACCATATGGCAGACGCTCTCGCACCACTGTGTCATGCTCTGGCGTTGTTTAACGACCAATTAGGCTCATTAGGGCTTGATTAGAGACAGGGAGAGCCTGGGGGATGGGCGGGTGGTGCCGAGAAGTATAGCTATAACGATATGAAAATGCTCTGTTACAAGCAAAACAGCTGTATTAAAAAAGTTGAGTAAAAGTACAAAAGTATTGGCATCAAAGTATACTTCCAGTACCAAAGGATAAGTATGCACATTTTGTCCAAAATTGTCAAATGGAAATAACCGATCTACAAGCTCAAAACGTGTTGCATTTCAATGCGTTGTGAGCTTGTATTTTCGTCTTGTTATGGAAACAAGCTTTGGGGTTTTTGGATTTTAATTGGTGATTAAATGTTGCCAATAAACTTCTATTTTGAGAGGAGAGGAGAGGAGAGGAGAGGAGAGGAGAGGAGAGGAGAGGAGAGGAGAGGAGAGGAGAGGAGAGGAGAGGAGAGGAGAGGAGAGGAGAGGAGAGGAGAGGAATCAGCAGCAGAGAGGAAAGATGGCAGGTAGCATTATGAGTCAGCAGTGACACACAGTGAACACACAAAATGGATTGGGAACATGTGATAGTGATGCTAGTCAGGAACCAATTGGGCTGTTCTGAACTTCATGTAAATTGAGAACAGTGAATTAGAGCATTTATATGTCTGGGACGGGGATGGAAGTCATTGTCAGGAAGATGTTGTTTAGCTTGGGCTATTCTGCCAAACAACAGTAGGACACAGGGAGAATGTTATGCACAGCACATACAGTAAAAGGATTGGAAAAGAGGCAAAACAGCATAATACCTATTATCCTATCAGTGCTCCTCCCATCATAACATCTCCTCTTAGCCCCTCCCCTCTTCCACCCATCGCCTCTAACAAACAGCCAGCGGTGGACATTAACCTAGTGCATTTACTTGTTGTTTTGAGTATCCATACTCTGAGAATTTGACTTTTTTTGGACACAAGTATGGCTTTCGCTCCACTACAATTCAAAGACAAAACATGGTTGACTTATTTTATAGAAAAGGAATAAGGTACATTATTAAATTAACCACATAAGCCCTATTTCAAATATAGTGTAATATTGTATTTTTTTCTCCACTGCCATTGAGTACATTGTCCACCACTGCAAGCAAACAACAGCATCTATGTGTCTCATTTTGGGTTTATATATATTTTTTACAACAACAGTAGCAGCAGTATAGCATGATGGCGGCGGCCTCTGTGTTCTGACAATGACAATCATCATTCAGCGTCTCTCTAATCGACGCTCATCTCTGGACATTATGATGCATGGGAGTGTGTGTGAGTGCATGGCCAGAGATTAGTGTTCAAATGATAATTCTGCATATGGATGGCTGGATAAACCTGAGCCTGCAGCACAAGAGATCATGGCTCCAATCTGAAGATGATAATCCTTTGGCCAGATGAGAAATTAATACCACAGAGTGTGACAGAGAGAGAGAGAGAGAGAGAGAGAGAGAGAGGAGTATAGAGAGAGAGAGAGAGAGAGAGGGGTATAGAGAGAGAGAGAGAGAGAGAGGGGTATAGAGAGACTGCCCAGAGAGGCTGTGTTCACGTAAATATGCTCACCACTTGGCAGAAACCTTGCATGTCCATGTGTATTATTTTTCCCATAAATGAATGCCCTACTTTGTCATACACTTGTCACACACAAATTGTGAAAATAGCCAACCTAAAAGTTGACAACGCTTGCAGATTGTTGATAGTTTCACTATTAAAAATGGACATACAGGGCCCAGACGGTTACCTCAACCATCTGGGCCCCTAGGCTGCCAAGCCAGCCTGACGGCGTGCCGCGGGTTTGACTCCCGATCCCGACGGCCTTTGCCGCGTGTCTTCCCATCTCTCTCCCCATTTCCTGTCAGTCTACTTTCAACCTATCAATAAAGGCCAAAACAAAAAAATCTTAAAAATGGACATACAGTATGAGGTTTCCACCCGACAGCAACGATATTAAAAACAGCAATGCGAGGTGAACTTCTTTGTGCAGAGCCCGGTATGTAAGGTTTTCTAACTTTTCTTTCAATTCAGCTCATTAATAATCTGTCTGTACTCCCCATCCTACTGGCATTCAATGGAACCGAGTCGTCGTGAGTCCTTTTTTTTCTCCTTTCTTTTCTTCCTTTCTTTCTTGTAACCCAATCCCTTTTTCGTCAGTGAAATTCCCACTGATCCCTGTGTCTAGTATGCTGGCTGGCTACACCGTTTGCATTCCAGAGTGAGAGACTAGCTTGTATGTATTTCTTTTCTCTTTTTTTTCCCTTCTTTTTTCCCCTTCGTATTGTGGGTAGTCACCCTGCACTAATCCGGCAGTGTTGTTATTAAGCTCAGGGCCATGGAAATGGACAGGCTGGAAGACATGCACACACAGTGCATGTAAGCCAGATTAACAGTGAGACGACGCCGTCACAAACATTGTCACCGTGCTCATATGCATACGTTGTTGTCTGTGTTACAGTATGCTGCTGCTGCCTAGGACATGTACTGTACTGTATTGTATGTCTGAGTGATATGATTTCAGCCAAAAGGAACGTTTGTATTGGGGCTGGGCAATTCACCAAAATAAATGTAAAGCGATATTTAGAGCCAATAACCGACTTACTGTAATCTTGCTTATGTACGCATACTGTAGTTTAATCAAATCATCGAGAAGCAGGTTTATATATATATATATATTATTTTTAAATGTCTCATATCAACAAATCAACATGAAAATAAATCTAGTAGATTTTATATAATCTACAAATTGACTAGTCTGATTAACCCTGTATTATACATCACTTGGTGGCGTATGGAAATAGCCGATCTACAAGCTTACAAAGCGTATTCTTTAGCTTTTAGATCTGCTATTGTCACACAGCATATTGGTTGTTAGCATTGGGTCCAGGGACCCCCAGTGGTCAAAATGGACCCTTATGGGTCTGCAACTCTCCCATTTAAAGTAACACTGAGGATTTTACAGTGCAGAGTGGGGGTCCCAAAGATAAGAAAATAGTATCAATTCAAAAGATTTGACAACCCCTGAGAGAGAGAGAGAGAGAGAGAGAGAGAGATAGAGAGAGAGAGAGAGAGAGAGAGAGAGAGAGAGAGAGAGAGAGAGAGCTCCAGATCCAGTGAGTGTTTGACATTTCACCTTGCTCAGTAGATAAGCAGTGTCACTCCCTACTCCTCTGGGCTTTGACTGCTGTCTGCACTCATCACCTCCTCCCCAGCTCTGGATGCTATTGATCACCCTATACCACACAGCCTCACCTGTCTGCGCGCATGTGTGTGTATGCGCGCGTATACACATGCAAGCGTGCGCACGTGTGTTATCGGCAGACATACAGTATGGACGTTCATTTTTTATTTGCTATATTGCTGTCTGTTAAAACCTGTATTATGAATATGATTATTTACAAAAAAAGTTAGTCAAACTATACAGGCTCACAAGATCAGCTATTTTCACTACTTGTATGATGAAGTAGGGCATTCATTTACAAAAACATAAAAAGTTGAAATACGGAGATGGTTCCTGGCCGACGGCAATGGTATGGTAGGTAAGTTTGTCTGTGTGTGTGTGTGTGTGTGTGTGTGCGCGCGTGCGTACTGTATGTGCATGTGTGTGATAGGATCGTTCCGCTCAGAGCAGCGCTACCCTCTTCCATCGCCCCTCCTCTCCCTCGATTAACTCTCTCTCTCTCTCTCTCTCTGCTTCTCCATCTTGCTTTGCTTAACGACTTAACTGGTCTCATTATTTGTGCAGTGGGAAGTCCATTAACGTTGTTCTGAGGGGTCTGGCTGAGTGTGGGGGGGGATCACATGCATTGCATACTTAGATGTAAGGAGTGTGGGAGGGAGGAGGGAGGCCAGACCAGCCACAATTGAATCATCGGCCAAAGTGCCCCTTTTCCCCCGTGTAAGATTATCATAGTGTAATTTAATACCTTACTTATTAAGAAAAGAAATCCTGCCATCATTTTTCTGAAACGTGCACTTGGTGGACCACTTAAGTATGCACCGATTGGAGATGTCGCCCGGTCGGTGGACAGGTTCTCCTCATGCGTGTCTGAGGTACGTTTCCGGGTACAGAAGGCCAGACACAAGCACCGACTCTCGTCTACGTGAATGAGTCATTCATTGAGTTAGTAGAGGACCTGGCTAAGATACAGTATGTATGCACTTCATTTAGGAGAGAATATCTCAACTGTTCTTGGCTAATATGACTCCTGCGAACAACTTGGGAACTGTGAAAAATTCTCTATACGGCGCGAAATACCCGAAAATGACCACGCCCTTTTTTAAATGACCAGCACTACTTCGAACATGACTCTATCTTCTAAACCGTTGGAGCTACAGATTTTTTGAGGTGCTCAAAAATGTCAGAATACTCATAGTTGCCAAATCAAATATGGCCGCCAGTCCACCACCTGAAAAAGGTTTTATCTAGAACTTTTGAACCACATGAGCTATGAATGCAAACTTGGTGTCTAAATCATGTTTTTTGACAATTAGAAACATTTTGGAATGATCATCTTTATGACTGTGTGGCTGAACCTCTATTTTGCATATTTCAAAGATGGCGACTATCTGACAATTAGTTGTACTTCCTTTAACTTTGTCCTTTTTGTATGATCAGGACAAAAAAGGTCTTCTCCGTGAGGAATCTAAAGGACGGAGCGTGTGTGTGTGTGTGCACATGTTTCCAATTTAAACATACCTTTGACTAATGCTCAGCATAAATTATTAAGCTATTATGCTCTTAGCTCTTATTCTCTTGTTTCAATAAAATTACATCTGTAGTTTACACATTTATGTATTAGAGATAGTCAGAAAGACAGGAAGCAGAGCTGGAGGTAGCAGAGACTAAAATGTTGAGGTTCTCTCTGGGAGTAACAAGGATGAATAGGATCATGAATGAGTACATCAGAGGGACAGCACATGTCAGATGTTTTGGAGATAAAGCCAGAGAGGCCAGACTGAGATGGTTTGGACACATACTGTACAGAGGAGGGATAGTAAGTATATCGGTAGAAGGTCGCTGAGGTTG
>NC_139712.1:33683166-33695666 GCF_964188405.1 Protomyctophum parallelum | reverse complement strand
AACTTTGTCGTGTTGGATAAATTCCAATTATTCATCCAACATTATGTAGGCTTATTGTTATTATTATCCAATCACACACACACACACACACACACACACACACACACACACACACACACACACACACACACACACACACACACACACACACAGTTCAACTTTTACTGTCGACTTGCACAAAGCAAACTAGTTGAGTATATGTACCTACAGTACATACAACCATGCATACTACTAGGTATATTAGTATAGCCATGCATACTACACTGCATTAGTACTGTACATATAATCATGCATACTGTTACTGCTGTTATAGAGTAGTACATATATAGACCGATTCCGTACCGGTTTCATGGTCGCAGCCTACGTATTTCCTGTAGGCGGACTCGACGTAGCTGCGGGGGTAAAACCCTCACCAGGCGCACATCTTCCACTACAGTGAACGGCAGAGTGACTGATGTTAGTTTGCCTCAAACTTTACTCCTTTACCTGCTTTTTTACTAACACTAACATTACAAAGATGCCCAGAACATCGAGATGAACCTGTGTAGTTTATGGCTGCTCCAACAGTAGTGGCAACATAACAAATAAAATAAAACGGAATGTCTAATATCCACCGCGATGGCTGAGACCAGAGCCATTGAGTAATGGTTGAGACAAAGCAGTGAAGAATCCTGCAAGATACATAATTTCAGTCTTACCCAATACCCAATCTTTCTGTTTTATGAACACAAGGCTGCTGTATTTTATACCTCATACTAAGCATTTAAAGTATGAGGTATAAAGTACAGCAGCCTTGTGTTAATAAAACAGAAATATTTGGTATTGGGTAAGACTGGCGTTATGTATCTTTCACTGCTTTGTCTCAACCATTGCTCAATGGCTCTGGTCTCAGCCATCGCGGTGGATATTAGACATTACGTTTTATTTTATTTGTTATGTTGCCACTACTGTTGGAGCAGCCATAAACTACACAGGTTCATCTCGATGTTCTGGGCATCTTTGTAATGTTAGTGTTAGTAAAAAAGCAGGTAAAGGAGTAAAGTTTGAGGCAAACTAACATCAGTCACTCTGCCGTTCACTGTAGTGGAAGATGTGCGCCTGGTGAGGGTTTTACCCCCGCAGCTACGTCGAGTCCGCCTACAGGAAATACGTAGGCTGCGACCATGAAACCGGTACGGAATCGGTCTATACAGCCATGTAGGCATAGAGTACATACTACCATACATGCATGAACCATGTAGATCGGCTATTTTCGGTGAAGAGATCTGGTGTAGAGGGGCAAAGAGCTTACCAATTACAGAGCCAAAGGCCAAGTTTAGTAGGTATTGAAGATTTATAAGTGGTTAAATGTCTGAAAATACATATTAGAAAAGATCAACATAAATGTACACAAAACTGATGATAGTGCCCGTCAAACAAGTCTATGAAGCTTTCCGTGAAATCTATGAAAAAGTTAAATCTGGAACACAATTTTATACAATATGCAATTATCTTTCAGCTTAGTGGTCCTTGGCCTAGCTGAAGAACGTTGTAGAGCCCTGATTGAGGTAACGATGCAGTCATTGTGGGTAGACTGCAGTATGGATAATATAAGCATGTTGTAGACCCCTGATTGAGGTAACGATGCAGTCATTGTGGGTAGACTGCAGTATGGATAATATAAGCATGTTGCAAAAACTGGCCAAATTAGTCCCTGCGGCGTGTGTTTCAGGCATGATGCAACACTATGCAAAAATGCCTCAAGTAATTTAAATAGCTGCAGCTCAAGGAACACAATATACTTTCCTGCTGAGTGTACAGTAATACACGTGTCTATTTCCGTGAGCTCTCTCGATCACAGTTCCAGTTTTTGGAAAGGTTCGCGCACTCACTCATTAATTTTGGGATATATTTGCAACAGCAAAAAATATATATATATATATTTGCAGTGTATTTGCAGTGAATTCGCAGCATTGGCAGGTTTTGTTTGCGGCAACGTGATCTGAAACATGAGTGGTTTGGACGTGGACAGACGTGTGTGTATAGCCTGTGTTCTGAACCTATGATGGAAGAAATACTGTTTTACTTGTTAAGTAGAAGTAGCAGGGGGGGGGGTACAGCAGGGGTGGAGAGAGACCCCCGCCACCAGCCTAAGACTGAAAGGAAACTCCACACATCTGAGTGAACTGGTTCTCAAACATAATACCAATACAAGACAAGGACCCATTAAACAATATTTTATTTGGCCATGGTCCCGTCGACCCGAAGATGCATCTTCTGTGTACTAAACAGCTGGAGAGACACGGAGACCCCTGTTACTGTGAACAAACACTCTATAGCAATGAGTACTATCAGAATATAGAGCTATGTAGCACTTCATGTAACTGCTCGCCAGTTATAGAATCTACAAGTTCAAAATGCGAGCTCGTAGATTGGCAATTTGTCGCTCTTTTGTATCCGAATCCTGAAGAGTGACGTTTTTTTTGGACATAGGAGGTTTCCACCTGACCTTCCATTCCACTTGATGTGAACTTACAGTGCAACATGCACACCTGATGCTACGGAGAAGAGACTGACTGGATTCAAGGTTGTGAGAGAGAGAGAGTAGGTGGAAATGAATAGATTTAGAAGTTATATATCCATAGAGAACCGCTGAATATTTGGTCTAATCCTTTTTATTGTATCTATAAATTCTACAGTCGGCTTTGAAAGGTCTGAACAACTACTCTCCTGCGGAATTAAATTACATATGGATGTTTTCACAGCAGCAGAGCTGGTAAATCTTGCTTAAGCAACACGGGTGATAAAAGGGTGAAGTAATTTTCACATCTCGCCGTCATATCTTGGCATAAATTATATTTTGACAAGCATCAAAAATATCCACGAAAACCGTGCGTTCGTTTTAATATAAAACAATTATCCTGGAATGAAAGGACTGGGATGATGTATCGCAGTTCGTTCATTCTTTTTATTTATTTATTTAATTGGAGCAGGAGAAAATGTGCAGAAGGTCTTATGTTAGGTTTTTGAATTATGGTGTGCAATGCAGTTAACATTTCCCCTGACAGAACGCTCTGTGCCCTAACCAGGTGTTGAGGTGATGTTATGTGCTGTAATTACATGCAAGGAAGCTGTCATGTCGTTTTGTAAATTTCTGCAAAGGTTTTATTATTTCGTTTGCACTTCTTTAGCGCACGTTTATTTTAAAGATCGACCAATTTTCTTCCAGCTTGGATCAAAGGAACTAACACTATCATTATATTCTTTGTGTTGTTCCTAATTATCTGGAGGACAACTTCTAAAACCCTCGTAGGTCCACAGGTTGAGAATCACTGAGGTACATTGTTGTATCATTTCCTAGGCTACAGTGTACTGGAATGGTTATTAAGGGTTGTGTGCCAACAGTAATGTTCTGATAAATATTTTTATATCCTAGCAACTTTGGCTGATACTTGTAGACCAATACATTATTGAATCTTGATTGTAAGTCCTCTCTCTCTCTCTCTCTCTCTCTCTCTCTCTCTCTGTGGTCTGTGTTGCCAGATTTTACAAAAGAAACAAGCGGTTAGATCTATGAAAACAAGGCCTCTCTCTCTCAATCGCTCGCACGCACGCACGCGCCCCCCAAAATCTTTAAAGATGTTTAAAAAATTGAGAATATCAGTTGGGGATCCGCTGACAAATGCATGTAGGCCTACATCTGGGGTTCCTCGACACGGAAATGTTTGAGAGCAGCTGCTCTAAAACGACATTAGAGACAATAAAGTTTGACTGACCTGCCCCGCCTGTTTTGGGCTTCCTTTGCATAGACACCCGGTTGCACATGCATGTTTCTCTCACAAAACCTGGCAACCCCGGGGTCTGTGTGTATTTCTGTGGTCTACCTCTGCCTCCTGTTGGTCTGTATCCCGCAGTCCAGAACAATCTGACTGCAGCCGTTTCATACGAGAGGAGGAGAGAGGGAGGGAGGGAGGGAGGGAGAGATGATGGTGAGTGACATAAAGGCAGAGAATGAGGGGGGGGGGGGGAGGCTATTGAGGAAGGAAACAAGATAGAGTGAAGGAGACGCCATGAGGAGGAGGAGGGGGGGGGGTTGTGTGCATGGACAGGGAGGAGGGCTAAGATCTTATGAATGTTGACCACTGTCTCTCTACATAAATCTGCACATTAACTGCTTCAAATGAGGCTCCCCTGTGTTTTTCTCATCTTCTCCTCCATTTCTATATATGCCCCTTTCTCTGTGTGTCCCCCTCCACAAACACACACACACACACACACACACACACACACCCCCCCCGCGTGTCCGGCCGCTTTCATTGATGTCATTTTAAATGTCTGTGTGTCTGTCTCTCCACGTCAAGTAGGACATCGCACGTGCGGGGAACTCGGTCTCTTCAGCGAGCGACATTTCTCCCTGTCACGCCCCAGTGGCTGATGGGTAGAAATAAACCAAGCCCCATGCCGTAGTATAGAGAGAGAGAGAGAGAGAGAGAGAGAGAGAGAGAGACGTGTGTCGCTGTAGCTGATAGCTGTAGCCGATACGGGCGATGAATGATGACATATCACTCTTACAAGCGCTCTGTTTTTATAACCCGCTGCTGAACGTGAACGAACAGCGTGTATGTAAATGAGGAGGCCGTGTGTGTGTGTAGCTTTGGTTTTTTATAGGAATGTGTTTAAACATTTTAAATGCAACTAAAACGAGAGGCTGTGGCTGTGCTGTATGTGCACGCTTGTTGGAAAGTGCCCTGTATACTGACGCCGTCGCCTCATCATACACGAGTGTCGTATACAAAAGCAGATCGGCTATTTTCCCCTAATTTTAAATATTGTCTGACATAGGATGTCTGGCATCTATTCTATTTTAGCCATTTGTTAAAAAGTTAAATGTAGAAAATAGCCGATATACAACCTGTCACGACACGACGAGCTGAAAGGTTTAGTTTGTTTTTCAATGTAATCCATAATTGAAAAGAAATGTGCATGATGTACAACATTTACATTATAATAGATGCATGTTGATTAGAAAGGGGTCCATGCATCATTAACTATGATAAGGATGTCAAATTAATTGATTTTAATTGATTTGAAGTAAATGATATGTTTTCTGATGAACTGTGAAGTTTTTTTTACATCACACACACACACCTCGCGCACACACACAATCTTCGTCTGACTTTATTTGACAAAAAATGTAAATAGGTGTTATTAATGTAATCTCAATGTACAGTAATAATATGTGTAGTAATGTATTAATTAATAATAATGTAATAATAGTAATAATATTCTAGGATCATTAAAACGAGTCGTAAATGTAAATATTAAAACATTGATCCAAGTGCCCACATTTGTTTCCATCTGAGAACTGTCTCTTATGGCTGAATTCTGAAAAAATCTTTTGTTGTCAAAGTGTATATTTATAAACTATCTTATGTGACACACACACACACACACACACACACACACACACACACACACACACACACACACACACACACACACACACACACGACTGCTTCCTATTTTTGTGAGCGGTGTCATCCCGTCACTTGACACAGATATGAAAAAGATGCAGTGTGTTTGAAGATAGACAGCAGGGCCAGTGACTATGTCTCCCTGTAGCCATGGTCATGTGCGCACGCACGCACGCACACACACACACAAAAAGAGGGGTCAGCCACCATTTTGATTTTCCATTCAAACAGAGGCTGGGCTCTGGCTGGCTGGTGAGATGAACCAATCTCTCCACATTCTGCTTGTCCTTCCCTGTGGGTTGACCATTTCTGTCTGTCTGTCTGTCTGTCTGTCTGTCGGGACTGAATCTATTTTAAAAAGGATAACCCCCCGCCACCCCTCCACACACACACACGTGCGCGCACACACACACACACACACACACACACACACACACACACACGTCCAAAAAGCTTAACTCACCCACAAACACACTGCTTGGCTCTTTCTCTCTCTCTCCACCCCCCCCCCCCCCCCCCCACCCACCAGATAATCCTACTTTTGTTGTTGATTTTGAAGAGGAAGGTGAGGGCCAAGCATGTACACAGAGAGAGAGAGAGAGAGAGAGAGAGAGAGAGGCAGAAAGAGAGAGACAGAGAACTGAGGGAAGGATTCACGTCATGGGGATCAAGAGGGGTCATGTCCCATGTGCCATTCTCTCTCCCTCTCTCTCTCTCTCTCTCTCTCTAATCACAAACATCTATACAGCACCTCCTATTCAACTGTGGAGATGTGTGTGAACCCAGCAGGCTCAGGTATTTGTTTTTGGCGGTTTCCCGATCACAATCAGGTTCAAGTACATGGTCCGTCCGCCCGTCCGCCCGTCCCGTCGGCTCGGCTCCTGCGAGAGCAGGCGTGTTATTTCATGGAAATGTCCACGTCGTCGAACAGGCGGCAACAAAAGGCAGCGGCTGCCCCTTCATGTCCAAAGACACATGAAGGAAATGAGAGAGCACGCCGGGCCTTTGTGCCGCGCTACACACACAATAAAGAGGGGATTTAGAGGGCCTCGCCGGGCCGCCGACCGCAGGGGAAGAACGCACTGAATGAAATGAAGAGGGGCAGGGGGGGCAAGTGGGGGGTAACCTCCCCTTGAAAATAAGGATCCGTCCCTTACTTAAAGATGTGTCTTGAACTGATAAAGGGGGGAATCAATCGTTGACACGTTCATAATACCTATACTATACTAAAAAAGGTTTTGTTAATCACTTCTTAAACCCTCCACATTTAGTGAACTGGACATAAGTTGACTTGGACCGATAATTTTCTGTCTATACTGAAATCGCTTCACGTCGCTGTGCACATTGTGAGCTTGTGCATCTTCTATGTTGGCTGATATTCCCCCCAGGAATATGAATGCTGGAGTTCAAGTGCTTAATATAATATACAAAAACTGTACATATATATTCTGTGGGATTTGATATTTTTCTGGGCAATTAATTTTTCATATAGAAAATAAAGGACATTTGAATTTCAGTTTCAGTTCAGCTGGCATGACTGTGTGCATGCATGCATGCATGTGTGTGTGTGTGTATATGGGGGGGGGGGGATCTCTACCAGGGTAGGTTAGGGGGCCGGTGCTAATGCAACCCCGTACAGCCCCCCTTCCCCTCCATCCCCCCCACCCCGCCCTCACACACACAAACACCCCCCTCGCTTGCAGGACAGCCCATATATAACCCACACACGTTTGGTCGCTCGGAAAGGTCACAAAAGGGCAGAACTTAAGAGGAAAGATGAGAGTGGGATTGTCATAAAAAGGAAGGGTGGGGGGCTGGGGGCAAGCGGCGATCCCCTCTTAAGGGAGGATAAAATATGTCTGATTCAGTGCGGCGCCCCCCTGGACACCAGGGGTCTGGATTTATGGGGAGGGGTCAAATGCGGTGTCGATCAATAAGTCAATCAGAGTTATCAAATGACAATTATGCAAAGACACTGTCCAGTTCTTGGTATTTTATCATGTGTAAATTATTCCTATTGATTAACGTTCTGCACGTCGATATTTTAATACTTCCCTTTCCCGTTTTTTATTTCATTCACTGTCATTGTTAATTGATTATTGTTAATAAATAATTGTTATGTTAACTCAAAACTATTATAACTAATCGCTTGTTTTGTATTAGGTCTATTTAGTTTTATTCTTCCTTTCCCTGTCAATTATTCAATTACAATCTCATGCAATGTCATGATTTGCTTTTGTTACCTTTCAATTAATTTGTGTGAATCCTCAAATAAGAAAATTATAATAAATTAACCATAATTAACAGAAACATTATGTATTTGTATTAATTTGCATACTAGTTTGAATTGAATTGAATATTTGATATTTAACAGTCAGATATGAAATGTTGATTACGATTACAAATATTTCAAAACAGAATAAGATAAAAGTATAATTCAGGTGGGACATGATATAGTGACAGATGCCTTCATAATCAATAATAAAACAACACAGGTGCCAATTATACACACACAAACCTTGCTGACTATTTGCATATCGGTACATTTTTACATCTCAATCATCCAAATGAAATATTCTCCTGGTAAATAAATAAAACAGCACTTTTGAAAGGGGGGTAAAAAAACGGAAAATACCATTTTCCGCAAGGCTGCTGAAGAAATGTAGCATAATGGAAGCACTTAAATGACATGAGAGCTTTTATACTTGAAAGCTTCATCATCCATCTTAATGCAGATCCATGTATCAATCAAAAAACACCTCATTAAAAACAAAGAAACAAAACAAAAATAACATAAAAATAAAAATAATAATAATAATTACGTTGATGGCTTATGAAGAAAAAAGGCATCAAAATTAAGATACTTATATGACCAGAGGCTGTAATTTTCCGTAAGCCCTTATAAGTGCTGAGTGGAATCTTCTTTAATAGGACAGATGCCACATTTAGCTTCATCAATGTGTACCAGACCAGAGGAAAACAAAGGCTTCTCAAAGAAACCCTCCATCACTCCCCTCTCATCTATCTCTCTCTCTCTCTCTTTTCAACAGAGATACTCCCTTCTCGCAGCCCATTACATTTTCCTTCTTGAAAAGGCAGAGAAAAAGGAACCTGAAAGGGAGCAGAGAGTGAGAGGGGTGCGATGGATCACCCCCCCCCCCCCCCCAAAAAAACCCCTTTGAATTTGGTTTGATTTTTTTTTAATAATAATCTTTTTCTACCCTTTTATATATATATATATATATATATATATATATATATATATATATATATATGTAAAAAAAAATCTTCAGGGCTGTCTGGGCAGTGTGTGTGTGTGTGTGTGTATCTGTCAGGTAGGCTCAGTCCATTTCTGCCTGTCTCCCGACTGCTTTTCAAATACATCTCCTGACCGGTATGTTCAATTCATATAGTTTCACTGGCGACATCAGCAATGCCCCTGACAACGTGTGTGCATGCGTGTGTGCGTGCATGTGTGTGCGTGTGTGGGGTGGGACAGGGGTTGAGCCAGATTTTTTTCTGACCCTGTAACCATGACAACCTTCATCTCAGGAGCGTCAGAAGGGATGGCGACTCACACCGTCTGAGGTCCCCCACATTTTCTTTTGTTGTCCATTTATTACTGTACGCTTTGTGTGTGTGTGCGTGTGTGTGTGTGTGCGTGCGTGAGGGTGAATGTGTGTCTGTCTGTGGGTCTGTATGTTTGTGGGTACAGTAAGCCTGTATTCCCCATAAATTTAAATAGTCGTGCTACACAGTGTGTGAACATTTAAAACAGCATTTTAAAGGACAACTTTCGTTTTTTTCAACCAAGGTTCATGTTGTAGGTTATTATGAGAGAAAGTAAAAGATGAGTGTTATTTATTTTT
Source organism: Protomyctophum parallelum (assembly GCF_964188405.1). Taxonomy (NCBI): domain Eukaryota; kingdom Metazoa; phylum Chordata; class Actinopteri; order Myctophiformes; family Myctophidae; genus Protomyctophum; species Protomyctophum parallelum. Next base: position 33,686,344 of record NC_139712.1, on the reverse strand, counting down.
TCCATTTGGTGCTTTCTTTAGCCTATGGGAAGCCACACTGTAATAGGCTCAATATGTCAGTTTGACACATTCAATAGATCCTGTGATCTTTTGTGGCCAGATGTAATTTCTTGGGTTTATTAGGACTATAGTAATTAATAAAAAAATTAATCGCCATAATATTTTGTAAAAAAAATACATATTTAGCCCCATGCTCGAATGCCCCTGCCCCCTTGTCAAAAACTGCTAAAAGAAAGCAGCAAATTAAAGACAATTAACACTCACCTTTTAGTTTCTCTAATAACATCCTAAAACATGAACCTTGGTTGAAAAAAACTAAAGTTGTCCTTTAAGTCTTGCTCAGAATATAAATAAAGCATACACTGTAATGTATAACTGTACAATTGCAAAAGTTTTGGTTTGGTTGTCAATAATTATTAGGCCTATACGAGGTCCTTGTAGGAAGTTAAATTTGAACAAATTATGGGTATGTTTAAAATGTACAACAATCTATGAGTGACAATAGCCTAATGTGCTTGTGTGTGTGTGTGTGTGTGTGTGTGTGTGTGTGTGTGTGTGTGTGTGTGTAATTGCTGTTTTCTTCACACTAGGTGTATAACATATCCTTCAAAAAGCTAAATATACATGTATATACATATACACACACACACACACACACACACACACACACACACACACACACACACACACACACACACACATATATATATTACAGATCAAATTCTAGACCCTCCCTCCATCCTTGAATCATATATTGGGCCTATAGCAGCATGGCGTAAGCAGGGATCCAGATATGGTGGAATATGAATGTCAGAGGGAACATTTTAATCATTTGCCAGGGTTGGAAGCACAATCTCCAAACATCCACATTTTGACATACAATCTCCCTTGCTCTTTCCCTCCCCTCTCTCTCTCTCTCTCTCCCTCCATCCCTCGGTTTCATCAGCTCATCTCACACCTTCGTGTCTCGGGGACCTATTAAATCCCCCCCCACCACCACCACCACCCACGCCCGCACCCCCCCCCACACACACACCCGCACGCACACACACACCACACACACACACGCACGCACGCGTTTATTTTTCTATACTTGTGAGGACAAAGATTTTAGGACAGGCAGAAGATAATCGAACCATGACCGGAAAAAAGCAGATCACAGCAGGCTCACATACAGTAGCACAATTCTTCGTAACCCAAAAACGCAGATCTAAGCTCTGCATGTCTAATTGTAACACTTACCCGAATCCATTTTTATTGTAAACCTATATGTCAAAATATATATCTAAATCTATCTATCTATCTATCTACTCTATCTTACTATCTATCTATCTATCTATCTATCTATCTATCTATCTATCTATCTATCTATCTATCTATCTATCTATCCATCCAGAAAACAGACATTTCTCTTGTGAGGAGGACCAGGACATTGGTCTCACAATGTCTATTTCTCAAATGATATACTATACCATACCTGTAGGTGAGGACGTTTGGTCCCCACCAGTATAGTAATGCACGCACGCACAGCATGCACTCACGCACGCACGCATGCACGCACGCACGCACGCACGCACTTTACCCTCGCTACTACTACTACTACTACAACTATCCCTCCTCCCTCTTCTCTCTCTCTCTCTCTCCTTCTCCGTCTCTCTCCCTACTCCCTGTCTCGGAAATGTCCACCTTCATTTTTCTGTTCATATTCTCGCTCTGCAGCCTCCCTGTGGATGGTTTAATTTTAATTTTTTATCATTATATTATTTTGAGCTGGTAGATCATGCCATTCTCAAATAGCTGAAAGTGTTTTGAAGTACAATATTTGTATTCGAGATGTAGTGGTGTACACCCATAAAAAAAGTATTGGAAAATACTCAAGTAAAGTACAAATACCTCAAAATGTTACTTTCCACCACTGCACAGAATGCAAGAGGAGGAGGCCTGTGTGTGTGCACGCACGTGTAGGCACATCTGTGTGTGTGTGTGTGTGTGTGTGTGTGCGTGCATCGGCTATCTGTTATTTAGATATCGGTATCGGACAAGCATTTCCATATCGGTGCATCCTATTTTTTAGTTTTTTAGCCTTCATGAATATCTTTCAGGTGGTTTGGCTTGAGGCTCAGGCACGGGTCGTGTTTACATTATGTACTGTGTGTGTCTTACTGATGAATTTGAGTGCAATGGACCACAAATATGGAAACAAGTTAAGCCCCCTGGGGCATTTTATGTTCTCCTTTTAGCATAACTCTTGACTGTACTACATGTACGGTTAACACACGTGTTAAAAGCATTCAACCAATCAATCAATCAATCAATCAATCTCAACATCATCGCTTCCTGGCCTTATGGAAAGACCTTCTATACCTTCTGGATGGCAACCTGGTGGTTCGGCCATACAGCCATGCTGTGTTCTTCAGCACCCCCTAGGGAAGGTCTGAGGAAGGGCTGTGGCCCCAAACGTTACTGAATTAAAGTAAAGATACTTGGGAGCCTGAATTGATGTGCCGATTTTTTCATTTCTTATATGACTTCATTTTGATCCAGCACCCTGTAGCCTATAGGTATTGATGTGTGTGTCCTTTTTGACTGTTTGTTCAGTCTCCTCTACGACGTGTTCTTCAGCCCACTAGTGCTTCATTTATACTAGATTGTAGATGGGGTATTTTTGGCACACGATAGATAGCACAGTATAAATCAGGCTTAATCCTCCTGACACCTGCCTGGGTGTTGTGTGTCTCTCTCTCTCTCTCTCTCTCTCTCTCTCTCATACCGTTGTTTGTCCCAAACTGTTTACGTTAAATTCGTAATTGTGCCGCCATGAGACATATTTTGAGCTTGTAGATCTGCTATTTTACTGTTGTGTGACACTGTGCATTAGGGAATAAAATATATACGAAAAATGTAAAATATTGAGATAAAAGGTTTTTTTGCAGGCGATGACACACAATGACACACACTTACAAGTAACCAAGCACACACACTCTCACTCACTGCAGGATTTGCAGGCTCCAGCTGCTGCCCAGCACTGCATGAGGGCATAAATTGTTAGGTGTTGGCCAGTAATTCTAAAATGCAATCTTCTCTGCTCCCTCCCTGCTATCTCTCTCTCTCTCCCTCTCTCACGTCCTCAATTCATTTAATCCACCTTTCTTTTCTTTGTGTCTCTGAATGTGTTCCT
>NC_139712.1:33629276-33682966 GCF_964188405.1 Protomyctophum parallelum | reverse complement strand
TAAAGAGAGGGGAGATAGAGATGGAGGTGGAGAAAGAAGAAGAGGAGAGAGCAACGGAAAAGGCCGCGTTGGAGAGGAGAAATGGGATGAAAAAGTTAAAGAAATGTGAATTGGAACAGTTTGCGACAGACTGTGTCTGACTGACTGACAAATTGCCGCACACACGCACACACGCACGGAACAGATCTACATATAGCTCCCAAACCCTCCCAACTCCAATCTCGACACATTGTTCAGTGGAATATGGGAGGAAGTAGCTCAGTGAGCCAGACATTCATTCCCCACTCGGGGAGCTCCAGGCAGCCAGGCAGGGAGGGAGAGAAGTCAGCAGGAAACTATGGGAGAAGGCAATTTAGAAGCAATCAGAGGGAAATTTGAGGCGGATTAAGCTCTGGGCTTATACGAGGCATGGGCCTGACGCTGTATCCTTCTCTCTATGAGAGGCCTTCATCAGCAGTCATCTCCAGGCTGGCCAAATCAATCACCTCTATACCTCTATCTCACATCTCCTCTCCTCTGCTCTCTTCTGCTCTCCTCTCCTCCTCAGCACTCCTCTCCTCTCCTCTCTCTCCTCTCCTCTCCTCTCCTCTCCTCTCCTCTCCTCTCCTCTCCTCTCCTCTCCTCTCCTCTCCTCAGCTCTCCTCAGCCCTACTCTCCTCTCCTCTCCTCTGCTCTGCTCTCTTCTGCTCTCCTCTCCTCAGCCCTAGTCTCCTCTCCTCTCCTCTCCTCTCCTCTCCTCTCCTCTCCTCTCCTCTCCTCTCCTCTCCTCTCCTCTCCTCTCCTCTCCTCTCCTCTCCTCTCCTCTCCTCTCCTCTCCTCTCTCTCCTCTCCTCAGCCCTCCTCTCCTCAGCCCTACTCTCCTCTCCTCTCCTCTCCTCAGCCCTCCTCTCCTCAGCCCTCCTCTCCTCTCCTCAGCCCTCCTCTCCTCTCCTCAGCCCTCCTCTCCTCTCCTCAGCCCTACTCTCCTCTACTCAGCCCTCCTCTCCTCTCCTCAGCCCTCCTCTCCTCTCCTCAGCCCTCCTCTCCTCTCCTCAGCCCTCCTCTCCTCTCATCAGCCCTCCTCTCCTCTACTCAGCCCTACTCTCCTCTCATCAGCCCTACTCTCCTCTCATCAGCCCTACTCTCCTCTCATCAGCCCTACTCTCCTCTCATCAGCCCTACTCTCCTCTCATCAGCCTACTCTCCTCTCCTCAGCCCTACTCTCCTCTCCTCAGACCTCCTCTCCTCTACTCTCCTCAGCCCTCCTCTCCTTAGCCCTACTCTCCTCTCCCGTACTCTCCTCTCCTGTCCTCAGCCCTCCTCTCCTCTCCTCTCCTCTCCTCTCCTCTCCTCTCCTCTCCTCAGCCTTACTCTCCTCTCATCAGCCCTCCTCTCCTCTCCTCAGCCCTCCTCTCCTCTCCTTAGCCCTACTCTCCTCTCCCCTACTCTCCTCTCCTGTCCTCAGCCCTCCTCTCCTCTCCTCAGCCCTATACTCCTCAGCTCTCCTCTCCTCAGCCCTCCTCTCCTCTCCTTAGCCCTACTCTCGTCTCCCCTACTCTCCTCTCCTCTCCTCAGCCCTCCTCTCCTCTCCTCAGCCCTATACTCCTCAGCTCTCCTCTCCTCAGCCCTCCTCTCCTCTCCTTAGCCCTACTCTCCTCTCCCCTACTCTCCTCTCCTGTCCTCAGCCATCCTCTCCTCTCCTCAGCCCTATACTCCTCAGCTCTCCTCTCCTCAGCCCTCCTCTCCTCTCCCCTACTCTCCTCTCCTCTCCTGTCCTCTCCTCAGACCTCCTCTCCTCTCCTCTCCTCAGCCCTCCTCTCCTCTCCTCAGCCCTCCTCTCCTCTCCTCAGTCCTCCTCTCCTCTCCTCAGCTCTCCCTCTCCTTAGCCCTACTCTCCTGTCCCCTACTCTCCTCTCCTGTCCTCAGCCCTCCTCTCCTCTCCTCTCCTCAGCCCTCCTCTCCTCCTATAGGTTAAATGTGTCTGTGGGAGCACCGATACCCAACAGTCAGTGAGTCCAGCAGGGGTTCGATTCCCTGTACTGTGCTGTGGGTGTCCACAGCACATTAAAGTACATTAAAGATCACAGCTAGGGTCCACACAGTGGACATGAATTGATTCAGTCTCTCTAGACAATTTATCACATTATCTCTCTCTCTCTCTAATCTTCATATGGTATCAGTTATCATTCCAGACTCATTTAGGAGTCTCATTTCATCTTTCTGTGATCTGATGGGAGACTGATCTCTCGTGCCTCCGTATTACTTTTGGACTATGGCGCGGCCATCGCTGAGAACTGCCTTAACAGTCTTTGTGTGTTGCTCACATGGGGACGTTTTCGCACAAGAACACAGTAATTGGGTTGACTAATGAGAAAAGGGACTTCGGTTAAACATTAAATATTAAGACCTATATGCAATTCAACTACTCTCACCTTTATAACTTCTGGCATCCTTGAGCCAGGCATGCAAGCTTCTGAGTCTCCGCTGGGTCATTCATGTTTATGGGATATGTTTTATCCCTTCATATGGTCAGAATGAATCAATAAATACATGTATGCATGTCCTTATGGGTATATGAGTATGTTTGATAAATTATGTTTGATAATATTACATTTTAACAATATATACAGTATATATATTGGTTCAATATTAATCATGACATCCCTATTTTGGGCAAATTTGTTGTTTTCTTACTTTCTGCTAATCACTTCTTATAATTCTTGCTTTCCCTTTCAAGATATAAAAATAGATGATCTTGCTATCATTTCTTTTTATTTGAATCCTGAAAAGTAGCATATTATTACTTCACCGTTGTAAATTAAGTATTATAATAAGATGGAGATGGATACAATATATCCGAAGAGATATCCTGCATTATACCCACAGTACTCAAACAAGGTCCCCACTGTAGTTTGCACTCCATCTCCTTGTGTGCTGCTGTACATGCCACCAGGGCCTATAGTTGTCTGAGCTAAACGCTGTTGTCATTAGCAGATGTTAGCTTATCGCTGGGAGGCACTGCGGGTTGTGCTTAATGGTTAGCGGTGGAACTGCTAACGAAGTGCATGTGAATCCATGCATACATGACGATTATTATGTTACGCAACACAACGCCATGCAGGGCTGCTGCTTAGAGCCAAGACACTGATCTACTGCTTGGATGATGATGCACCATTACCCCAGACCAGTGCCTCTCAATGTGGGGTCCGGGGACCCCCAGGGGGCATGCTTTTGGAGAAAAAGACAAATCAAAAAATGCTGAACATGATTGAATATCAAACCTTTTTTTGATCTGCATTTTGAGGGTCCTTGACATGATTGAGAACCACTGTCCCAGACACCTTCTAAAACCAGTAAATACAGACGCACGCACACAGTCACACACAGTCACACACAGTCACACACACACACACACACACACACACACACACACACACACACACACACACACACACACACACACACACACACCACATTGGAGACACAAATGAAGGTAAAAAAATACAACACTACTATATTCTATAAAACATGTTCTCGATGTTAGGTGATATTAAAATGTAATTTAATTGATTTGGTGTCAGTTTGGTGTCAGTTTCTGTTATTCAAATGAAAATTATTAATAACATTATAATGACGCGGCTTCATTTTATTTTTAGACAATAACTGATAGAACTGCAAGCTAGAGCAGTGAAGTTGCTTTTTGAAGTCGTTTCCAAACTTTTTTTTATGTTCATTTTCAATAATTGCTTTTCGCAAATTATTTCTAAAGAAAAACAACTATCCTACTTCCTAGCATGCAGGCTGTGCTGCCATTTGAAGACCAGGCAAGCATAGTCAATTATATACATTTTGGTTGGGTCTGCATGCCTCCCAGTGATCAGAAGAATAACGCAGATGCCAATCAGTCAGATATGACTGTGGGGCGAGTCTGGGCCGCCGCGATAGAGATCTCCTGCTGACAGGAATTAGCGGTATTGCTCATTTGCGGTGCCGTGACCCCATGGATTATAGTGAAAGGTGGGTCATGGCAGATACGGCCCTGTTCCTTATTAATATTCAATAAAACAATGGAAGGATGACGCGCTGGTGGATCAAAGGCTCAGCAGGTGGTGGGGCTCATCTAAGGGTAGTTAGCATGGAGAACAGATACCATGGTGATTATAATATGGTTATCAAACAATGGTTTTTGTGCAACAATGCACATGCATGAGTGAGGCACAGTTATTATTGCAGACAATGCTGTTACTGTCAGACACTTACTTTATATGTTTTATTTTAATTTTAATCCTACGTTGTCATACGCAGACACTAACGTATAGCAAAAATGGGCCGATCTACAAGCTCAAAACCACAACGCATGGCAACACGTTTTGAGCTCGGAGATAAGTCTATTTTTGAATTTGAATGCTGAAAAGAAACAGTGTTGGACATAAGAGGTTTGCACCTGACAGCAACGATTTGCTGGCAATGATCTGGTGATGTATTAACTTATACTTGGTTTGCAATAAATAAAATACGTTTAAGCCTTGCACAGCCTACAAGGGTTCTATGCAAAACTTCTGTAAAAATGAATAATTTAGTGTTTTTCTTATTTTATCCAAAGACAAACTTCTGCGTTTAGAAAATTCATATGCTTCTGATTTATATTTAAAAAAAAAGCTAATCAAAAGACTTTCTTTTTTTTAAAGAAAATGACGAATATACCTGCATCACATCTCTTCTGGGATATTGCTGCTATATACAGCCCATTACTTCACAGTCAACCCCTCAGCACAACGCCTTGCATTTCATATGTATGGCGTTTTCATTTATATACAAAAAAAAATGTTTACGAGCGACAAGCGATTGCAAAAATTTAAGAGAGAGGTACACTATATGTGTATATATAGAGAGAGCAAAAAAAACAGAGAAAGAGAGTGCCATGGTGCGGCGGCGCGGAGGAGGCCATTATTTTTTAGGCGTGCTCCAAGGCTGGGAGAATTAGAAAATATCATTCTGTCAGGGTGATTTGATAGTGCGATGAAAAATGCCAGCGGAGGAGATGACAAATCATGGCGCTGAGGATAGCGGACCGGGAGACAGGGGATGTCATTTGTCATGAGTGCCATTTGACTGCACCTCCCTCCACCCTCCACCCTCCTCCTCCTCCTCCTCCTCCTCCTCCCGGTCTCCCTCCATATCCTCATATGTGTCTCACCCTTCAACCTAAAACCCCCACCCCACCCCATCCTGCAGACCCCCAGCCGTCCACCCCCCACCCCCTCGCCCTCCACTACCCTTCCTCATCAGCCTGCTCCATCCGTTTATTTCTCTTTCTTTCTTTCTCTCTTTCTTTCTTTCTTTCCTTCCCGATGACTCATTTTTATATTTGTTTGCCAGCCTGACCCCCAGGCCTTGTCTGTCTGTCTGTCTGTGTATATATGTCTGTCTGTCGTTTTCCATCATCATAATAAATCTACCTCAGCAGATTCCATGTTTGCGCCTCTCATTTTTCACCCTCGTACTCCACTGTCTTGCTCTGATGTGCCCCTCTCTCTCTCCCCCAACTCACTCACTCACTCTCTCTCTCTCTCTCTCTCTCTCCAACTGTACTTTAGATTTTTTCCCCCTGTCTACACCAGATCTCTATACACCAAAAATGCTATGGGGTTCAAGTGTTTAATACCTATACACAGTATACAGTACGTTATCAACCAAGCAGCAGAAACACTATGTGGTATTCTAAATTTGGCCCCTCGTATAATATGCAGGTCGGCCATTTCTGGATCAACAGACGGATAAACAAGGAGTTAGATTTATTTGTATTTGTCCACCTCACTCACTCAGTCCTCCTGCATCCCCACACCACCCACCCGCCCCCCATCCCCGCCACACACACACACACACACACACACACACACACCCTCGACTCCTCCTCCTCCTCCCACAAATCTCTGCATGCTCTCAATGAATGGAGAGGATTAGACTGGCACTCACGACAACACACACACACACACACACACACACACACACACACACACACACACACACACACACACACACACACACACACACACACACACACACAAACACATGCGTGCATGCACACAGTCAGAATGTCAAGCTTGGTGACATTTAAGCGTTTTATCTTCAGAGGGTGTCTACTTCAGGTGTTAAAATACACGGGCTCCGCGCAGCAGTCGTTGCATTCAAATGGCTGATTCCAAGAAAAGTCGCTGAAATGGGAGCCTATATGTGCGAGTTAGAGGAGACGGTGAATCAACTGGAAGAGCGTCCTTGTCTCTGGACGGGATCTCCACATTTATGCACGTCTGACCGCCACACGCGTCCGTCCCCCCATCCGCTCAAGCCCGGCCGAAACAAACCGCTATAAGCGGCCATTAAAGTGATTATGGTGATGATAGGGTGAGAATTCACTCCTCATCCCCTTTTCTCTCACCGGCTGCCTCTCTCTCTCCGCTCTTGCCTTCTTGCCCTCAATTCACCGGTATCTCCTGCCCTCCTTCACACCCCCTCCTCTCTCACCCCTTTTCCTTATGCCCCCCCCCCCCCCCCCCCCCCACCACCATTACTGCAGCCTCAAGCGCGAGTGTGTGTGTGCTTATTTTGTGCGTGCTACGTTGTATATGCTACGTTTTGCTGTGGGTAAGACACCTTGTACCTAACATATTTCAAGTAAAAAATAAAAAATCACGACCTACTTCGTCACAATAGTGTCGCACAAAAGTTGTGAAAATAGCCGATCTGCACACTGTAGATCGCCAATTTCGGCTCTCCTTTTTTAAGTGACAATTACAGTAAGTGTGCATTTGGGTTAATATCAAACCAATAAAACGTATTAACAATAATGACTATACATTGGAACACAGATTCTGTGTTTTTGGTCCATTTCCTGAAAAGTATAACAGTTTAACATGCAGTCATTTGAGGTTTCTATGCATTTATGTATTTCTTGTGTTTGTATATGCAATATGCATGCATGCGTGTGTGAGTGAGTGTGTATGCAGTTGGGAGGGGGGGGGGGAGTGGGAGGAGGGCTGGGAGGGGGTCCTCAGTGTAGCGTGGTGCAGTGGGGTGGGAGGAGGGCTGGGAGGGGGTCCTCAGTGTAGAGGAGGGCTGGGAGGGGGTCCTCAGTGTAGAGGAGGGCTGGGAGGGGGTCCTCAGTGTAGAGGAGGGCTGGGAGGGGGTCCTCAGTGTAGAGGAGGGCTGGTAGGGGGTCCTCAGTGTAGAGGAGGGCTGGGAGGGGGTCCTCAGTGTAGAGGAGGGCTGGGAGGGGGTCCTCAGTGTAGTGGAGGGCTGGGAGGGGGTCCTCAGTGTAGAGGAGGGCTGGGAGGGGGTCCTCAGTGTAGCGTGGTGCAGTGGGGTGGGAGGAGGGCTGGGAGGGGGTCCTCAGTGTAGAGGAGGGCTGGGAGGGGGTCCTCAGTGTAGTGGAGGGCTGGGAGGGGGTCCTCAGTGTAGAGGAGGGCTGGGAGGGGGTCCTCAGTGTAGAGGAGGGCTGGGAGGGGGTCCTCAGTGTAGAGGAGGGCTGGGAGGGGGTCCTCAGTGTAGAGGAGGGCTGGGAGGGGGTCCTCAGTGTAGAGGAGGGCTGGGAGGGGGTCCTCAGTGTAGAGGAGGGCTGGGAGGGGGTCCTCAGTGTAGAGGAGGGCTGGGAGGGGGTCCTCAGTGTAGAGGAGGGCTGGGAGGGGGTCCTCAGTGTAGAGGAGGGCTGGGAGGGGGTCCTCAGTGTAGAGGAGGGCTGGGAGGGGGTCGTCAGTGCAGCGTGGTGGAGACTGGGAGCAGAACAGAGTGCCAGGCAGCAGGGCGTCCAGGGCCTTAATGCTGGGGTAATTAAGGAACAGCTTCAAGGTTGCATGGACACAAGACAATCCAGGACTAATGAAGTATCGATCGGCCGCATGGGGCCCATGCTTGGGCTAAGGCAAGCTGACATTCATTTAGAAAGCCAGCCATACTGCACTGAGAACACTGACGCGCACACACATCACACACGCATCACACACACACACACACACACACACACACACACACACACACACACACACACACACATCACAAAAGCAGGCTGATGACAATCTCACAATGTGAGAGACTGAATGGCACTCCTTTTTAATCACATGGGAAACAATGAAGCGGCTCGTTTAGACCCGCTGGCCGTGTGTGTGTGTGTGTGTGTGTGTGTGTGGGTGGGTGTGTGTGTCTGTGTGTGTGTGTGTGTGTGTGTGTGTGTGTGTGTGTGTGTGTGTGTGTGTGTGTGTGTGTGTGTGTGTGTGTGTGTGTGTGTGTGTGTGTGTGTGGTGTGTGTGTCTGTGTGTGTGTGTGTGTGTCTGTGTGTGTGTTTCTCTCCATCATCCCTATCAGGTTATGAACAACCAATAGCGGACCCACAGCTATCTCCCAATGATCACAGTGCAGCAACGAGTGTTATGATGATAATGGCGGTCCTATACCTACAGTGCCATCAGCGTGCTCATTATTGTTGCATGCAGACAAGATGTGTCACCGGCCACTCACAGATCTAAGTCATTATACCCTAACCCCCCTCCCCTCGACCCCCCCCCCCCCCAGAAGGTAATAACCCAGTTCATATTATCTCTATACCTATTATATTTACATTTTAATTTACACACGTTTAACAGAGCCTGACGCCATCACCATCATCCAAAGCCATTTCACCGCGTATGGATTTTGCATTCACATTAAGATATTATTACACCTATAGTGGCTCATTTTTTTCCTTCCCCATTTTGATTTCCAATGGCATGATGCTAATTTAGGTGTCGCAGTGTGTGTGTGTGTGTGTGTGTGGGGGGAGGCTTCAGGATTTGTCCCCTTGATGACATCGTCAAGAGTCTCGCCTCCCGTTGTTTGTCAAACGATTTTGAACGCAAATGTGATGGAAATCCATATGCTCCATTTCAACATTATCACACGCTGAGCGTGGCGGACTCAGAAATGAACGCTGGAATAATGGAACGTATTGAGGATTTCCTGTGATGTTACGGAAGAGTGCATGGGCACCAAGGACGGATGAGTCTATAGATCAAATTGGTTATAAGATATAATAATGCAAAATTTGGTAATGTAAAGTATACATGATTTGAACAAATCGTTATCAGACTGAAATGTTACCTTCAACTTGTTTATGCCCAAAATGACTGGCTATGCAGGATTTGTAGCAATTGCGACTGAAGGTCGCAGATTACTATGAAAACCTGCAAAACCCTCACCAAAGGGTTGATCTCACCAAACCCTGGATAGCCATACATGTAGATCTAGATCTGCATATATGGAGCCGGACAGAAATTCTACATCTGACCTCAAACCCTCTTTAATGTCTCCCTATAATTGACTGATACCTGTGCAAAGTGTGCATTTAAACTCTAGACGGGCCCGCCCCAAAGTTATTAGTGCAGCCGCGCCTGGCAGCCGCCAGTTCTCAGCATGGGCCTGATAATGATGGCCCGGCCCTACCTGGGCCCTCATCAAACCCTGTACACTCAAGACACGATCCATTATGGCCAGTACAGAATTCATTCCATATGTTGATCTGACCCGCCATGCCAAAGCGCCAGCGCTCGCCCAGCAGTCTGCCGTCACCCAGGCGGATGCATGCACACTTCTCGCCCTCAGCGCGTCTTACTGGTATCATAGGCTGGCAAAAAAATCACATTTCCATGTAACCAAACTGACCACATGTACAGTAATAGTGCACCTTAAAAGCATACCCTGTATTTGCACTTTTGCAAGTTACTTTAGTTACAATTCTGCAATCCTCTATAAACATGCTGCTAAACCATATAGATGTACTTTATACCTTTGTTTCTTGTATGTATGTTTTTATTTTTTGTCTCGTAGTGTACTGTGATTCACTGCCGTGGGGACTGCAGATGAAAATTAGCGTCTTTGCTAAATCTGGTGTATTTCGTTACGTTGCATTTACATGTAATGACCATTAATATGCACTGTCCCGTCGAAATAAACAAATAAAGTAAAGTATAAGTCTTCTGCAGAGTGCTCTGCTGAATAAAAAATGAATGTGAATTCTGTGACCGGGATGGTTTACCTGCAATGAAGCTATTCATATTAGGCTTGAATTGTTGAATGTTGAAGCATGTTCTAATCATGTATACTTAACATTACCTATCACCACTTGTGTCCTACACTCTTCCTTTGTGCCCACATGGTTGCTATCAAGGGACCATCAAAGACTGAGTTCACCGAGTCACTGAACTTTATGAAATATACATCAAATACCACCGTGCATGAATTGACCAACTTTTGGAATGAAAGCAAATTATTTGATGAAGCCAGTGGTTCTCAAAGTGGTCCCACCGGGTCAAATTATAAACCAGAAAATTATAAAACAGCAGAAGTAACTAGGTAGAGACTCAGTGAGCAGTCTTCAGTCTTGCGATCGAGAAAGGCCATCATATAGGCAGACCTGTTTCCCGAGAGAAGACAGACTATTCACCCACTGCACACAAAATGAAGTGTAAACCGAGCTACACTTCCTAACCATCTGTCCATTGTACCAAGACATCAGAGACACATACTTCCCACAGATTACAACCACACACAGAGAAACAATGACAAATGGGCGAAGTACGACAATGTGCAAACACAGCAGCAAGATTTGTGTGAGTTGCTGTGATATAGGAGAAGGATATCAAATGGAACACAACCACCCTAAAGACTAATCATTGTGTATATTCCTGCACTATACCTGCATCGAGTGATCTTGGTACATAGATATTGATCTATTGAAGACTTTCAAATGTACAATGTTTTGTTTTGATTGTATTGTGCTTTGGCAATGTAAACGTATGTTTTCTCATGCAAATAAAGCCCTTTGAATTTAAATAGAATTGAATTGTGTGTCTGTGTGCGTGTCCGTATACATGTATGGGAGTCATATTGTATGCATCCGCATCCGCATGCACATGCGTCTACCACGTGCACATGTGTCCGGATCTGCAATAGGGTATGCAATTCCCATCTCTCTCGCCATAGCAGAGCGCGTCCCCGTGATTATTACTTCTCTATGTGACATATGCTGCGATTCACATCCACTGGCCTACTTCTGCACTGATTGGAGACTTGACCGGCCTCATCTCCAGACACTTTTAACAAACCAGTAACAACCAATCAGAGACAGGCCAAGACAGAGAGAGAGGCAGCAAATTGAACAGGAATGTTTTTGATTTTAATGGATATAAGTGTTGCTTTTCTTAAAAAATAAAGATGTGATACACAGACCTGCACACACACACACACACACACACACACACACACACACACACACACACACACACACACACACACACACACACACACACACACACACACACACACACACACACACACACACACAATTGTTCCCGAACCCATCCAAATAAATTCCCGAGCTAAAAACTTTACCATTAAAACCCTGGTAATTGTGCACAAAATAAAATAAAAATGCACTGCTTGCAGTCCTTCCACCCACAGCAATAAAGCTCTGCGTTTTACCACCACCCATTATTTCTCATCCCTTGTATTCAAATGTGTTTAAATGGTGATATGTTTAGATCCACTCTGTCGCCGCGCTAGCTGGCGGAAAACAGTCCGATTGTGAGTAGCACACAAAAAGATAGCGAGAGAGAGAGGGGGGGCCCGCCAGTCCATCATGTACCCATGAGCACCCAGCCTTCACCCCCGCAGTCGCACCAAACTTTCAAACCTGTGGTTGAAAACGCTTAAATTATCATGCCCCCCCCCCCCCCCCCCCCCCCAACACACACACACACACACACACACTCTCTCTCTCTCTCCTTGATCTGGCTGCGTGCTGTGAATTTCTTCCTTTTTTTTCCCCTCCATTTTAACTGATCGCCCCAATCATATGCAAATGTCGCAGGCAGGTGGGGGAATATATCTTTCAGCCGGTAATTGGCGGCTTTCTAATGGAGGACCGCGCTGTGTCAGTTGGAAATATGTTTTAAGCCCCAATGAGTTTTGACGGGTCAGATCAGAAAGCGGGCCGGGCGGCTCGACGCGTACATTGAGCTTGTGTGTGTGTGTGTTTCATGTGTGCAATCGCGTTGAACTCCCGCTGCACTTTTTTTTTAAACAGCGCCAATTACCCCCACATAGTGAGCTTTTACATTTTCATTGTGTAATACCGCCCGCACCTATAGACATCAGCATTCATTAAGCTCACACTCGCCGCCACGCTGGTGCTATCCAAGGTAGTCCAGAGGACTAAAAAGCGAGGCCCGAGTCCAAATGGATGCTAAATGCAACCGACTGGAGAGGGTCAAACATCACCTTTCATATGATAATCGCGGAGCACTCACTCACAACGCGCCGCACGGCCACCGCATGCATGAAACACAGACAGGTCAGACGGGATTCATGGTGGTGTTACAAAACATGGAAAATGGCAAAAGAAAACGTGGGTTCAAGTTCATTTGAAATGGTAGCTGATGTGACCGAGAGGTAAACAAATAGAGAGAGGGTGAAAGGCAGTCATTCTGTAGTATCAACATTGTAGCTTTTTGTTTTTAAATGGACGCCATGAACCAAACCTTGCCACCGGGTCAGTGGTGGACGAAGTATAGGCTATTAAAATGGTTGTTAATACAGGATTTGTGGTATTGATGCGTTTACTTACAGTATACTGTAAGTAAACGCATCAATACCACAAATCCTGTATTAAAAATGTACTTGAGTGAAACTATAAATGTACTGGCATCAAAATATAGGCCTACTTAAGCTACCACAACTAAGTAGGGTGGTTAATGTAGGCCTGTGTGTGTTATACAAATCAAAACCTAGTAACTAAAATGTTTGAATAGTGATCTACCACCGAGATGAGGTAGAGTAAAAGCACCTCAAAATTGTACTTAAAGGTATATTCAGTGATTTCACTCAAAAAACCTTAGGTTTCGTTTTTGGCTGTGGGACCCAGCCTTTCGTCCAATCAGGATAGAGAGTCAAAAACGAAACCTAAGGTTTTTTGACCCCCAGGGGTTAACTGGGGACAGGGAGGAACTCCTTATATGGCCAGCACACTCTATAGTAGGGAGGATTATCACAACAAAACAAAAAAATAAGTGATATTTGAATTAAGTGAAATCACTGAATATACCTTTAAGTACATGTGCTTCATTACTTTACACCACTGTTTACCATTATCAACATTAGGCCATAATAGCTTAAAAATATATATATATATATAAAAATATAAAAGGATACATCCAAAGCTTCCCACCATGGTTATGTCAATCATTCATGACACATTTCCACAAACCCTGCACTGTACTATACGTATGTAACGCTGACCAGCCATAGCCATTATGTAACAACATTATTATTTCATCCACAACATATTTAATCTTCGCACTAGTCCAAACGCAGGGCCATCCCCCCAATCTAGCATCAATATGCATGCATGTCGCCGTCCAGCCAATTCACCCTGCAACTTATCATTACACGCCGCCGCCAAACTGCAGCCGTGGCAACAGATTGCTGTGACACCGCGAGTGGTTTTAGATTTATTGTGCATAATAAACACATGAGCGGCTTCTGAATGGAATCATCCAATGCATCTACAGCTACTTTAACTTTATCAGTAACTGTGTGCATGTATAAACGAATGGACCGCGGGTGGATGCCAGTATACTCTGCCGCTGCCGCGATGGATCATAAATCATGTGAATTATAAATCACAGTTTGTTTGGACGTACAGGAGAGAGAGAGGGGGGAGGGGGGTGGGGGGCAGATCGAGGGAGCGAAACCGCTGTCCAGTTTATAAAAAAGTGTGCATGAATAAGAAATGGCCTCCCCCAGTGGCTGGTCGTAAATATGGAGACGTGAGGAGTGAGCCGATCGTTTTAGGTTTGGGGAGGTTTCAGACTGTGACTGGTTCTGTGCATGTGTACAGAAACTGACTGATGGAGTTTCTCCCAGAGGTTTCGCTCACAAAGGGAAGAAGCCAGCAATCTTGGATGCTGATATGGTGCATTTGGTGTATTTATATCTATCCAAAGCGCTTTACAATGTACATTCACCCATTAATACACAGATGGGAGAGGAAAACCATGCAAGGCACAAACCTACTCATCGACTGTAAATTAGGGGTTCAGTGTCTTGGCCACTTTGACAGTAACACAGTTGGAGCTGCATGGGGATCGAACCGCTAACATTATGATTCCCAAGCGGCCACTCTACCGCTATACCGCCCTGATAATGGTTAACATGTGCATCTCACTCCCACTTTTTTATATACTAAATGGCTTTATTCTCACAGCAAATTTGAGGCGTAGATGTACAGTATCAAGGTCTGGGAGAGAAAGTGGGGAAAAACAACTTTTTGCATTATTTTGGCTTAGCCTTGGTGAATTCTCCTCATTAACCTATAAACCAAAATGCATTATACTTTTGTATGTATCTGTAGCCTACACAAGACCACCAATATTATGTTCACCTTGAATCATGTACGATAACCTTGGACATTCTGTACATTCTAACTTTGGGTCATTCTGAGATTGAATAGTGTGATCCATTTATTCTAAAGATGCCACTGAAATGCTACTGAATGACATGGTGGTACGTCGCCGCTTACATTCAAGGCTGAATGCACGACCAAAGAGTTGAAAAATAATCTATTTAGAAAGTACTTTGCTAAACAAACCGTCAATTTATGCCATGCACATGTGGAAAAAGTAGGACAGCGTAAATCCTTTAGCACAAACCCAATCTGGGGAATCTGAAGGGTACGTGATTAATTCTTTGGTATTAATCATGTAATTCTTTCATATAAAACAAAGCTTAAGCCTTATTTGCTAAGATATTTGACCTTGTCGGAGAGTTAAGACATTATGGCTTGGATTTAAAATGCATCTAAAGATTAAAAAATGATGGTTGACTATTACTAAGGATTATAAACCCAAGGAAAATTGCTTTTTCATTTCGAAACAAAACTGATTTTAGAAGGGAGTGACAGGGTCAGGTGACAACTTGATCGGCTACTGTATGTATGTGTTCTGAAAGAGAGGATATGTTTGATGGAAGATGTGACACACACACACACACACACACACACACACACACACACACACACACACAGCCTGCTACTGTCCCCCCCCACCTTCTACTGCCCGTTTCTACCTGGGCATAAAAATTAAAGTAATACCCTTGTAAGAGAAACAAGATTTGTTCTAAATTCATGCTTCACTGCTTGAGGCTATGCGGTACCTCAGACACAGAGCGTTTTCTTTGATCTCTGTGCTTTCAGGGGGAAAAATCCTTTATGACTATCAAATATGTCTCACTCTTTCCTCCGTGAATGTTGTTTACTGATGCTGCCGTGTTTATCTGTGAATGAAAATGACTCTGGAGACAGCATGCACTCCATTGCCCCCACACATATTTCTTTCATTTCATGGTCTTTACAGGGGAGGTGGTGGCGAGTGGGAAAGGAAAGTGAAAAGTACAAGGTCGTTTTCAAAGACATCATTTTCATAATTCATGCTGCAAGTTAGACTCCAGTTTTAAACTTGAACCAGGGCCCATCACTAATAATTTAATTTGAATTCTATCGACTGCCAGTCAAAGGATCTCAGACGAACATTTGATGTCTTCAAAGCTTCACTTTATCAAAATGGGTGGAATACTCATCAACTAAGCAACACTCGTGCAAACACCTCTCAGTCAAAAGGAACACAAGTCCTTTATTGAAGGTTATGCAACAGTACATGCTTTTGTTGTTCTCGAACGCCCACACATCACTATGTAATAGTCATCAAAGCCGTGTCTCTGATTAGTTCCTTCCTTGAATGCATAAACCCCCCCCCCCCCCCCGACACACACACACACACACAACACACACACACACACACACACACACACACACACACACACACACACACACACACACACACACACACACACACACACACACACACACACACACACACACACACACACACACACACTCCATTTGATGTCAATAACATTTCCTCTGCAACTATAATACAATGGCCGTCAGTAGAATAGTCTTACCTAAAGGCATCAACGCCCAGGACAAAGTTCACTGTCCTTTCTATTATAGTAACACCCAGCGCCCAGGATGAAGTTTCATCCAAAAGACGAAGTTTATTGACATGTAAAACGATCGCATCACTCTACACTAAAGCCTAGAAGCGCCTGTTGCGCAATCCTCGATGTTGCACAACAGTGGAACGTCATTGAAAATGTTCCCCCACTGTTTAGCCGACGACAACGAAAATCTTGAAATGTTAATAACTCGCGCACAGGCACCAGCCACCCCAAAATGTAACGATGTAGCTTTTGCCAAGCTACATGGTGGGAAGAAATTGCTGATTGACCTGAATGCTACATCATTCTGGAAGCTGGAAGTAGTACATCTATAGAAACTGTCTATCTATGTCCCTTGACAAACATATTTTCAACTAGTTTAACACCCTTTTCAGGTTTTTGTGATTTTTGCTAAAAATGGTAATAGTAAAAGTATAAATTATAGCAATTAGTACAGTGTCCCAGAGACTGCGGTTCTAAAATGAAATAAATTATTAAAAAATAAGTCCTGTTTTTTACAGACACACAGACAGACTCCAAAAGCACTCAGGGATATTATTCACGTCTCAATCAAATTTTACAGATAAAGGAGACAAGGGATTATATTGAGGCAGGCGGTCATAAATTAAAAGCCAGCCAATTAAATTAGTAAAAGCTTTTTTTTTCTGCTCTTAAGTATCCTTAAAACCAAGGAATGATTGCATTTGATTTTATTTGTCTTGATTCAAGGGGAAGATTTGTTCTAGGACATTGTACAGATAAGGCAAGCAAATAATTGTTAGGCCAAGGGGAAGTAGTTCACTGTCATCTAGGATGATCATTCTTATATATCAATTTGGACCAAAGCTTAAAATGTCTGCATCATAATAAGGGGGAAAGTTAAATTTGGCTTGGCTTTCAGCTGATGAGTTTGATAATGATGGATAAAAAGAAAACCTGGACTATCCTCCTCCTAGGGAACGGTCTGTCTGTGTCTGCCCGCTGTCTCCCACTGTAAAAGACAGGATTAAAGATTATGTTGAACAGTAATAGGGGGCTCTGCAAGCAAAGATATCATTTTATAAAATGGCCGCCGTCTTTCGAACAGGAGACATACTTTCCATTAAAATAATGGAATCTTGTTTGGGTATAAAAACATATCATGTGATCAATGAAATGTGTGCCGTTTGTATAGCAGCTCGAGCCTCTCGAAGTCTCGCTCCTCTCACAGGGTATATTATACGGGCTGAATTAAAAGCGTGCGTGCACGTGTGTGTGCGTGTATGTGTGTGTGTGTGTGTGTGTGCGTGGTGTGTGGTGGGGGGTCATGGTGTAAGAAAGTGGGGCCCTGGCCTCTGAAACAGCTATGCCCAGGGGACCGCTGAACACGACACGCACAAACAACTTGCACTGACCTTGGGGCTCTGGGCGAGAGGCCTTCAAGGTGTATGCAAACACAGCGCGGACACCTCAAAAAGAATCCTTTGCTTTTGAAGTGAGGAGTGTGAGTCTGTGTGTGTGTGTGTGTGTGTATGTGAGCCGTCTTTCAAAAGCTGCAGCAAGGATACCCATAGGCCTGAATTATATCAAACTCTTTGATATGGGCGTCTCGGCATGTTTATAATTACAAACAAACATGATCATGATTAAAACATTGCTACGGAGCAGGGCGGCGGCCAGGGAGAACTGATCTGACCCAGTGTGTGTGTGTGTGTGTGTGTGTGTGTGTGTGTTTGTATCCACTGTACAGTACACATAAAAGTATGTGCACATGTCGTGCGTGTATGTGGACACGACGGCGTGCATGAACATGCAATCGCCATCCCATCGACGGGCGAACGAGGCCATAAATCTCAGGCAGACATCATCGGCGGTCGGTCGCCATGCAGTGTAAAAAGAGCCAGGCTGTAATGACACGCGATCAGCATGTCACACCTGCAGGGCTGACAGCAACAGCCCCGTCGTGTCTCCCAGCAGTGTTCTCTGTGTGCGAGCGTGCGTGCGTTTCCGTCGTGCCTCCCAACAGAGCACGTTTCAAAGGGACCGTCTAATCCTCAGAAATGAGGCGTGAGATCAATATTCCCATGTTTAATTGGTTGCCGACTGATCCGTTCTCAGAATATAGTCGGCGCGGCGTCCCCCTGTCACGGAAATGGTAAGGCCCGGTCCCGTCTTGCTAATTTTAGGCGGGCGTGGAGGAGGCACGGACGGAGGCAGGACGGACTGACAGGTTTAGCAGACAGATAGACAGAAGGTAGAGGAGTGGAATTGGGACTTCACTTCAAAGTGTAAGGACAGCATGATTGCTCCAGACATTTAAGGAGTGGTCGGGGGGAGAGAGAGAGGGGAAAGCCCTGGGGGAGTCATCATCATATGCCCCGCTTGCCACTGTGATTTGGTGATTTTGTCCGGAAGCCATGCTTTGAGAGGAGTGAGAGGTAGGAAGGAAGGGGGGGTGGGGGGAGTGGAGGGAAAAGAGGGTAGTAGACAAGGAGGAGAGGAGAGGAGAAGGGGAGGAGAGGAGAGGAGAGGAGAGGAGAGGAGAGGAGAGGAGAGGAGAGGAGAGGAGAGGAGAGGAGAGGAGAGGAGAGGAGAGGAGAGGAGAGGAGAGGAGAGGAGAGGAGAGGAGAGGAGAGGAGAGGAGAGGAGAGGAGAGGAGAGGAGAGGAGAGGAGAGGAGAGTGTGTGTACGGTGGGAAGTGGGAGGGGGTTCTGCTCGAGTGTCCGGGACCGCTGTCAAACGGTCGAGGTGTTACCATGGCGACAGTAATGAGGGGTCTCAGGACACCCTGGGGGGATGTGGAGGGGGGGGGGGGGGGGGGGGGGGTTGATGGGTGATGGTGGTGATGGTGGGGTGGTGGGGGTTCAGAAATTGAAAGAGGGAGCGGGATCAAATATAGGAGGCCTGGAGGCTCTTTTTTTTGCTCAGACAAACTGACAGTATTGACACACATTATGCCGTAGCGTTGTTATGGAAATACCAACTCTGTGATGTGTTGTTAACATCCGCACATCATATGTGCACGTTGTTCACAAGACACTCTATTACAAACGCTTCCCTGTCAATATTGTACCTTGTTGGTTTACTGTGGCCACACATTATAACTAAGGTGTGCAATATCTTTGTAATATGTACTTATTGTTAAAGAAAGGTTTACTGTAAAATGTATGACAATTAGCATTTCAGGCATTTAGCAGACGCATTCAACCAGAGTGTATTACAATAAGCAATATGCGAGGTAAACACATACATCGAATGCAGAGAAACTGTGCAGTGCACAGCATCAGTCAAAACAATATATAATATCAAAAAATGATCTGTACAATGAAACTATAGGATTACCAGGTAAACAATGAACCTAGCATGTGTCTACATATCATGCTATCTAAATTACATTTTTAACATTGTGGTTGAGAAAAGACAACCCTAACAAAACCTGCACACTGTACCTTCTTGCACACTGCCAAACAACCATAGCCCTTTATATTTTGCAAACTAGCGTCCTAGTTGTAAACTAGCGATCTAGTCGATCTATAAATGCACCAAGTCTCTGTGCGTGTGTACTGGCCCCCGTAAAATCTGAATCCCCCCACCGCCCCCCCTTTTTTCCCCTCACTGTATAAGTTTCTTTTCCCTTTTTACCTCCTTTATGATGAAATCCTGTTCTGTTCTTTGACTATATAGAAGTGTATATTTGTATGTCTCTAAATGTTTTGATGAATTGAACAAGGAGGACCCTCTTGTAAACAAGTGTAATGCTTAATTGGGTCGTCCACTCACAGTTAACAGTCTTTGTATTGAGTTTGTGCTTGAAATCTACTGTAATTCTGCAAACTGTTAATAAATATTTCAATCAAACAAACATCTGTAATCCATGTAACTCGAGAACACCACCACAGGGAGTGCAGTGCCCGGTGTCGAGTCCGTCAGACCCACGGTTGTCCAGAACGGCCACAAAAGGCCTCTGCCCAGGGTCCGGACAGGGCCCCTAGCTGCCCAGGGTCTGGACAGGGCCCCTAGCTGCCCAGGGTCTGGACAGGGCCCCTAGCTGCCCAGGGTCCGGACAGGGCCCCTAGCTGCCCAGGGTCCGGACAGGGCCCCTAGCTGCCCAGGGTCCGGACAGGGCCCCTAGCTGCCCAGGGTCCGGACAGGGCCCCTAGCTGCCCAGGGTCCGGACAGGGCCCCTAGCTGCCCAGGGTCTGGACAGGGCCCCTAGCTGCCCAGGGTCCGGACAGGGCCCCTAGCTGCCCAGGGTCCGGACAGGGCCCCTAGCTGCCCAGGGTCCGGACAGGGCCCCTAGCTGCCCAGGGTCCGGACAGGGCCCTTAGCTGCCCAGGGTCCGGACAGGGCCCCTAGCTGCCCAGGGTCTGGACAGGGCCCCTAGCTGCCCAGGGTCCGGACAGGGCCCCTAGCTGCCCAGGGTCCGGACAGGGCCCCTAGCTGCCCAGGGTCCGGACAGGGCCCCTAGCTGCCCAGGGTCTGGACAGGGCCCTTAGCTGCCCAGGGTCCGGACAGGGCCCCTAGCTGCCCAGGGTCTGGACAGGGCCCCTAGCTGCCCAGGGTCTGGACAGGGCCCCTAGCTGCCCAGGGTCTGGACAGGGCCCTTAGCTGCCCAGGGTCCGGACAGGGCCCTTAGCTGCCCAGGGTCTGGACAGGGCCCCTAGCTGCCCAGGGTCTGGACAGGGCCCCTAGCTGCCCAGGGTCTGGACAGGGCCCCTAGCTGCCCAGGGTCCGGACAGGGCCCCTAGCTGCCCAGGGTCCGGACAGGGCCCCTAGCTGCCCAGGGTCTGGACAGGGCCCCTAGCTGCCCAGGGTCCGGACAGGGCCCCTAGCTGCCCAGGGTCCGGACAGGGCCCCTAGCTGCCCAGGGTCCGGACAGGGCCCCTAGCTGCCCAGGGTCTGGACAGGGCCCCTAGCTGCCCAGGGTCTGGACAGGGCCCTTAGCTGCCCAGGGTCCGGACAGGGCCCCTAGCTGAAACACGAGGAAGGTTGCCGTATATTCGATTAGTCGATGGGTTGGCTCTTCCAAGACAGATTTTATCTCATTAGAAGGCGGGTGTAAGTGCCATCCTACCGTTTCTCTAATTTCTTTGAAAGTGTCCATGTCTCGGAGCCATAGAGAAGAATCGGCTCAACGGTCGTCCTAAATATTTTAAATTTTAAGTTTTAAGTTAACATCTTACTAAGCTGGGATGACCAGATCTTATGCATGTCATTGCAGACTGACCAGGCCATACCCTTCCTAGTTTGAAAGTCCTTTTCAAACAAATATGTTCTGACGTCTGCATAAACTCCCTATTTGGACATGCCTGACAAAGAACTCCATTATGTATGCATACATCTTGATGATGTCATCAAGATGTGTTTCACCATGTTAATGATTTTTTCAGACCTCCAGTTCTAGGAAACATAGAATGGGGGGACTTTTGTATTATTTCCACACAACAGCTCTGTATAGTATATAGACATATATAGACAGTAAAATGTTGAATGAGTGGAATGCCCCTTTAAGTACAGTATAGAATGAATGTACATAGTTACTTTACACATTGTAAACAACAACTTAAAAGCATGCCTTTTCTAGTTAAAAGTTGTCCATACAGTGAATGGAAAGGTTCCTTTACTTTGAACTGTGATGTATATTGATTCTGACATGTCAGCATTGGGACACTTAGCCAGACTTGGTCATGTTTTTGTTCTTTTTTTTCTTCTTCCCACAGCTGTTATTGTATAGTAACATGGGTTTAACAATGAGGCCAACAAAGACATAATCAAAAGCTGCCATGCAGTTCCTTCGCCTATTGATCTGTGAATGTAAAATCCATATTGCACTTGCCGTTCCGTGTTGCACTTGCCATTCAGTCAACAGAGGGAAACGGTCAATAGCTTTACTGTCTCAGTACTTCAGCTTCTGACCACCTGTAAGCCAGCGACGAGTCAACAAGCAAAACCAAGACCAAGTCACCATTCGTTTCGGCTCTTCATGGTAGCCGACAAACATTTTAGCTGACATTTCATTGAGTTTAACCCATTTTGGACGGGAACCCCCTTTGGTGTTTGAAGCATTACGTTATGCTTTAGCTATTGAAAAATAGCAGCTCTACAAGCTCATAGCGCGCCACTCACGAGCTTGTAGGTCTGCTATTTTTGAAAAGTCGTGAAAATGTGGCACAAATCTTTGAATATATATTTCAGAGCGAACATTTTTAATTAAAAAATTGGCTTCTGGGGGTCCTTGGAACTAAAATGGGTTAAGTAAACTGTGCTACACACAGAACTCCTGGGAAAGAGGAATTATTTGACAAATGTTACAGGTGTAAACCTACTACACACTGTCCTTGCACAGTGCAAGGATAAAGTCCACATTGTCCATATGAAGCATGGAACAAAAGCTTCTGTCCCTTTTATAATTAAACAAGAGCCAAAACACTGACACATTGATTTCTTCATGGCTTCACGGCGCTCTCTTGCCCGTTTTTTCCCATAGCATGGAAGTGGATGCAATGGGAAGGCAGCGTGGCTGTCGTCCTAAGGCCCTTGGGCTGCGTGCTTATGGGTCCAACACCATCGCAATGAAGCTGAACAACTTTAACGCTGGCGGTCCTATTCTGGTCCTGTCATATAGAGGCTAGACGAAAACCTTCACAATGTCCCCCCAGAAAATTGTACATGGCTATTTTCTGCCATGTAAAATCTCAAAAAAGCATTTGCGGCCTCACCCATCTGACCACTTAAGCCGAATATGCATGGGCATTTTCAGAGTGTGGTTATACGCCGCAAATGCATATGAGATATTTAAGTGGGCCCCTGGTCCAGAAAGGTTTAGGATCAGCCTTTGCTTTTAAAATAAATATTGTTTATTTAACAGAATTAAATGCATGCCTGTGCGAAGTCCTCCGAGGCGCCAATAATCCTGTGGTGAAGCCGATCATTGGCTGAACTCGCGCTGATCCGTCTGTGTGGTCTTAGTAAAAGTCTAAACAGATCCATAAGGCCTCCCTGCAGCACCAGATCCCTCATCGCTCATCGATAACGTGATCAATACAAGGACATGTGGCTATTGACTAGGGTAATAATGATAGCTACACAACCACACGGCTGCCATGCACACTTGCTTGCGCAGTCACACATACAAAATAGGCATGCATGCAGCTCATACACACACACACACACACACGAGCGCACTGTACACGCACTCATGCACAACACACACACCAAAAAGATCTCCAAGAGTATAGGTTTGTTGGTGTGCTTTGTTGGTTATAGTGCATAGCAAATAAACAGGCCTCATCTTGTCAATGGTTACTTACTTTACTATAATAGGCTTTTCTTTTGGCAGAAACAAAGTGGTTCTGTAGTGCACTGGTTGTTAAACCATTTCATATTAATTTTAACCTATTTCAAATGAATGCGTTTGGCTGCATATACAGTTAGTATAATAGTTTTTTGCCCGGGACCCTCATACAAGATCCGTGTTTACTTTTTTCTTTTCATTTTTTGTAAATAGTCAATATGTATAGGGTTAACGTGTTTACTTATTTTGATACTAACTGATGTTGCTGGACTCCTCAAGGACCCCTGATAACCACTTCTGTAGTGACCCTGACATCCCAGAGTGACAGCCCTTGATTTGCTGACTTGATGGATTACTCAGGTCACAAGACTATAAGGCTATGTCAGTGGTTCTCAACGCGAGGCACGGGGACCCCCATGGGTCCTTGAGGGGGTTCCAGCGATGTCAGTTTAACAACTTTAACCCTATTTCCTATGTTGGCTATTTCAGTTTACTTTAAAGTGTGCACTTCACAGCAAGTCATACAATAAAAACACAGTAGCAGAGAAAACACAGTAAAATGTGCCTGCACACATGGTCAAACAATTACCGTGCAGTAGTTCACAGCTACTATTTGGAAATAGCCAATCGCGATGTGTCATGTTGTGAGCATGTAGATTGGCTATTTTCAGAACACAAATCTTCTCTTATTAAGGTCCCTGAAAATATCTTTTCAGATGGAGGTCTGTGGCCAAATATTAATTAATGTTGGCCACAGATTTTGGATCCAATGCATGGGCTATTTGACACTTTTCAGAACCTCATCACCACACCGTGTATCTCAATCATACTTCAATTCTTCTGAGTAATTGTATGATCATTGAGATAATGCAGTTTTTCAGTCGCATGGATGACAAAAATCAATAGCGTCCTGCTTCTTAGCGCTCCCTTTAAAACAGTACGCCTCCGTTAAGACGAAAAACTGGGTCACAGGCCTGTTTCTGATGGCTCTCTGCTGGACAAGAGAAGCAATATATTTTAATGAGCTAAGGGTCCCAGGATAAAATATTAAATTACTCATTTGGATAATGGGGTGAAATAAAGTTTAACAATCTCTGCTCAGACCTGAGGTTCAAATAGTTTGTGGGAAGTTTTTTATTTTGCATTTAACCTACTTGAAACAGCCGAAAGGATGTGGTTTACCACATCAGCACAATTCAGATTGTGCAAGCCTAGTTGACAGTTACGGGGAGGGCGGGAAGAAAATAGAACAATTTATTCAACTGACTGTCAGATGCATTAAACTTTCTGGTACTCATTGAGCACAGTCTCATGTGGCAAACCCTGCTCATCTGCTACTCTGAGGAAGAACAAGAGGAAAGAAAAGAAAAGACAAAATGTGGAAGTTGTAACAGTCTGACCACAACGTGCTGCTGCTGCTCTACGCTAGCGCTTCTAAAACTCTTCTGGCATCAGCACAGTGGTGGTCAGGGACGTGCACACATACTGTAGACATCAAAGGGGGCTTCAGCCCCTGCCCTTTTACCCGTCTGAAAAAACAACTGCCCTCTCCAGACCACGAACGCAGCATTTACTACAGTCAAAGAAATGCAAATGGAACTCCTTTCCATGCCATGCCGGAAGGCAGCATTCAAGAGACTTTTTTTCTCCGAAGTCTCCTGAACCTGAACACAGTATTTTTGCGTTGAACAAATTCATTTAGAAATCCATGTCGTACACTGCATCTCCACTAGCTAAAGACTGCTGGGTTCGCCACGAAAATAGCTGATTTACCTCCGATTGTTTTTCCAGATTGTGTTTTTTGGTCAATACAAGCTTTATTCGGCCCATAACTGAAGAAGCGATGATTGTGGTTTACAAAATGTATTCTCCGGGTGAAAGAAAAGACGATCTCCTGCTCTTCTGTCACTACACACATCGTTCGTTTACATCCGGTTCACGTCTCGGGTCCCGTGGGCCTTCAAAATAATGAATGCGGGTACTCGTAATCAACGGCTATGTGGTGTGGCATACATTCCCGAACATTGTGACACGTTTGTGACATTGTTCACCGTTCCAGAGCAGGCCGCTGCCCAATTGGCGCAAAGTCTAGCTTTAGAAACTTTCCAAAAATCTTTGAATATAATGACACCTGGAAGCAAGGTTTAAAGTGGCTAAACAACAGCGCTATAGCAAACATATTTGACCTGTGTGCATGTAATTCAATAAAACATGTTTCGGAAAGAAATCTTAAAAAAAGGAACACGCCTGTGCAGTCAGTCACAAAGGACACACCTTAATGCATTCAAATGATCTCAGCCTGTCTCTCACTCACACACACACACACACACACACACACACACACACACACACACACACACACAAGCCATTGTTCAGGGGGCCCAATAAAGGCTGCACTGACTTAACAGGCAATTGTGTCTGTCTTGCTGCAAGCGCACTCTTAGTCACGGACAGTGAGTTTATTGGGCGGATCAGTGTCAGGAGCGCATGTGCGTGCGTGCGTACGTGCCTACACACACACACACACACACACACACACACACACACACACACACACACACACACACATTAATAAGCCCACACTTTAATTTAGGCCCCGTCACTACAATGAGGCCTCCAACATCAGACAGCAAATTGTTCTTGTTCAATGAAAAACGGAGGGGGGGAAAACATCCTGTCTTCTATGTCTGCACAGAAAAGACTGGCAGACAAAACAAAGGAGACGGAGGAGGAGAGGAGGGAGAGAGAGTGAATGCGCATCCAAGTGTACATGTTTGTGTATACACGCGCGTGCATGTGTTCGCACACGCTCATGTATTTCTGAGTGTGTATGTAATCTTGTGTGCATGCATGTGCACATGTGCATGCATGTGTGTGTGCATGTTATGTATTTATGAATACACAATTATGTGTGTGTGCGTGTGTGTGTGCGTGCGTGCATGTGTGCGTGCAATCATGCATGTGTGGGTGCAATCGTGCATGTGTGTGTGTGCGTACATGCCTGTTTGAGCTGCCATACGGATGGGGATAAGCATCATGGGTGGGGTGGGTGCGGGGAGGGGAGGGGGGAGACATAATGTTCAGCATCTCCACAGCCTTTCTGAATAACATGTTCTGTTAAATAAGCCAATTGTTCGTTAAAAGCTTCATCAATCCCTAATTAGCATAGCTATAATTGCACTTGCCTTGTGGCTGTGGCCCATTGACACGGATTCCCATGTTAATTATTGTAATTGCCTCGCTAATGCTATGAATACTTCAAAGTTATGCAAATAATGCTGAGGAGTGATCCACAAAAGCAGCCTTGCCAAGTGGTTCAAACAGCCGTCATTACGCACGTATACGCGCACACACACACACACACACACACACACACACACACACACACACACAGGACGTGGACAAGAGCACGCTCCAGTACCGGATGGCTTTCACACGGACTACACTAGACCAACCGCACACACGCAGTTTATACAAAGGACATATTTTATCACTCAACGGGGGAGCATGCGCGCGCACACACACACACACACACTCTTAGATCAAAGTCTTAAATCATAAAGATGAGAAGCCCTCAAAGACTCCAACACTTCAACCAGGGTGGAGGTTGTGTTAGTCCACGCACGCACGCACACCCACACACACACACACATCAATGAAGGCCTGTTGACTGCTGTAATTCCATGCTAATACTCTGGGGAGTCAAATCAATGTGACCCCACAGAGTCTCTCTGCATAAAGCACTGTTATAATGAAGTCACTGCAGGAACAAGCGTGTGTGTGCGCACGCACGCACGCACGCACACACACACACACACACACACACACACACACACACACACACACACACACACACACACACACACACACACACACACACACACACACACACACACACACACACACACACACACACACGCACACACACGAATAAAGGTTGATGTCTTTGTCAAAGTGAAGATGAATACAATGACCGTATAGGAAGGAACAAACTGAAGCAGGGTGTTTGTTTGTCCAGCACAAACACCTACAGTAAATCTTTGCTGTCGGGGTGGAAACCTCATATGTCCAAAAGTGTCAGGATTCAAATAAAAAAGTTGCAGATCAGTAAGCTCACTGTGGATCTGTTACTTTTGATATTTTTGATTGACACAATAGTATGATGAAGCAGGAGTTAATTTACCCCAAAAAAAACAGGAAAAGTTGAAATATGGAGATATGAGATTTCTGTCAGACAGCACAAGTATACGGCCTCAGCGCCCAGGAGCTCCTTATGGGCACACTCTATGACAGTGGTTCTCAAACTGGGGTCCAGGGTCCCCTGAGGGTCCTTGAGGTGGTCCCCAGCCAAGTTATTAACAGTAGGCTACAACCAACCAAATGGACCCTTACAGGGCTGTAACTCAAGAGTGTGTACAAACGGACCTGTCCCATTTGGTCCATGTAGTTTAGTTTGTAAAGTTCACCAGATTCCTGTCAAAGACAAACTCACAAAGGGAAATATAGCGTATCATAGAAAGACAGCATATAGCCCTGCTATATAGAAAATGTCACTCTAAATCAATCTTTTAAAAGTGTAAAAAAATCAATGTTTTCATGCACATGAACACAACTTGCTGCTCACAATGATTTCTAATGCTGACAGGGAGTCAGGGACATGCATATCTACTGAACACAAAGACTGACATTACTTTTATTCAGTCTATATCGAGTAACAAATTCTACTTTAATCTTCCTTGGGGGAAAATATTGATCACCCATTGATCCTTTTATTGCTCCTTGATAACATAACAACAAGTATCAATATGGATGTATTTCTACAGGTACACAAGGTACTGAGGGAAAAAATACCTGTATGATTTGCTTACAGTATAATTATCTAACCTTTATATTTACCATCACTTGTGATACTGACACATATAATACATGTGCTACTGGGTGGCTGTGGGGCCTTTGGATGTCTCCACCGTGGCCCAGTGGCCGTTGTTCGTGTTAAAGCCTATATATATTGTTATGGTTTACGTTGTCCTTGGAGCAGCTATGTTGCACGACGCGTATATGTTGTGCTGTCTGCTCTGCAGCATATACCGTACTATGCCAATTATAAAAGGATAACGTGCTGTAAACTAAAGGACAGTTCTGAGAGTGCCGGTATTCTCTTCTTAGAGATTTCTTGAAAAGGCAGCTACAGTATACCTAGGATTTTTGCTGCGTGCTCTTGGCAGAACTGCCGTACCACTACTATACCGGGGTGTTATTGTACTTCTCCCCATGATATCATGTACAGTACATACAGTAAATACAGTAAACCACCTGAGAATACTGTCTCGACTCCTATGTCGCCTCATCGATTATTGATGGATCCAGAATTCCACGACAGTACAAACCAAAAGAAAGTAAGCTGCCAGTGCCATATTTCAGATGTTTTGTTTATATTGATCCAATTAAAAGTATTGACAAGATCCTATGGCTAAATAACAACTACACTGACTCCATTGGAACACTTCCATTTTGTGAAAATGGACCGCTTTGAACATTTTCTGCCTAACGATATGTAATAAAATGTGCCAGAGATTCCACAGAAATGGTCATACTGGTGGACAGTGGACACACACACACACACACACACACACACACGCACAGTGACATGGCGCACACATGGATGGCTCCCAGGAGACTGGCACTACAACTTCCACCACTTTATTATTGGTCAATTTGGAGGCTTCTTTCACAAGGGTGACATGGCTTAGGAGATGTCACAGCCCCCACCAATCAATAGCTCTGTGAGAGCTCAGGAGCCACATGCAGTTAGTGTGTGTGTGTGTGTGTGTGTGTGTGTGTGTGTGTGTGTGTGTGTGTGTGTGTGTGTGTGTGTGTGTGTGTGTGTGTGTGTGTGTGTGTGTGTGTGTGTGTGTTGAGGGCCAGATGTCCCCACTAGTATAGTAGAATTGGAGAAATAGATCCTTGTTGTGAGGACAATATTTTCCAGGTCCTCAGTCCTCACAAGAGGAATGGTTGTCTTATATGGCTTATACAAGATTTGAGGAATCAGGTTTACAATTACAGTAGGTAAAGTCTCATGTTGGGTTTCATGTTAGGATCAGGCATTTAGAGGTTAGGTTTAGCCAACTTTAGGGGTTAACTGGAGTTAACTTGATTACGAGTTGGGGAAAAAATCTGATCTAAAAGCTCACAGATTTTCCAGCAATTCTTCAGAAGTTTTCTGTCATTTTCAATGCTGTCTTAAAATGTTGACGTCCTCGCATGTAAAGTAATACAAACAAGGTCTGCGTGCTTGCTTGCTTGTGTGCGTGCTTGTGTGTGCGCACATGCGTGCGTGCGTGCATGTGCGTGCACGTGTGAAAGCTCCAGCAGCTGTGGCTGGACTTTAGCCCTGCTGACCTGTTTACCGGACAGTAATTACATGTGAAGAGACGACCGCCCGCCATCCACTGACCACCACACCCTAATGACCTGATATACACACATACACACACTGGAGGAAGGAAGACCATAAGGAAGGAAGGAAGGAAGGATGGATGGATGGATGGATGGATGGATGGTGTTAATTTAGTTGACAAAGACTAAAGACTAAGTCCACTAAGGTTTTTCAGAAGACTAAATATGACTAAGACTAAATGGTATGTTATTCATAAGACTATGGGCTCTATTTTCGCCCATGCTAAACCGCTTATCCCTGAACTACTTTGCCTTTTTTACTATTTTGGAAAACATGTTTGAATAGTTAAAATAATCTAGATTGATACGTGGTGAGCTTGTATAGATAATATTGTGAAAAAGATTAACACTGAGATGGCTGGATGGATGGATGGATGGATCGATCAACATACTCTCACTCCCAATATGGCTAATAGTGACTTCCTGGAATGCATACATACATACTGCACTAGGGCTGGGCGATATGACAAAATCTCATATCACGATATAGAATTTATTTTATCACGATAACGATATACTCACGATATAGCATATTTTTTACCATACCTATTTTTTTATCTAAAAAAATTGTTTTTTGTTCAGGTCGAGTACTTTACTGTACTTGGGCAGTACTTGGGCTGTACTGTACTGTACTGTACTGTACTGTACTGTACTGTACTGTACAAGCTCTCCTCCCTGGCCTCTGTCTGTGTTAGGCTGCAAAACAGTGACACTTGGTGGTGACAATAATTATGCTATTTCCGTGCTCGGATACAGGGACATGGACACACACATAGCTGTCTATAGTGGTTGCACCACTCAAAAAACAATTAAATTCACATTATCCAGTCTATGAATATAATACTGATGCCCTGCCCATGCACAGACAGGCCCAAAGCAAGTACAAAAATATTACAAAATAAAATATATAATAATTAGAGGCTGAACTCAATTGTTCAGCCTCTGTAGACATTTTTAAAGCACAGCTCAAGACCCACTTCTACAACATTGCTTTTAATTGATCTTTTATTTTTTGTTATTCATGTCCTCACTGTATTGCATTACTGCTTGTTTTTCAATGTCGTTGCCTTGCTTTTCTTTTTTTCTCCATTGCTCTGTAAAGCACTTTGAGAGCTGCATTTCATGTCATGAAAGGTGCTATACAAATAAAGTTTTATTATTATTATTATTAATAATAATAATAATAATTATTATGACAATTAAAAAGAAAAAAATAAGACGTTGCCATTCAGACAGAAGTACAGGCCTGTGTCTGCATTAAATTGGCTTAAGGAAAAAATAAATACCTCATGTCACAGTTTGTCACTAAAGTTGTTTCAATTCATGTTAAGCTCTGTATAGGGAATCAAAATGTTCTGTTGTAGTTATAGTTTAGTTTGTTAAAGACGTTGGGCAGCTTAACGATGTTTAATTGACTACAGGCGATAGAGTGAGAGAGAACGCGACCGCGTCGTCAACTCTCCATGCCCAGCTGTGCGTATTATGGGAAAAGTGGAGGTTTTTCTTTTCCTTTTTTTTGATGATCACAACAAAGTCAGCGTCTTGTGTTGTTGTTGTTGGAAGCTGTTGCTGAAGTAAGGACTTTTCAAATGGAATAATTTATTTGGAACAATAAAACAAGACAGACAAGCAGCAGGAGGACTGCACAGGTAAGAGGAACGTCTTGGAAGAAGTTTGCAACCGACGACGGACAAGCTTATTGTTCAACTGTGTAAAACATACGTGGCTCACGCAATTTATCAATTTGACCCAACATGAAACCTACATTTATAACAGTGAATGACCGGTTACTCTAAGGGCGCGTTCGGAAATAGCGCACTGTGCAATGCAAACTGATAGATGAGTGCGCTCCGGTGTGGTATTTCCGAACGTGCCCCTTACACCGCTCTGAATCTCGTCAGCCATCATCTCCCTTCATGTAATCCAAACCACTTCCATATCCATACAATGAAGACGTTGCCCCTCTTTTAGGTGCAAGCACCCTTGTGTTGTGGTCGTGTTGGCCTTAGAGTATATAATAGAGAAGACATCCGAAAGGTGTTGGCTCACTGTTTTCAGTGCGGTCGGCTGCTGGGCATGCCGTATATAAGCGCTGTGACGTAAAATACTGCCGTAAACACTGCCGTAAAACGAAACGGCGATATAAGCGATATAGATTATTTTTCGTGATAGACATTTTCTATCGAAAATACGATATATATCGTCATATCGCCCAGCCCTATACTGCACATACTGTACATACATACATACATGAGCAGCTAACAAAATGTGAATAAGGTGTTTTTAACAGTATAATTTATGTGTATGCTTTTGTCCGTTTGCCTTTGTGAGCTGCCTGTGTGTATAGTAATGACATGCGTCCATAATGCATTTTGTGCGGGTGCATGTGTGTGTGTGTGTGTGTGTGTTAACAGCAGCCCATGGCGGGATAGGCCTCGCTAGTGTGCTGGAACAAGCCTCGCAGCGTGTAAGCAATCCCAGGCGTGAGTTTCCCTGACTAAACCTATTGATTCTATGGATTTCCACCCAAAGTTGTGATAATGATACATCACGGGCGGATTTGGCAGGACAGGATCGCTGTGGGAAGAGGTGAAAACCAATTTGCAGCTATAAAGACTGTGCGTGTGTGTGTGTGTGCGTGCGTGCGTGTGTGTGTGTGTGTGTGTGTGTGTGTGTGTGTCTGTCTGTGTCTCTCTCTCTCTCTGATTACTAATACCCCAGTTGAAAGAAACCACCAAAAGGAGACGGAGGAGAAATGTATCCGTCCATTTGTCTGTCCGTCCCTCTATTCCCCTCTCTGTCCGTCCCTCTATTCCCCTCTCTGTCCGTCCCTCTATTCCCCTCTCTATCCGTCCCTCTATTCCCCTCTCTGTCCGTCCCTCTATTCCCCTCTCTGTCCGTCCCTCTATTCCCCTCTCTATCCGTCCCTCTATTCCCCTCTCTGTCCGTCCCTCTATTCCCCTCTCTGTCCGTCCCTCTATTCCCCTCTCTATCCGTCCCTCTATTCCCCTCTCTATCCGTCCCTCTATTCCCCTCTCTGTCCGTCCCTCTATTCCCCTCTCTATCCGTCCCTCTATTCCCCTCTCTGTCCGTCCCTCTATTCCCCTCTCTGTCCGTCCCTCTATTCCCCTCTCTATCCGTCCCTCTATTCCCCTCTCTATCCGTCCCTCTATTCCCCTCTCTGTCCGTCCCTCTATTCCCATCTCTGTCCATCCCTCTATTCCCCTCTCTATCCGTCCCTCTATTCCCCTCTCTGACCATCCCTCTATTCCCCTCTCTGTCCGTCCCTCTATTCCCCTCTCTGTCCGTCCCTCTATTCCCCTCTCTGACCATCCCTCTATTCCCCTCTCTATCCGTCCCTCTATTCCCCTCTCTGTCCGTCCCTCTATTCCCCTCTCTGTCCGTCCCTCTATTCCTTCCCCTCTCTCTGTCCGTCCCTCTATTCCCCTCTCTGTCCGTCCCTCTATTCCCCTCTCTGTCCGTCCCTCTATTCCCCTCTCTCTGTCCGTCCGTCCCTCTATTCCTTCCCCTCTCATTGTCCGTCCGTCCCTCTATTCCTTCCCCTTTGTCCGTCCGTCCCTCTATTCCTTCCCCTCTCTCTGTCCATCCGTCCCTCTATTCCCCTATCTCTGTCCGTCTGTCCGTCCCTCTATACCCCTCTCTCTCTCTGTCCGTCTGTCCGTCCCTCTATCCCCCTCTCTCTGTCCGTCCGTCCCTCTATTCCTTCCCCTCTCTCTGTCCATCCGTCCCTCTATTCCCCTATCTCTGTCCGTCTGTCCGTCCCTCTATACCCCTCTCTCTCTCTGTCCGTCTGTCCGTCCCTCTATCCCCCTCTCTCTGTCCGTCTGTCCGTCTCTCTATCCCCCTCTCTCTGTCCATCTGTCCGTCCGTCGCTCTATCCCCCTCTCTCTCTCTGTCCGTCTGTCCGTCCCTCTATCCCCCTCTCTCTGTCCGTCTGTCCGTCTCTCTATCCCCCTCTCTCTGTCCATCTGTCCGTCCGTCGCTCTATCCCCCTCTCTCTGTCTGTCCGTCTGTTCGTCCCTCTATCCCCCTCTCTCTGTCTGTCCGTCTGTTCGTCCCTCTATCCCCCTCTCTCTGTCTGTCCGTCTGTCCGTCCCTCTATCCCCCTCTCTCTGTCTGTCCGTCTGTCCGTCCCTCTATCCCCCTCTCTCTGTCTGTCCGTCTGTTCGTCCCTCTATCCCCCTCTCTCTGTCTGTCCGTCTGTCCGTCCCTCTATCCCCCTCTCTCTGTCTGTCCGTCTGTCCGTCCCTCTATCCCCCTCTCTCTGTCTGTCCGTCTGTTCGTCCCTCTATCCCCCTCTCTCTGTCTGTCCGTCTGTCCGTCCCTCTATCCCCCTCTCTCTCTCTGTCCATCTGTCCGTCCATCTATCCCCCTCTCTCTCTGTCTGTCTGTCCGTCCCTCTATCCCCCCCTCTCTCTCTCTGTCCGTCCCTCTATCCCCCTCTCTCTCTCTGTCCGTCTGTCCGTCCCTCTATCCCCCTCTCTCTCTCTGTCCATCTGTCCGTCCATCTATCCCCCTCTCTCTCTGTCTGTCTGTCCGTCCCTCTATCCCCCCCTCTCTCTCTCTGTCCGTCCCTCTATCCCCCTCTCTCTCTCTGTCCGTCCCTCTATCCCCCTCTCTCTCTCTGTCCGTCTGTCCGTCCGTCCCTCTATCCCCCTCTCTCTCTCTGTCTGTCTGTCCGTCCCTCTATCCCCCTCTCTCGCTCTGTCCGTCTGTCCGTCCGTCCCTCTATCCCCCTCTCTCTCTCTGTCTGTCTGTCCGTCCCTCTATCCCCCTCTCTCGCTCTGTCCGTCTGTCCGTCCGTCCCTCTATCCCCCTCTCTCTCTCTGTCTGTCTGTCCGTCCCTCTATCCCCCTCTCTCGCTCTGTCCGTCTGTCCGTCCGTCCCTCTATCCCCCTCTCTCTCTCTGTCCGTCTGTCCGTCCATCCGTCCCTCTATCCCCCTCTCTCTCTCTGTCCGTCTGTCCGTCCCTCTATCCCCCTCTCTCTCTCTCTCTGTCCGTCTGTCCGTCCCTCTATCCCCCTCTCTCTCTCTGTCCGTCCCTCTATCCCCCTCTCTCTCTCTGTCCGTCTGTCCGTCCGTCCCTCTATCCCCCTCTCTCTCTCTCTCTGTCTGTCTGTCCGTCCATCTATCCCCCTCTCTCTCTCTCTCTGTCTGTCTGTCCGTCCATCTATCCCCCTCTCTCTCTCTGTCCGTCTGTCCGTCCCTCTATCCCCCTCTCTCTCTCTCTCTGTCCGTCTGTCCGTCCCTCTATCGCCCTCTCTCTCTCTGTCCGTCTGTCCGTCCCTCTATCCCCCCCTCTCTCTCTCTCTGTCTGTCTGTCCGTCCCTCTATCCCCCTCTCTCTCTCTCTCTGTCCGTCTGTCCGTCCCTCTATCCCCCTCTCTCTCTCTGTCCGTCTGTCCGTCCCTCTATCCCCCTCTCTCTCTCTCTCTGTCCGTCTGTCCGTCCCTCTATCCCCCTCTCTCTCTCTCTCTGTCCGTCTGTCCGTCCCTCTATCCCCCTCTCTCTCTCTCTCTGTCTGTCTGTTCGTCCCTCTATCCCTCTCTCTCTCTCTCTCTGTCTGTCTGTCCGTCCCTCTATCCCCCTCTCTCTCTCTCTCTGTCTGTCTGTTCGTCCCTCTATCCCCCCCTCTCTCTCTCTCTGTCTGTCTGTTCGTCCCTCTATCCCCCTCTCTCTCTCTCTCTGTCTGTCTGTTCGTCCCTCTATCCCCCTCTCTCTTCGGGTGGCGTGTGGTTGTTTTTCACGATGTGTGCGCGTCCGTCCATATGGCTGGATGTTTGAATTTGTAAGAGATCCCGGCAGAATGGATCCGGCTTTTTGATGCTTTGTTAAGGATAAAAAAAAGGTGCATGGACATCATAGACTTTGCTGTGTTTAAAAGCGTGGGGGAGCAAAGCTCCAGAGATAAAGCCAATGTTGTTGCCTGTGCGCCAGTTTTCTTTTTTTCTTTCTTATCCAGGCTCACGGCATCTTATCTAATGCCTACTCCCGTCGCATGGCGTCGATTTTGCTCGCCAAAAACAACACGAGCTGACGGCAGATGTGTAGATTTTGGCCAAGCGACAAGTATAAATTAATCTTTAGTCCTGGAATACCAGAGGCCCTTTTTGTGATATTAAAACTATCGTTCACATTCATGGCCGAAAGCTCTTGAAAATAAATGTATGAATCGCCTCTCTGTGTTGTTTTATTCCCCCCTCCCCACAGCCAATTGTATCAGCATGTGTGATTTAACAACCCACTGTTTGCAACCCACCATCCCTTAAGATACTAGAAGTTTATACTGATGCATAAAGCTGTTACAATGTGAGCAGCGAGTTAACCGTTTCAGTTCATACGACGTGTGAGGCCGTCATAAGGATGCCGGAAAATTAGTGCCTACGACGTCTGTGGACGTCCTAGCGACGTCCTAGTGACACGGGGCGAGATAAGAATATTCAGAATTTTTCCTATTTCTTTTTTGTCATTTCGCTTTCCGTACGCTAACGCTCAGTGCAACTATTAGCTTGCCATTGACTCCCATGTTAGCGCGGCGGAAAGAATGACTCGTATCTCCTAATCCAAGGCGCTCTCCGTGGTGATGAATGGATCGATATGCTGGCGCTTCATTTCTGCTCCTCATCCGTCTCTCCCGCAAAATATGAACGCTTTTTGGAGCGTAAAAAAATGAATTAAGATGATCGGGGATGTGAGGTCACTTAGTAAAGTGTTTCCGGTTCATGGCTTTCAGAGTAAAAGCGATCAGACAACTCTGGCACCCCGGAGCTTCTATTTTGATGCACTTCCGGCACTAAATGAGGTCCATTACGTCTAATAGCCGCCCTTCATTCGCTCCCTGTCATTTTTTAGAAAACATGTTATGCTAATTTGATTCGATTAATGAATATACATCTTAACACAGGCTGAGCCCTTCATATCTCACTGAACTTTTGCACCCTTAAGCCATAACCACACCAAAGTCCCTGTGGTGTGATATGTCTTGTTGCACGTTGACCCTAGTGACTCAACGCATGGAATTCAATGGCCCAAACCACACCAAAGGGTCAAGACGGTTTTAGCGTTAACTCCTTGCAACCGTTTGGACCCAAGGAGTTGCATGGTGACCCTTTGGTGTGGTTAGGGCTTTACACTGAGGTCTGCCAACAAGATGCTCCTATAGTGGATCCGCAAACTCAACAAACAAGTACCGTAAGGGTGACCGGCGACCGTGCCTTTAGGCTACTGTTGCTTTGGAACAGCCTGCGCATCCACATTAGACGTGTTCAGGCAGGCCTGGGCCGTGGCTCAGCGGTCCAGGCACCTTTGGCTGGTAATCCAGTCTGGCAGTGTGCCGCGGGTTCGACTCCCGATCCCGACGGCCCTTACTGCATGTCTTCCCCCCCATCTCTCTCCCCATTTCCTGTCAGCCTACTGTCTGTCCCTCCATAAAAATCACACCCGTGTGAACTGAGTGTTGCAACTCCCCTCCCCCCCCCTCCTCCCTCTCTCTCTCTCTCTCTCTCTCTCTCTCTCTCTCTCTCTCTCTCTCATTAGCAGGCAACAGTGCAGCACTATCACTCTCTCTGTTTCTAGCGCCCCTACTGGTGCTCATTAACGGTACATACTGGTGCTCATTAACAGTACATACTGGTACTCATTAACGGTACATACTGGTGCTCATTAACGGTACATACTGGTGCTCATTAACGGTACATACTGGTGCTCATTAACGGTACATACTGGTACTCATTAACGGTACATACTGGTGCTCATTAACAGTACATACTGGTGCTCATTAACGGTACATACTGGTGCTCATTAACGGTACATACTGGTGCTCATTAACGGTACATACTGGTGCTCATTAACGGTACATACTGGTGCTCATTAACGGTACATACTGGTACTCATTAACGGTACATACTGGTGCTCATTAACGGTACATACTGGTGCTCATTAACGGTACATACTGGTACTCATTAACGGTACATACTGGTGCTCATTAACAGTACATACTGGTGCTCATTAACAGTACATACTGGTACTCATTAACGGTACATACTGGTGCTCATTAACAGTACATACTGGTGCTCATTAACGGTACATACTGGTGCTCATTAACGGTACATACTGGTGCTCATTAACGGTACATACTGGTGCTCATTAACGGTACATACTGGTGCTCATTAACGGTACATACTGGTGCTCATTAACAGTACATACTGGTACTCATTAACGGTACATACTGGTACTCATTAACGGTACATACTGGTGCTCATTAACGGTACATACTGGTGCTCATTAACGGTACATACTGGTGCTCATTAACGGTACATACTGGTGCTCATTAACGGTACATACTGGTGCTCATTAACGGTACATACTGGTGCTCATTAACGGTACATACTGGTGCTCATTAACGGTACATACTGGTGCTCATTAACGGTACATACTGGTGCTCATTAACGGTACATACTGGTGCTCATTAACGGTACATACTGGTGCTCATTAACGGTACATACTGGTACTCATTAACGGTACATACTGGTACTCATTAACGGTACATACTGGTGCTCATTAACGGTACATACTGGTGCTCATTAACGGTACATACTGGTACTCATTAACGGTACATACTGGTGCTCATTAACGGTACATACTGGTGCTCATTAACGGTACATACTGGTACTCATTAACGGTACATACTGGTGCTCATTAACGGTACATACTGGTGCTCATTAACGGTACATACTGGTGCTCATTAACGGTACATACTGGTACTCATTAACGGTACATACTGGTACTCATTAACGGTACATACTGGTGCTCATTAACGGTACATACTGGTACTCATTAACGGTACATACTGGTGCTCATTAACGGTACATACTGGTGCTCATTAACAGTACATACTGGTACTCATTAACGGTACATACTGGTACTCATTAACGGTACATACTGGTACTCATTAACGGTACATACTGGTACTCATTAACGGTACATACTGGTGCTCATTAACGGTACATACTGGTACTCATTAACGGTACATACTGGTGCTCATTAACGGTACATACTGGTGCTCATTAACGGTACATACTGGTACTCATTAACGGTACATACTGGTACTCATTAACGGTACATACTGGTGCTCATTAACGGTACATACTGGTACTCATTAACGGTACATACTGGTACTCATTAACGGTACATACTGGTGCTCATTAACGGTACATACTGGTACTCATTAACGGTACATACTGGTGCTCATTAACGGTACATACTGGTGCTCATTAACAGTACATACTGGTACTCATTAACGGTACATACTGGTACTCATTAACGGTACATACTGGTGCTCATTAACAGTACATACTGGTGCTCATTAACGGTACATACTGGTGCTCATTAACAGTACATACTGGTACTCATTAACGGTACATACTGGTGCTCATTAACAGTACATACTGGTGCTCATTAACGGTACACACTGGTGCTCATTAACGGTACACACTGGTGCTCATTAACGGTACATACTGGTGCTCATTAACGGTACATACTGGTGCTCATTAACGGTACACACTGGTGCTCATTAACGGTACATACTGGTACTCATTAACGGTACATACTGGTGCTCATTAACGGTACACACTGGTGCTCATTAACGGTACATACTGGTGCTCATTAACGGTACATACTGGTGCTCATTTAACGGTACACACTGGTGCTCATTAACGGTACATACTGGTGCTCATTAACGGTACATACTGGTGCTCATTAACGGTACATACTGGTGCTCATTAACGTCACATAGGTGGGTGAACACAGACACACAGACATTGTTGGTTGTAGGAGTGGTTGCACCACTCAAAAATATAAAATAAAGGCGAAAGGCCGAAAGCCACAAAAAACATATAAAAAAAGTGTTCAGGCTATCGAGGTTTTAAAATCTTAACTCAAGTCATGTTTTTTTTTCCATTAACTTTTAAATCACATTTGTTTGTGTTCTATTTCTATTTGATATGCTTTCTTACAGTATGTATGCCATGTGACTATGTTGATATGTTATGTCTCATTCTGTACAGCCCTTTGGTCAATTTTGATTGTTGTAAATGCATGCTCCATAAATAAAGATTGATTGGATTATCATTATTATATCCCAAGTGATTCATGTGGTAGGCCATCATCAAACACCTGGCATTGCATTGTTAGGCCTGTAGCAAGGGCAGGTTATCCCAAGTTCAAAATATAATTCTGAGAAAACACTCAGTATAGTTCAGTATTGAACCAAATCCCCATGAGTTAAACTATACCCGAACAATTTTTTAATTCAGAGGCCCTGAACAAAAATAACTATCTTTTAAGCCTCTTAAAAATGCTGAAAAATTAGATTTGCAATGCGCCGATGCATAAACACAAGTTTGCATGAAAGGCAATAATTTATGTCTCATATTTCACTCTGATTAAAAACCTAAGCGGTGATTATAGTGACTACTCAGCAATCTTGTCTGACATCAAGGCATGTTTTTTCCCCTCGTTCTAATCCACTACATTATAATTATTCAGTCATTTCAACTTTCATAGGGGGAAAATAATCATCTTTGGGTTATGCAAATGACTGGGCCGCTGAAAGGAACCCCCTTGGCAGATGGCTGGTATTTCAAATGAGCTATGTGGTCATTTGGGTGTTTTTGTCAAGGCCTCCACCAAGATAGATCTTTGATTTAATGGGATAGAGGCTTAGGCTGTTTCTGGACAATAAACATAATACATTTGCTTCATAACCAGACCCTCCCTGACTACTGTAGTGTATGTGGGTGTATACTGTTTGTGTGCCTATATATATGCATGTGTGTTTGTTTGTGTGCGCGTGTACACAGTATATCCTACAGCACTGGTTCTCAACATTTCCGGGATCAGGGCCCATGGTGAAAATCTAGAAGGGATTCGTGATCGGAAATCATATTATGATATTAGACTGGAGTCACTGGTTATCATCTGTGATTTTGGATATTGTACTATTGTGGATATGTGTTCTATAAAAATATAAATATCAGATCGGGGAAAAATCCGTATCGGCAGATATACTCAAAATCAAAATGATCGGAATCGGATCGGGAGCACAAAAAAAAAGCGCTCGGGACATCCCTATAGTCACAACAATGCTTGTGTGTGCTTCTATTCCTTGGACTGTCCACTTCTATATCCGTCAGTAGCGAGATGAAAGAAGCATGGAGTCTTCAGTCTCTTTGTCTTTAAAAGGAGAGTGTCTGGCTGCCTGTCGGAGGAGGGTGTCCCGTCCCCAGCCGTTACGGCCAAATCAAGATAATAACACCTCCATTTAAACCAAATG
Organism: Protomyctophum parallelum; assembly: GCF_964188405.1. NCBI lineage: Eukaryota > Metazoa > Chordata > Actinopteri > Myctophiformes > Myctophidae > Protomyctophum > Protomyctophum parallelum. The sequence continues at coordinate 33,641,823 of NC_139712.1, read as the reverse complement.
ACCGCAGCGTGGGACTGCCAGCCAAAATTAATTCCACCTCTGACCAGAGGAGAGAACACTACCCCCTCCAGCACACGCACGCACGCACACACACATGGATGCAGATATGCAAACTGACAGATACTGTACATGCATGCACAACCATATAATGTATTATGCACAGACAGACACACTTACTGTATGCACATACACACAGGCACACACAGGCACACACACACACACACACAGAATCTGAAGTAGTATTCATTCACTATTCAGTCTGAAGTCTCCTGCACACAATCAGGGCTGTCTTTGTTCCGTTCTGTTTTGTCACTGTGCTCAAGCATTATTTATTAAACTATTATCAAATCACAATATGGTGTGAAATGACTGATTACAAATTATAGTACCAACTTAGACGCTCTTATATGCAGAGCGACATATAATAAGAAAGGTAAACACATGCATCAAATGCAGAGAGAAATTAGTCTATAAACACTTATACTATCAAAACACAAATCTGTACATTGAAACTAAAGGATACCAGGTGAACAGTGAACCTGACGTCTGTCTCTAAATAACATGCTATATCTAAATTAACATTTTCTTTCACATTGTGGTCAGGAAAGAACAGGTAACAAACACACGCAGAATAAAATGACCATGATGTGGTCGTCCCACATCTACAGTAGGCCATAGATTAAGTGCTAAGGGCTGAGGTGGAGTCTGAAGATAGATTATGGTCTGTACCGTTCTAACTGCAATGGGGAGTTCGTTCAGAAGGAAGCCAGAATGTGTATTGTTGACATAAACAGGACTTTATGATAAACAACCGTGAGAAATGTTATACCCCAAATAAATAATAATAATAATAATAATAATACCGGTAATAAAAAATACTGTCACACTGAATCACTACTTAAACATGTTACTTTTCAAAAATAAAACTAGCTAACAGTAAGCGTTTTGTAGGACAAGCGTAGCGTGCCGTTTACGAGTCCATCATTTTGTCATTTTCTATATCAATATTCGTGTGGTTCTCTTTTACTGTAATGCAGAACCGAACATGAATATGTGTTTCCCGTTCATTTAACCAATTCTGACCTGAGATCAGATTCTAAAAATGTCTTCTACATCCTGACAGTTTTCTGAAAAAGCTATGTTTCTATGTCAGTCGTTCTTAAATTTTTCTAAAATAGCAGACCTACAAGCTCTGAGCTTGTAGATCTGCTATTTTTCAATAGCTAAACCAAAAGGGGTTCCCGCCCAAAATGTGTTAAAACACAGTCGTGGGTAATGTGATTAGGCCTATTTATAAAGACTGCAGACCTTAGTTTTATTTTTGGTTTGTCGTCGAATGACATTTCAGCCAACGAGCATTATTTCACGCCAATTCTTTTTCAGGCCACCGTTCGTCTTCGTTACCGAAAACTTGCAACCACACAAATATGTGCGTTCGGTCGCGCTCCACGTGTCAAATTTCAGGAGACGGCAGCGGGTTCAGGACGGGACGTTTGAGGGGGTTTCTGTAGGGGGACACGGAGGGGGTGGCCAATGATCAAGATTCATTGCCGTTGGTTTATCTCGACCACGACGAGGAGCCAAAGAGTGTGGCCACTTCCCAAGTTGCTTGCCGGTCCAGTGGTCTACTGATGAAGATGTAGCGACTGGGAGGAGTGTTGGAGATGTTTCTCCAACAAATAAACCAAACCTGGCATTTATTTATGTATGGTTGTTTTTTTTTGTTTTGTTTTAAAATAAAGTGGCAGTTGAGAGCAAACAGCAATTAATAAATATTATATACACTTACATGTATGTATTTACAGTAATATATATTTATATATATATATATATATATAAAACAGATAAGCGGGATATTTGTCATTCAGGCTTGCGGCTTGAAGGATGTGTGTGTGTGTGTGTGTGTGTGTGTGTGTGTGTGTGTGTGTGTGTGTGTGTGTGCGTGTGTGTGTGCATGCGTGTGTGTGTGTGTGTGTGTGTGTGTGTGTGTGTGTGTGTGTGTGTGTGTGTGTGCGTGCGTGTGTTTTGGTGAGGCGAGCCTATATTGTGTCATGTTGATTAGCTGAAGGTGTTAACACACTACTAGATAGATACTGCCTCATCTCATTCTCCTCCTGTCTGACCCCCCCCCCCCCCCCATGTCTCTGCCTTCCCACTTACATGCACTACATTATCAGCTTATCACACTGTAGTTTGATTTTCTATTTTCACAAGATATATTTTACTATACACCAAAGTACTAATAAGCCAAAATCATATGAAATATGGCAACTCAAATGATTACATATTGTCGCCGTCAGGTGGAAAGCCTCAGAAAAACCTGTTACATTTCAGGAAACAACGCATTGCGAGCCTGTAGTCAGCTATTTAAAGCGTATAAGAAATGGAGATATACTGTAAGGCTTCGGCCCAACAGCGATAAATAGATCAAACGGAGCGCTAAAACAAATGTGCTTTGAATAAAGCTTGTTGCTAATTGTTCCTCATCAGCTGCCAGTGGGTGTTTCCATCAACAGATTGTTGGCTCTCAGCCGCCCCCGTCCCACCAACCGCCCCCTGTGCCTCTGCCACTTGACATCTCCATTCACCGTGCCATGATGTAAATAATTACACTCAATTAGCACTTAATTAACGATGCTGAAACAAAAGGACAAGTCCCTGGTGGGCACCACTCGTTCTCTCACTCATACCCCCTCCCACACACACACACACATCAGGGAAAACGAAACATGTCAGCTTTTGACAATGTGCCATCTGTCCCTGAGCCAACAGATAGGCCTTGACACAGTGCACGCACACACACACACACACACACACACACACACACACACACACACACACACACACACACACACACAGAGAGATACAGCCCCTCAGCGCCCATAAGACATTCAGAAACACTAATCGGGTCCTTAGGCGAACATAATTACAGCTTGCCATGTTAATTACCTAACAATTAGCAAGCCGTCACTTCCAAGAGGCAATCAATGAATTAGCTTGTTGAGCTCCCAGTAGAGGCTTCTTACCCAATCATATCCCCTCATTATTCGCACACACACAACGTAAAGAAACATGTGCATGACAGAGAGAATAGGAATGTATTTTGCACGTTTGCCAATTAGCTTGTTTAATATCCCTGGGTGAGATGATGTAAAAAAAAAAAAGCATTTCTCACCTACTAGGTAAAGTGAAGTGGGTGAGAAACCCTCCCCCTTCTCCCACTGTCTTTATGTCTGTCTCTATGTGGTGCGTTTAGATCTGCTACAAACAACACACACACACACACACACACACACACACACACACACACACACACACACACACACACACACACACCCTTTGGGCACCTGTTTAAAATTCATTGCAAAGTGGGTCTGAGGACAGAAGGAAAAAGAAAGAAAATGTTAAGAAATAATCAGAACGGAGGAAATTGGAACAAATTGGGTTTCTTGTATTTCTCTTTGTCTTCCTAATTCCACTCGTTATTGGATGAATAACGAGCAGGTTGGGCCGTCGTGATGCCAAATATGAATCTTAATGCCAATTTTCATTGGAAACAAATTGGTGCAGCAGGTGCGGTCCAGAGACTAATGATCAATAAAAAAAGGCTCATATTTCATCATTTTTAATGCCCCCCCCCCCCCACCACCACCAAAAAAGGACAAAAAAATTCAGTGTGAAAAATGTGCAGACATTACTAGAGAAACCATCCATCACTCTGCCTATTGAATTTCCCATATTAAAACTCCAATGTGGGAGTCATATAGGCAGTGATAACCCAATCAGATAAGGAATTGAGAAAAATTCACCCCCTGCCCATTAATGTACATGAGGCTCTAGAGCACTTGGATGGTTGCTTCCTCTGAAACAGCACAATCTATATTGACCTCCTGAGAAGGTGAACAAAACGTTTTATCTCTGGGGGGAAAAAGACGGTCACAGTAATCAACTCGTATAGAGATTTTAATTTATCGTGAAATTGTCCGTCATATACTGGACATGAGTTGGCTCCATACTTGGGCTGCTTTTTTTTCTACATCTACAACATCTCTTTGGTGCTGAAATGAGCAGATCTTCACTGACTGGATTAGGATACTGACCATGGTACTGACATGATACTGACCATGGTACTGGCATGATACTGACCATGGTACTGACATGATACTGACCATGGTACTGACATGATACTGACCATGGTACTGACATGATACTGACCATGATACGGAGTACTGATGTGATACTGACCATGATACTGACGTGATACTGACCATGATACTGACGTGATACTGACTATGATACTGACATGATACTGACGTGATACTGACCATGATACTGACCATGATACTGACATGATACTGACCATGATACTGACATGATACTGACCATGATACTGACCATGATACTGACGTGATACTGACTATGATACTGACATGATACTGACCATGATACTGACCATGATACTGACGTGATACTGACTATGATACTGACATGATACTGACCATGATACTGACGTGATACTGACCATGATACTCACTATGATACTGACGTGATACTGACGTGATACTGACCATGATACTCACTATGATACTGACGTGATACTGACATGATACTGACCATGATACTGACGTGATACTGACGTGATACTGACCATGAAACTGACGTGATACTGACGTGATACTGACCATGAAACTGACGTGATACTGACGTGATACTGACCATGATACTCACTATGATACTGACGTGATACTGACATGATACTGACGTGATACTGACCATGAAACTGACGTGATACTGACATGATACTGACCATGATACTGACGTGATACTGACGTGTTACTGACCATGAAACTGACGTGATACTGACGTGAAACTGACCATGAAACTGACGTGATACTGACATGATACTGACCATGATACTGACGTGATACTGACTATGATACTGACATGATACTGACTATGATACTCACTATGATACTGACGTGATACTGACCATGATACTGACGTGATACTGACGTGATTCTGACTATGATACTGACGTGATACTGACTATGATACTCACTATGATACTGACCTGATACTGACCATGATACTGACGTGATACTGACGTGATTCTGACTATGATACTCACTATGATACTGACGTGATACTGACCATGATACTGACGTGATACTGACTATGATACTCACTATGATACTGACCTGATACTGACCATGATACTGACGTGATACTGACGTGATTCTGACTATGATACTCACTATGATACTGACGTGATACTGACGTGATACTCACTATGATACTGCCATGATACTGACGTGATACTGACGTGATACTGACCATGATACTGACATGATACTGACGTGATACTGCCATGATACTGACGTGATACTGACCATGATACTGACGTGATACTGACATGATACTGACGTGATACTGCCATGATACTGACGTGATACTGACATGATACTGACGTGATACTGCCATGATACTGACGTGATACTGACCATGATACTGACGTGATACTGACATGATACTGACGTGATACTGCCATGATACTGACGTGATACTGACATGATACTGACGTGATACTGCCATGATACTGACGTGATACTGACTATGATACTGACATGATAATGACGTGATACTGACGTGATACTGCCATGATACTGACGTGATACTGACCATGATACTGACCATGATACTGACCATGATACTGACCATGATACTGACCATGATACTGACGTGATACTGACGTGATACTGACATGATACTGACGTGATACTGACGTGATACTGACGTGATACTGACATGATACTGACCATGATACTGACGTGATACTGACGTGATACTGACCATGATACTGACCATGATACTGACGTGATACTGACGTGATACTGACATGATACTGACGTGATACTGACGTGATACTGACTATGATACTGACATGATAATGACGTGATACTGACGTGATACTGCCATGATACTGACGTGATACTGACCATGATACTGACCATGATAATGACGTGATACTGACGTGATACTGCCATGATACTGACGTGATACTGACCATGATACTGACCATGATACTGACGTGATACTGCCATGATACTGACGTGATACTGACTATGATACTGACATGATAATGACGTGATACTGACCATGATACTGCCATGATACTGACGTGATACTGACCATGATACTGACTATGATACTGACATGATACTGACGTGATACTGACCATGATACTGACTATGATACTGACATGATACTGATGTGATACTGACGTGATACTGACGTGATATACTGACGTGATACTGACCATGATACTCACTATGATACTGATGTGATACTGATGTGATACTGATATGATACTGACCATGATACTGACCATGATACTGACCATGATACTGACGTGATACTTACCATGATACTGACCATGATACTGACCATGAATCCTGCCGTGATACTGACCATAATACTGACCGTGATAATGACTGGATTAGGATACTGACCATGATACTGACGTGATACTGACTAATGCTAATGCTGGCTAATGTTCCCTCCCAGAATATGGATGCTGGGATGTGAGTGGTCAACAAAAGTGGCATTTTAAGGGTTTTAGGCATGTTTTCATTATCGCGATAATATCGTTAATCACAATTATTTTGGCCACAATAATTGTGACACTTCTGTACACTTTGTACAGTAGTAGGAACCAACTGTACTGAAAAAATACAGCCCTGCTTTAGCACATGTATAAAGTAATTGAATCACACTCTCTCTCTCACTCTCTCTCTCTCTCTCCCTTCTGCAAAAATAGCGTATATTCCTGTCATTATTCTTCATATTGCGCTGGATATTACTGTGGATATTAGAGCGCTACAGATTGGCCTTTAGCTTCCTTTATTACTGGAATCCAGAAGGCAGGCTGGCCGGCCGGCCACATGCGTAGGCAATTCCCTCCAAGCTGATTGCCTGGCGTTATATTTAAACATCAGTTCTAAACGTGCACCCTGTAAGCCTGCCGCAGCTGCTGCAGGTAACGTATTATGTGTCATTACATCAGGAGATGAGCAGCTTATGTACCTAATATTATATATACAGTATAGTATATATATATATAGTGCCCTCTAAAATATGTTCTCTTTTTTTTCTCTTCACTCTTTCCTTCAACACCTCTCTCTCTCTCTCTCTCTCTCTCTCTAAATTACCCCCCCTCCCCCCAATCTCAGTGGCCAGGCCAGTTCGTGCTAGTCCTAGCCACAGACAGCTCTCTAATAGGTCCGGCTGTCTCCTTCTTAATTTGCTGAAATTGCAAAATCAATAGGTGTAGTCGTAGCCGCCCGCTCCCCCTGTTTTAGTGGGAAAAGATAAACTCTATGGGAAGGCAATCTTCACTTTCAATTTGCTCCCTGCTCAGCATCGGAGGCCAAGTGCTTATCACTCTGCTTAAAGAGACCAGTATGTCTGTCTGTCTGTCTGTATAGGCAACTCACTGCAGCAGCAGGTATATATGCTCCTCAGCGTGTCCTCTGGTGTGTCTGTCTGTGAGCCAGTATAAGTGTACGCCTGTGTACTCTATAGGGTTGAGAACCCAGAAGTTAGAACCCGGATGGCAACATTGAGGAACCGTAAATCGGTTCCATCCCCTTATTTTGGACGGAACCGTTGTCCGGAAACGGTTTATGACACCGTCAGGGATGATATGTGGACTTCACGTCTGCTGCTATTCAATTAAATTACCGTTAAGAGGGAATCGTTAAGGATCGGGAATCGTTAATGTCCCAGAGGATCCTAAGCCTAGAACTTACTGCATTTGTAAAGTCCCCTGTCCAAACACAAACAAATGCACAATGTGAGGTGTACATGAAAGTACTACACCACAAATATGCTACGGATGCATACACGCACACATGCACACACAAAAATGCAGACAGACATAATTATTAAGACACACACATATCACAGACAATTTGCGGTTGCCATGCGATGAAGTAAACAGGAAAAAAAAAACAGAAGTGAAAAGTCCACTGGCTTATGATATCTATGGGAACAGACTTTTTTTCAAATCCAGTTAACTCGGCTGCGTTTTTTGATTAAAACAAGCTCGATTTGCGGCTCACAACTATAGACGCTATGAAAGCCGGTTACAACATTGATGTTTTGGGTGAATTAAATAACATTCGCGGACATGTTATGCATAGCGATTTTACACTTCCTGTTTTTAGAGGCAAAATAAGACGGTTCTCTGTTGAAATGAATGGTTGGCAGTTCTCGAGTAGCCTATAAATTCAGCCACTGAACTGGTTATGGCGACGAATGAGTTTTGGTGTTTTAAGCATTACATTATACTTTAGCTATTGAAAAATAGCAGATCTACAAGATGAGCTTGTAGTTCAAACTTTGGAGGGCAATCATTGACTAATGGGAATGGAATATGAGTCAATCTAAATGATACATGTTTGTCACATGACTCCAGAGATCATGTGACCGAGTGGGGGACAAAATATATGTAAATAGTAGCAAAAACTGGAGGTTACATTATTAACCATGGCTATGTAAGTCAATAGAGCGAGGTGATTACTTAAATTAACTGTTTTATAGAAAATGGATGTGGCCTATATGGGGCGTTGCGTTCTGATTGGAGGAATCCAGCGAAAATTTCTCCAGGGAAATTTTGACCGTACGACCTACGGTTGAAGAAGTACACGCCAACAGTAAAGTGGCCTGTTTATAGCCTGTTTTAGTTACAGCCAAAGCTAACGTTTGGGGTGGAGGTTCTTCTTGCACACACACACACACACACACCCACACACACACACACACACACACACACACACACACACACACACACACACACACACACACACACACACACACACACACACACACACACACACCTGTCTGAGATAATGAAACACCAATTGTAAAATATCATACCTATTGTAACCCAATATAGTAGGCTACACTGAGTTAATGAGATTTTTGTCATTTTAATAGTGCGTGCGTGCGTGTGTGCATGCGTGTATGTGTGTTTTTCTACAGCTTTTGTAATGTTTGTCTTTGTCGTCGTTTTCACTACACCACATTGTGTTTTTGCCTCTCAAATTGTCCTTGAAAAGTCATAACAGGTACAACGATTAGTTTTTGTGCTAAAAAAGAAAATAATGTTTCTGTAGGCTAATATTTAACTATTCAACGCAGTGCTCAGAGCCCATTAGCCTTGCTTGGCAATACAGAGTTCAAGTACAGTTGTGAACCCATTTCAAAACATGCAGTTTCCAAATACATAGAATTCAGAATATGCAATAGAGAATAGAATTCTTCTGCATTTAAGACAACAATACAAACGCCGACATGGATAAACACAAAAGAGCCTAAGCATGTTGTTTCCACTGAGTTCCACTGCGTATAAACACTCAACATGGAATAAACAGCGATAAACATTGATAACATAGCCTAATAATTGTCCTTGACGTGAACAGGTTTGAGAAGCACTGGCACAATGTAGGCCTTTAGCAGACTCTCTTATCCAGAGTATCTTATCTAGGTATCTTAGTATCTTAGTATCTTATCTAGGTAATGATAATCATGCAGAGAGACAGTGTAGTGCCTCAGTAAACTATAGGACCACAGGTAAACAGAGAACCTATAGCATCTGACCAAACAATATACTTGGAAATCAGTAATATGCACCCTAACCCGAACCCTAGACCATTTTGATCAGATTCTAAAAATGTCTTCTACATCCTGACAGTTTTCTGAAAAAGCTATGTTTCTGTCAGTCATTCTTCGATTTTTCAAAAATAGCAGACCTACAAGCTCGTAGAGCGCCACTCAGTGGCGCGCTATGAGCTTGTAGATCTGCTATTTTTCAATAGCTAAAGCATAACATAATGCTAACACCAAAAGGGGTTCCCGCCCAAAATGGGCTACGACACGAGCTAAACAATGTGTCTAAAATAGCATGGCATCTAAATGGCATTTTTTTACATTGTGGTTAAGACAGTTTGGAGGTGAACATAGAGTGCAGGCGTATAATGGTGGCTATACAGTAATAATGCTATATACACTATACAGCCGCGGTTATAATGAGACCTGCTATTTCAGTCATGATGATGAGTAACCTTGAATGTGAAGAAACTGAAGTCACCATTGAACTCAGCGGGGGGGGGGGGCATCTCTTCTAAATGCTTCACTGTTGATGTCACAATTATTACTTTTTTTTCTCCACCCCCTATACTATACGTGCCGTTTCTTTTGGACCGTGTGTGTGTGTGTGTGTGTGTGTGTGTGTGTGTGTGTGTGTGTGCGTGCGTACACTAAGCAGGCCTTGTCAGTGAGATCTTTTGTCTAAGCGAGCTTGCATGTCCTTTCATAATCTCCCCTTGATTCCGCCTTTACCCATAATCCCCTCTTTCATTAACTGCCCTCCCCCGTATAGCGTCACCTTTATAGGCGCTCCCTCACTTTCTAATTGTAAAGAGGAGAGAGGGGGGGGAGGGCGCTCAGGACATCTGCATAAGATGTTCAGTTTTATGTCAGCTAGGCCCCAGTCACAGAGTGTGTGTGTGTGTGTGTGTGTGTGTGTGTGTGTGTGTGTGTGTGTGTGTGTGTGTGTGTGTGTGTGTGTGTAAGTGTGTGTGCGTGCGTGCGTGTACATGTGTGTGCGTGTGTGGCGTGCGTGTGTCATAGCTGTGTGGCTGATTGCATAAATAATTTCGCATGTTGTGGTGGAAGAGCTATAGGGCTTAAAGGCTGGACAAATAAAAATGTAATCTGGATATTAAGAACATTATAATGTTGGAGGTTGGAGTTAAAGGGGGTCAGCACCGTGGCAACTCTTGGCAGGAAATCCACAGAAATTAGAAACAGGATTTGATGAGAGAGAGAGAGAGAGAGAGAGAGAGAGGGGAGAAAGGAGGGGCCGACTAATGTCTCCAAAACATTCAGTGGTTGGTTTGTCGCATTAAAAATAAAAAAATGTTGTTTTGTGTTGTTAGCACAAAGCCAAGGAAGAAGAGAAGGGGAAGGGAAGGAAAGGAGGGAAGGAGGAAAGAGCAGAGGGGATAAAGAGGAGAAGAAAAAAGAGAGAGAGGAGGGGAGAGGGGGGCTACATTTGTGAAAACATGCATATTTACGGTTGCGCGTGTCATAAACGCGCTTTATGATAAAGCAAATAATTCCTGTGCTGCATCTCTGACATCGCTTTAACATATTCTATAAGCAGAGCTAAAGACCGCCTTGTTTGTCGCTTCCTTCCCATTTCACAATAGCCCTCCTAACAATAGCACACGCGCTCCCTGCCCCCTCCTCCTTCCCCCTCTTCCTCCTCCCCCCTCCTCCTCCTCCTCCTCTTCCTCGCCGGCCCCAGTTGCTCCTTCCACCAATGAGCAGCTGCCAGCGGCCAGCCCTCATACTTGGTTACACACTGCCCCCTATTGGGCGGAAAGGTCCACAGCTGTCACACTGCATGCTAATGCTCTCTGCAATGTAATCCACAGTGTGAATTTAAAGTCAGTCAGAGCAACGGTATATATATACGGGTCCATTTTGGTTACATTTCGTCCACGTCGGGAGTAAAATTCCCAATCAGTCTTGTGTATATGCCCTGTGGGGCATTATAGTGGCCAGGGTCTGCATCTCTCTGCAGGCGGTCGGGAGGCTGGTTCCATAATAGAAACATGTTTAAAAAGAAAATATGAATTCATATTGAACTATTATGTTTGGATACATCGAGTACCTGTATATTGTATTCACTTCCCACTACTGTGTTCTCTGGTTTGTTTGTACATTTGTAAATTGGATCTTGCTGTTCTCTAGTGACTACCTTTACACCTTTTCTTTCTGTAAATTTGATCACTATGGATCGACCATTTGTTACGGTATGTTAGTGTGTGATGTTATAGTACGCGCCTGACTGGAAAACCCTTTTTTTTTTTGACGATTCAATAAGAGTGCAAACGTTTCTCTCAATACATGCATTAATGTATTAATGTGTGTCCAACAATTCAAACTTCAACTTAAAACGCTATTGCCAACATCCCATGTTTGACTCACGTTGATGTTTACGTCCCATTTCCATTTTTTCTCTGTTTTTGTTTGTTCAAACTGCCAGGTTCGATCATTTTACAGAAATATCCTTGAATCCTTGAATGGACTAAAAATATTGTTAATGCACAGACATGTGAATTATTCAGCACAAAATGCCAGTTTAAATTCATACATTCGTTTTGTTTTTTTTATTCCTCAATCTAGAGCTTTTAATTTTTTTTTGCCCAGACATAAATATTTGTTCAAGTCTGAGGGAATGAATATCACTGTCAGAGACGTGGAAATTGATCTCAACGGTAATATCCCCCGCAATTCATGTTAGTTGGAGGCCTTATTTCTCTTTTTCCAAGGGGAGGGTAATAACAGCACGCCAGGACATTTCTGCAGCTAAATGCATGATTACACTTAAGCCCCGTAGTTAGGTGTTCCCGATTTCCACACATTCCCCAACACATGAGCAACACAAGGTCAGAGAGAGAGAGAGAGAGAGAAAAAG